>NW_022900929.1:57978633-57982487 GCF_012274545.1 Fukomys damarensis | reverse complement strand
TGTTGTTGTTTTTTTGAGACAGGGTCTCACTATGTAGTTGAGACTGACCTGGAACTCACTATGTAGCCCAGGCTGGTCTTGAACTCATAGCAATCCTCCTGCCTCAGCCTCCCGAGTGCTGGGATTACCGGCATGCGCCACCACACCCGGCAAGACTTTGCACTTTCAAAGCAGGTGGCAGCACCACTGAGCTAAATCGCTGGTGCAAGCCACTTTCTGAGAAATTCCTGGAAGCCTTCTTTCATGAGTGTCTTTAGAAGGTGTGATGAAAAATACAGTGAATGCTGCTGTCAAGGGCCATCCAATGGGAAGGCGGGCTCGTGGAGACATTATGATGAGTCCTCATCCACTTCAGTCACTGGATCTGGCACCATGCGACCTCTGGCCCTTCCCTCACTGTCCAAATGACCATGAAAGGTAAACGTCTTTAATCGTTTCAGGTCATCAAAGCAGTCAAGACACCCCAACTAAAGACTCGTGAAAGAGGACTTCCAGAGCTGCTTCAGAAAGTGGCAAGAATTATGGGACAATGTGTTCAAAGTAAGGGTGTTTAATGACAGTGTGTTTTGTACTGTAATATTTTCTATTATTTAAACATTCAATGTATATTTTGATCTGTGAGGATGGCCTCAAGACTGTCTGCTTACACGACACTTTGAAAACCTGGCCATGAGGCAACTAGACATGAATAGAAAGTGGGTCCAGGGCTTACTCCAGAAGCACATATACTAAAATTAGAATTGTCTGGCCAGGCATTGTGGCGCACACCTGTAATCCCAGCACTCGGGAGGCTGAGGCAGGAGGATCGCTGTGAGTTCGAGACCAGCCTAGGCTACATAGTGAGTTCCAGGTCAGTCTAAACTTACATAGTGAGACCCTATCTCAAAAAACAAAACAAAACAAACAAACAAAAATTGTCACCAGACTGGGTCTGAGGAGGTTCCTGGAAAGAGGAGATGGAGACCTACTCAGCCCAGAGAGGTACAGGATGTATTATCTTGCACTGTGGGACATGCTGGTGAGAGGCATGGGCTGATTTAGGAGGCTGGGTTAGAAAGTAAGGGGAAATAGGGAGGGATGTCAGCTTGAGGAGCTGATAGAAAAGATCAGACTGGTCTGTTCACAAAGGAACGAGACCAGCCTTATGGACTTGCTGGGGTGAGCCAGGGTCTAACTGATCCGTATCTCAGTTTTAGTTTTGCAAGGTGGCCCCAGAGAAGTCCTGATTGCTTCAAGGATCAATCGGATCTCCACAAGATGGTTGTTTCTATTTGAAATAGCCTCAGATTTTTGGAAGATCTGCCAGGAATCCAAGGTAACTGTAGGTTTGGGGCAAAGACTAGAGACTTCTAGGCACCCAATGATAGTTGATCTCTCATCTTGATGTCAGTCTTGAAAGGGGAAAAGATAGGCTGGATAAGTTTAGGGCTCATCAGCCTTGTGTTAGCAGTGCTTAGACACTCCCTGGATGAGTGCGTATGTGTGAACTGAGCACAGAGAAGACAGAGGGCCAGGGATTTAGCTCAGTGGTTCCTGCTTTGCAAGCGCAAGGGCCAGAGTTCAATTCCTGGTACTTAAAAAAAAAAAAAAAAAAAAAAAAAACAGATATAAAATGAAGGCCAGGCTTTGTTCTGCTTTTTGTTATCCAGTGAACATCTATCTGTTGGCTCAAGTGAAGAGTCATTTTATTTTAGCAAAAGCAGCTTTTATTTTAGGGTTGGTTTTTTTTCCTTTGGTTTTTTTGAGACAGGGTCTCACCATGTAGTTGAGACTGACCTGGAACTCACTATGTAGCCCAGGCTGGTCTTGAACTCACAGGGATCCTCCTGCCTCAGCCTCCTGAGTGCTGGGATTACAGGCATGCGCCACCACGCCTGGCAAAAGTAGCTTTTAGATCCCTGACTACCTTGGAAGAAAACACAAAATGTCTTTAATGAGAAATAGCTTAAGGGCCCAGGTATGTCCCTGCACACTTTGTTCCCCTGGTGGCCTCTACACATCTCTGAATGGTACACAGATTAGCACAGCTCCTGCAGAAGGATGACACACAAATTTGTGAAGTGTCCCATATTTCCATATGAAAGAAAGAAGGAAAGAGAAAGAGGAAAAGGAGAGACAAGAGCAGCCTTAGGTCCCAGAAAAATCTGTCTCCCTCATTTCCTTCTAAAATGTTGGCTTATGATCCCCACAGCCTCACCAACTTCTCTCCAAGACCTACTTATAAATCTTGTTCAATAAAAACAATTAGCAGAACAGAAAGCATCCAACAGTTGTAATTACCTAAATGTCCCACCATCAACCATTTGAATGATTCAGTCCTCTACATTGATTGTTTCAATGAATGATAATTAAACCCAAATAACCTCTATGCTCATTTGATTTCTACAGTGACAAAACTCAACCCCCAGGCATTGTACTGTAGGGTGCTGACTCAAGCCTGGCAAAGCAAAACAAAAGTACAAGACACACCTGAGGATGAGGAGAGGGTGCAGGCTGGAGGAGGAGAAGGCCATGCACCACCCAAAGTGCTCATTCCAATGGCTAGGGCATAGGGAGCCCTGTACCACACCTGCTCCTTCCAGACTTTCTAATGGGTAATGGTGCATTTACAATAATAATTGCTTCCCATTACTTCTTCCAGGTTTCCCACACCAACACACACATCGTGCCTGCCCTCTGCATTGGTAAATTCTACGTCACATTCCAGAAGGCCTCCCAGGAATATTATGTGTTTTCAACTTAGACATATGTTGGGGAATTTGGTGTTCTTTTTACCTAACCTAAGAATTTTGTAAGACATTTCTGCTGCATGGGAAGGAACAGAGGAGTGTCAGCCACCTGCCCTGCTGCCACTGACAAACTACCTATTCCTAGCCTGCTCTGCACCTTGGGTCTCCTCAGCATGGGGTGACAGAGGTGACAGCAAAATGACTGACCTGACTGAGGATAAGACCAACACCCCAGAGGAGAGTTTCACACCAGACCTGAAGTGCTACCCTACCTGGTGAGAGAGAGCCATGGGAAACAAAATTTGAGAGGCTGAGGGCTAGAGACAGATCCCCTAAGAAGCTCAAGCTCGGGCCAGCAAGCTCATGCGGCTGCATTCTGTGGAGGGAGGCCAGGTTTGCTGGGTGTAACCTTCACAGGGCCTGGATCTGAACAGTGAGTCCATGATTTAAGTTCCCACAGCACTGCCTACATCCAGTGGAGGTCAATATCTGAGTTGTCTGAGTGTCTACACTAAAATCACACATCTCTTTTGCTTTGGTTAAGGATGGTTCTTAAGTAGTGTTTAAAGTTTGTCAGAACCCAGAACCCAGTTTACATTTGACATTATTGTTGCTACTGATACTCCTGTAGCCAAGATGATATAGTTATTGCCATCAGTTGGTTTTCTCTACATGCCAGTTATGTGGATAGGGTGGAGTTCTTGAACAATACTGCAGCCCATTCTCGAAGAACTAGATACTGGGCCAAATAAGCCTCAACTTCTTCTCCTGAATAAACAGCGTTACATCCTGGGACAGAAGCAAAGGCCAGTAATCAGCCATGCCCAGAAGATATCCCTGCAACAAAGCTATGCACTATAATTAACCTGCAAAGGAAGTCCAAGACAAGCAAAAATAGAAACATGAGAAAACAAGGCTGATCTGGGGCAACAAGGGGAAGGAAGTCAAAAACCACACAGCAGAAAAAAGGATATCAATGGAAATAACAAAACAGATGAATAGATGCTCCATGAATTCAAAGCAGATATAACTAAACAGTGATCCTAATGAAACAAATGATCGAGTGACCCTAATAAAAATCTAGCAGAGCTAAAGAAAGAGATGCCAGCCAGGGATTTAGCTCAC
>NW_022900929.1:57966039-57978546 GCF_012274545.1 Fukomys damarensis | reverse complement strand
AAAAAAAAAAAAAAAAAAAAAAAAAAATAGAAAGAGATGCAAAACATGAATACCCAGCATAGAAAACAATAAAAATCAATTTTTTTAAAGTTTCAAACAGAAATCCAGGAGCTTAAAAATACTACTAAAAGTATGGGCAGCAGAAGCAACCAATATTAGGATAGAGTATCACACCTAGGAGATAGGGCTGTGGCTAGTAATCAGTTGATGACAGATAGCTTAAAAATAATAAGAGAATTGCCTGGCAAGTACAAGGTCCTGAGTTCAATTCCCGGTACTGAAAAAAATGCTAGAACATGAAAAATGGATCCAACAGCTGCTACCTGACTCAAGACTAATTTAAGAGTAATCAGAATTAGTTTAAAAAATCATAACATCAACATAGTTAAACAAAAATTGTTTACAGGGCCAGGAATTTAGCTCAGTGGTTCCAGCACCTGTCTTATAAGCACAAGGACTCGAGTTCGATTCTCCTGTACCAAAAAAAATAATAATAATTATTTACAGAATAGCAGAAAACTTTTCAGATGTGGAAAAAGAATTTAACATACAGATAAGTCAAACATATAAAACTCTGAAGAATCATGATCCAAAAAAAAAAAAACGGCACCACATTATAATTAAAATATCATAAGGGCCAGGGATTTAGCTCAGTGGTTCTGCCACCTGCCTTGCAAGCCCAAGGGCCTGAGTTTGATCCCCGGTACCCAAAATAAATAAATAAATAAATAAAATATCATAAATCCAACACAAAAACAGTATCTTAAAAGTTGTTAGAAAAAGCAAAGAAACATTTCTGAAGGAAAACCCATCAGAACAACATGAGACTTCACAACATGAACCTTAAAGGCAAGAAGAGCTTGGAATGAACCCTAAAAGAAAGCAACCTTCAACCCAGACTGATACAACCTGCAAAATTATCTCTCAAAGGGGCTGGGGGTTTAGCTCAATGGCACCGCTACTTGTCTCACAAGCACAAGGTCCCAAGTTTGATCCCCAGAACCAAAAAAAATTGTTTCTCAAAACTGACAGAGAAATAAAATATTTTCATGATAAAGAGAAGCTAAAGAAATGCGTTACTTGTGAGAGCTAGTAAGAAAACATTAAACCAACAGGTTTTATAGACATCGACACTAATAGAAATGCTTATCCATCAAAATGATGATTCCAAAACTGCTTAAATGTGGCTTAATCTAATTAAAGGACTCTCATTTTCACTGGATCATTTTAAATATACATTTAAACATATTTATAAATAGGTTTTCTTCTCAAAAATCATAATATGGGGTCTGGGATTTAGCTCAGTGGTTCCACAACCTGCCTAGGAAGTGCAAGGACCCGAGTTCCATCCTGGTACCAAAAAAAAAAAAAATCGTAATATGATTTTTGACTAAATGTAATAAAATTGATATATTTTTCTGTTAAGAAGATAGCTGTTTAATGTTTTTTGTGTGGAAACAATGACACTCTCTATATTAAAGAGACAGTTTTTTTAATTAAAAAAAGGCAGAAATGCATTACTACCAAATCAACACTCTAAAAACTTCTCAAGGATATCCTAGAAAGATACAAACTACCATGCAAAAAGGTCTAATAGAATGAATATACCAGGTGGGGCAAGGAATCAAGTAGAAAGGAAAATAGCAATAGGAAAATAACACAATGACAGGAATGAGTCAATACCTATCAGTTATAACTGCCAAATTAGCAGAATGGATCAAGAAACAAAATCCAATGGTATGCTATATAGAAGAAATACATTTAACCAGCCAGGCATGGTGGCACACACCTGTAAGCCTAGCACTCGGGAGGCTGAGGCAGGAGGATCGCTGTGAGTTCAAGACCAGCTTGGGCTACATAGTGAGTTCCAGGTCAGTCTCAACTGCATAGTGAGACCCTGTCTCAAAAAACAAAACAGAAATACATTTAACCCAAAAAGAAATACACAGACTAAAAACAATCAGGATGGAAAACAATATTCCACAAATAGAAACCTGTGAACAAGCAAAGAGTACCTATCTTATTTTCAGACAAAATGGACTTTAAGCCAAAACTGATCAGAAAAGACAAAGAAAGTCACTACATACTATTTAAGGGAACCATTCAACAGGCAGAGATAACAATTATAAACAATTAGATTCATTCATAGAAAAATGGGCACATATTGAGGATATACTCCTAAGTGAAATAAATAAGTCACACATGTGTAAATACCGAATAGTTTCTCTGGTGTGAATAAACTATAATAGTACACAAGATCCTATTGAGATAATTGACAATGTGAAATAGGAAGAAAAGGGCTAAAAGTGTAGGGAAAGTGGGAAGGGTAGGGGAAAGGTAATAAGGGGAAAGAAAAAAACAGGAGAAAATGAAAAAATGGAAATAAAGTGTTTGTAAATGGAGAGGGGAGGAGGAGGTGGAGGGCAGGGACAAGGGGAAAAAATGAGAACCAAGACCTGTCATGTAAAGGTACAGGATCCCAATAATGAATGTAACTGTACTGTATACCTAAAATGTACCAATAAACTCAATGGGAGGGAAAAAAATATAAACATATATGTCCCAAACAACAGTGTACCCAATTACATAAAACAAACACTGTTGGTCATAAAAGATCAGATAAACATCAACACAATTACAGTGAGGGAGCTTAATAACTCACTAACACAAATAGACCAGCTAAATAAAAAAATCAACAAAGAAATATCAGAGTTTAACCAAACCTTTGAACAAATGGTCTTAATATATACAGCGAAATGTTCTGCCCAACAGAACACACATTCTTTTCAACAGCATGTGGTACTTTCTCCAAAATAAACCACATACGAGCTAATAAGGCACATCTAAGTAAATGCAAAAGAGTCAGAATTTTATCATGCACATTATTAGATCACAGTGCAATGAAACTAGAAATCAATATCAAAAGAAGCCACAGAAATTATAAAATGTAGGGAATTTTAAAAATATGCCCTTGAATAACAAATGGGTCACAGAAGAAATAAGACAGTTCCTAGAAATAAATGAAAATGCCAGTATAACATACCAAAATTAAAGTAGTTCTATGAAGAAAGTTCATGGCTATAAGTACCCATATCAGAAAAAAGCAGAATGAGGAATAACGTAATGATACACCTCAAGGTCCTAGAATAAGACCAATACAAATCCAAAGCTAGTACAAGTAAGGAAATTATAAAGATCAGAGCAGAAATTCATAAAATGGAAACTAAAAAAAAAAAAAAGATTGAAGAGCTAGTTCTCTGAAAGAATAAACAAAACAGATAAACCTTTAGTTAATCTTACCAAAAAGAAAAACCACAAATCAATGCAATATGAATTAGATGAAAAAAAAATGTACACTGCCAAAATTCAGAAGATTACTTACTTCACAAATCTGTACACCAAAAAATTAGAAAATTGGGAAAAATAGAGATATTCCTAGATACATTTGAATTACCAAAACCGAAACAGGAAGATTTAAAAATCTGAAATAATTCAATAACAGCCAATGAAATTGATGTGATGATTTTTTAAAAAAAAAGAAGGGTGGGGAATTTAGCTCAGAGGTTCCACTGCCTGCCTCATGAGTGCAAGGTCCAGAGTTAGATCTGCAGTACCAAAAATAAGTAAATAAATGAACTAAAAAAAGTATAGGGCCTGTTCATTAAATTGCCAAAGTTTCCAAGAACTTCAGGGAAGAATATCGATACTCCTCAAACTAATGAAATTGAGAGGGAGGGAGTAAAGTGGTACCTTGGTTCGCGAACTTAATTTGTTCCACAGTTTTGAAAACAATGGCCATGTCTGTGTCTCTGTGGGAAAGATGACTACAATCATGTTTGTCACCCAGTGTAAAATTTGCAAACAAAAATGTTTGTGAGCCAAAGTACCAATGTATTTCCAAATCATCTGTTGTTATCATTTAGGTTTTTTGAGACAGAGTCTTACTATAGTTCAGGCTGGCAACAAAGTCACAGAAATCCTCTTGCCTTAGCCTCCTAGGGTCATGGACATGTGCCACCATTATTACCCTGATCACAAAAGCAGACAAGGATCCAACCGAAAAAGAAAAGCAAAGACAAAAATCACATGATTATCCCAATAGACACAGAAAGGGCCTTTGACAAAATCCAGCATCCACTCATGATCACAACCTTGAAGAAAATAGGTATAGATAGACCTAATCTCAATCTGATAAAAGCCATCTGTGACCAACCTACTACCAACATCAGGTTAAATGAAGAGAAATTGAAACTTTTTCCTCCTAAATGAGAAACAAGACAAGTATATTCATTGTCACCACTCCTTTTCAAAATAGTTCTCAAAACATTAGCCAGAGCAATCAAGCAAAAGAAAAAAGTACAATAGATACATATAAGAAAGGCAAAAAAAAAAAGGCCAAAATCAAAATATCATTATTCACAGATGACATGATCCTCTACTTACAAGACTCAAAAAAAATTCCACCGAAAGGCTCCTAGAATTAATAATCAAATTCAGTAATGTAGAAGGATACAAAATAAATACACAAAAATCAATAGTATTTCAGGCCAGAGATTTAGCTCAGTGGTTCTATCACCTGCCTTGCAAGCGCAAGGACCCAAGTTCGTGGAAAAAAAAAAAAAAAAAAAAAAATCAATAGTATTTCTATGTACTGTACTATTAACTCACTGAGAAAGAAATTCGAAAAACAATACTATTCACAATAGCATCAAGAAAACTTGAATATTTAGAAATTAGCCTAATCAACCAAATGGAAGACTTCTTATATTGCCATTCTTATTTCATAGGCACACCTATACAAGAAGGTAAATCTTTTCCTGAGGGGTACTTGAATGCACATTAGGAAAACATAATGGGTATATAAAAGATGCTGAAACACACATTTTAGAAAGTCTAGTAGAAATGGGAGTCAAAAATTATGACTAAGTTACAGGTGCAACTGGAGACTGCCAGCAGTGCAGCATTTGGAGCCCCCTTTGTATATGTAGCCTGGCTCTTCGTTTAATATTACTTTTACTTGCGCTATATGTCTTTTTTGTTCTACTTTCCTATTGGGTGTTCAAGACCAAGTCAAAGACCTGTGTTAATCCAGGTGTAGTGGCACATACCTGTAACCCCAGCATTCAGGAGGCTGAGGCAGAATGATCCTCACAAGATCACAAGTTCAAGGCCAGCCTGAACTACAGTGAGATCCTATCTCAAAAAAACCAACAAACCAAACCCGTGTTAATCAAAATCAGCCTCTTGATAGATAGATAGACAGACAGACAGAGCTTTTGTCAAGAACAGTTCAGGCTCCCTAGGGCCTACTCTGGGGGCTGCACGAGGGGCCTCTTAGCTCCTCTGTAGTCTTTCACTCAATCAGTTGTGTCATCTGCCAGGATGCGTCGTGGTCTTACTTGTCTACATGGCTTCCCTTGGAAGCATGGGGACATTCCCCTCTTTAGTGAGCCTACTTTTAGCACAATGTACACTGATTGACTCCTGGTGTCCAGCAATCTCTCCATTCAGGAGGTTGGTGACTCACCAGAGTTGCAGTACCCTTGTAGAGAGGTCCCGTCATATCCTGAGTTCTGGCTGACCTTGGAGGATAAGGGCCAAAATAATTGCCTGTTCTCTTAGCCCAGCTTTGATCTCCAAACCTCATTTGTTGAACACCCAGAAAGTCAATTGCACCAGTCATGAAATGGGAAGAGAAGGCTTTAACCTTTTTTGAATACTGAATGATTTGAAAATACAAAGTATAACTAGAGAACAGCTACTTCTATTAATCATAGTCAGCATTAACATCGGTACAAGGTTAAGATGGCATACCATCTTAACACATTGTTCAGGGTTTTTTTTTTAGAAGTTATAATTTAGCCCCAAGTTACAAAGATTTATAAGGAAATATAAAAATAAAGAGCAAACAGCATTTCAGCATAACAATTATGACATTACACTAGAACTATTGGGTTTTTGTTATTATCCCTAAAGTATATTTTAATTTCTTTTTTAGCATAAAATAACTTTTTAATCAATTACTTTTATCTTTAAATGACATAAATAAATCCTCATTTAAATTTGTTACCTTTTTAAATAAAGTGACTCTTTAAGTAGAATTTACTTGTTTACAGATGTACTTGATGGTTTACTAATATCCACTCTTTAAACATTATAATGACACTGCCTCAACTGTCTAATGTTTAGGCACATGGAACTATCATAATACAATGATATAACAATCACATAAACATAAACCTGCAAATGTCCATCATCATAAACAACTTTGGAGAAATCAGTATAAGAGGTGTCCCTAAGTTTCATATCCTAGAAGTCCTGTACACTTCAGAAATACAAATACACTTACTGTATCATGGTATTAAAAATAATTAGCATCATAAATTGCGCAAGTTACTTTCTCAACTTTGGAGAAATCAGTATAAGAGGTGTCCCTAAGTTTCATATCCTAGAAGTCCTGTACACTTCAGAAATACAAATACACTTACTGTATCATGGTATTAGAAATAATTAGCATCATAAATTGCGCTAGTTACTTTCTCATTGGGACCAAACACCCGACACCCACAGTTTAAAGGAGACATTTATTTTGGCTCACAGTTTGTAGAGCTTTCAGTCCATCGTCAGCTGGCTCCAAGGCAGGACAGCATGGCCGAGGGACATCAAAAAGGAGAAACAGGTCAGCCGAGGCAGGCAGGAAACAGCAAGAGATCATGGGAGGAGAAAGGCTGTCCACCCTCCCGGGCCACGCCCATAGCGACCCACCTCTTTCCCACCAGGCTTCTGAAGGTGAGGAGTTGAGGAAAGTGGGAAAGAAAAACTAAAAGCCTTTGGATGAATTTACCTAAAATCATAGTCCTGATGCTTCTTTTACCTCCTGATTGACTCGCCAAGAGAAAATGTCACCCGACTGGGTCTGAGAGGCTCCTAAAGCTAAAAGAACTTAACCCACCCTAAATTTAGACTGTTTGGAGATGGAAAAAGAATTTTCAGGATGCATCCATCAGTAAGAAGCATGAGAAGGCTTTATTGGGCAGAGATTCTAGTTCACACTCAAGAGTAGGATGCAGGTGTTCATGGAAAGGCGATGCGCTGCAGTTTGAAACTGGTGTATTTACGTGGTTTTGGTGGTGGAAAACTGCAGAATTTGATAATCTGCAGTCTTGGTCGTGCTTGGGGGGCAGCCCACCCGCAGTGAGACAGTGACTACTTGTAGGGGAAAGCCTAATTTACTGGTGAAAAGGCGGTCCATTCACAGGTGAAAGAAGACCATTTTCAAGTAAAAAGGAATGGCCGAACCTATTTGCAGGTGAAAGGGAATTGCCCAAGCTTATTAAGGTCTTGAAGAGAAAGGAAGAAAATTAAGCAGCTTGTGTCCTGAAGCTGAAGTTTTCATTTAAAATTTTTTTTTCTTTGTCTCCTTTCTGCCTGTTTTTTCATTTCTTCTATCTTATCTCACTATAACCCAGTATTCCACCATAAAATGCACAGCTACAGCAGTAATTCTCAAACCTTAGCGTGCATCAGAATCACTAGAGAGCTTATTAAAATACAATTTGCAGCTGAGTACCTATAATCCCAGCACTCAGGAGGCTGAGGCAGGTGGACTACCAGTTTAAAACCAGCCTGGGTGATTTATTGAGACTCCTCTCAAAATAAAAAATTTTTTAAAAGAGCCTAGCTCAGTGGCAGAACACTTGCCTCGCATGCATGAGCTTATAGGTTCAATCTTCACTACCACAAAAAGTAAGTAGGGCTGGGAATTTAGCTCAGGGGCACCATGCCTGCCTTGCAAGTCCAAGGTCCTGAGTTCAATCCCCCATACAAAAAAAAAAAGTAAATAAATTTCTGAGCTCCCTGGTTTCTGACACAGCAAGCCTGGATCGAGGCTCAAGAATTTCACTTCCAACAAGGCATCATCATGCATGTGCCCAGAGGACTTGCAATGGAAATCTTCACCATGGCATTGTCTGCAAGTGTGAGACACTGGAAACTGTCACTTCAAAATGGACAAATGTGAAATAATTAGGGCTGGGGATGTAGCTCAGTGGCACCACACCTGCCTCATAAGCAAAAGGTCCTGAGTTCGATGCCTGGTACCAGAAAAAAAAAATGTAAGCAATTGATGTTAAATAAGCAAACATCATGTTTTAAAATGAATAAGCCACAAATCATGATTTATGCAAAAGCAAGTACAAAAAGATACATTCAGAATGCCATTTTACATAAACCCTAATCAGTAGTCTTAGTACAGTTGAGTGGGCTGAAAAATAGTCCAGTTTCTACGTACAACAAGGAAAGAATTGCCAAGTGTACACCTTCTAGTATGTAGTAAGTAGCTGCATTTAATGAAGATTGCAGGGCAGTTGTAGTGGAAACAGGCAGAAGGGTGAAGTGGGAAAAAAGAAATTTGGCCACTCAGGCTTCCAGTATTTAAAGGGGCAGACACCTCTGATCCTAGGTGCCTCCCACTATCTCTCTTACTGATGTCAGTAATCTGCCTCCTAAATTTAATCTTGAATAATCATTAGGGTGGCATTGTGTGTAGGATTGAATGAAGAGAAGGAAATGGTTGGCATAACTTCCATTTTTCTAATAGTACTAGTCTTATTGGGCTCTGGGAGGCTGAGGCAGAAGGATCACAAGATTGAGCCCAGTCTTCACAAAATTGGCAACTGAGTGACTTAGCAAGACCTGTCTCAAAATAAAAAAATAAAGCTGGGGCTTTAGCTCAGTGGTTCTACCACCTGCCTCACAAGCACAAGGACCTGAGTTCAATTCTCCGTACCAAAAATAATAATAATAATAAATACATAAAAATAAAAAAGAACTGGAGATTTAGCTTAGGGCAAAGGCCCTGGATTCAATGCCCAGTACTTTAAACAACAGCAACAACAGTATTGGCCTCTATTATGTATGGATGTATTTAATTGTACCAAAAGTATGAAAACATGGAGTGGAAGAATTAGACTAGTGAAAGATAAGGAAATTGGCATTAATTGAGAGAGGGCTCGAAAGGCATTTAATTACACCCGTAATATTTTGTTTCTTTAAAATTGAGTCAAAGCTCACTCCTTTTGGATACCTACCCTCCTAGCCTGGAAAAGAGGACCATCCAAGCAAAACCATCCAAGGGCCGGGATTTAGCTCAGGGGCATGGCGCCTGCCTTGCAAGCACAGGGTCCTGAGTTCTATCCCTGGTACCAAAACAAACAAACAAAACGACAACAACAAAAAGCAAAACCATCCAACCTACGCAAAGAGCTGCCAAGGGTGCTTATTGACAGGAACACCCTCACCACACCGTAAGTGAGGCAGGAATAGATGAGCTCCTTCACCATTTGTCCCGGTCTCTCAAGCAAACTTGGACATTAGTATCTATGTTAACAAAAACAAACAAAAAAATCACAAAAGCACTTGTTCCAAGGCTAATGCTGCTCTTTAGAGAATGGATACATTTCATCATCGCATCCTCACGGTATGTTAGGGCTGGGAGGTGCACATTCGTTAGTAACACCACCAGCTTACCTTCATCCTTTATCCTTGAAGCTGTTTCACTTGAGCACAGAATGATATAGGTAATGTTAGACTACAATGCATCGCTAAGTCTCTTGATATGATGACCAAGGTTTTGTACACTAACAAACAAAAAGTCTCCTTCCTTCTAAAGGTATACACAAAGTCTCTGATATGTCTGTCGTAACAACTTCCGCTGAACCAGGCCTTGGCCCAACTCTTATCTTCTTGTGATAACAGCTTTCCAGAAACTTCTGAACTCTCACCTCCTCAGAAAGGGCTTCCTGCCTATCCATTCGAAAATGGCACCTCCTGTCTCTCCAATTTCTTTCCTGCTTGGTGGTTCTTTATACTGCTAGCACTACCTGACAGACCTTATGTATTAACTCGTCTGTTCTAGAAGAGAAGCTTCTGACACAGTCACAGGGACTTTGTCTCTTGTGCTCACTGATTGTCTTGGACCTTCAACAATACAATGACAAATAAATAGTATGGGCCCAGTGAAGACTTGTGGGATGAGTGAATGGATCTGCCTCTCTGTCTCTGTTCATCTCTCTTCTTATTAATATTCTCTCTGGCCTGGGATTTAGCTCAGTGGTTCTGCTGCCTCCCTTGCAAGCACAAGGACCTGAGTTTGACCCCCAGTATCCAAAAAAAAAAAATCTCTCTACTATATATATCCCCGCGAGGCTGGTGCACTGCCAATGTACCAAGATACTTCAATCCTTTTTTTATAATTCAATCCCACATTTCCACTGTAGTAAAGCCTGCCCCCAAATCTCACACCTTCTGTTTCTCCAAAGAAAAACCTCAACATTGGTCCCTTCCGCCACCAAGTCTTAACTATCTCTTCTCTGATCATTTTTTCAGCCTTTTGTCACTGTTCATTGTTATTAATGTAACTCGGAGTAATTTACCTCAAATTTGGACAGAACACTGGTATTTACAAAGTATTTTACCACTGAACACTTTATACAACAAAGTATTTTTCCAAGAGGAATGAAGCTATGTTCACACAAAAACTTGTACATGAATGATTATAGCAGTTTTGTTTATAAGAACTAGTGTCAGTCTGCTGCTTTTGTTAGTGCCATTGCAGGAAGCCAAGTGAAGGACAAAGGGAAACTCTCTATACTGTTTTGCAACTTCTCATGAGTATAAAGTCATTTCAAATAAGCCAGTGTGGTGGCACACGCCCGTAATCCTAGCACTTAGGAGGCTGAGCCAGGAGGATCACAAGTTATAGACTAGCCTGGGCCAGCCTGGACTACATAGTGAGTTCAAGGCCAGCCTGACCTACATAGTGAGACCCTGACTCAAAAAACCAAAAAGAAGGAAAAGGAGAAGGAAGGGGTCGGGGAGAAGGAGGAGAAGGAGAAGGAGGAGGAAGAGAAGAAAGAAAAGGAAGAAGAAGTAGCAGTTCAAGTCCAGGCTGAACTACATAGTGAGACTCTATAAAAAAATTATTTCAAAATAAAGTTTAAAGTTTAAATGATGATAATTATATAACTAATATATATTCACGCGCACGCACGCGCGCGCATGTGTGTGTGTGTGTGTGTGTGTGTGTGTGTGTGTGTATGAAATCACCAGCTTTTAATTAGAAAGGCTGTCAAGTAAAAAGCTTACATTGGAGGCTGGGCATGGTGGCACACGCCTGTAATTCCAGCACTCAGGAGGCTGAGACAGGAGGATCACCATGAGTTTGAGGCCAGCCTGGGCTACATAGTACATTCAAGGCCAGCCTGAACTCCATAGTGAGACTCTGTCTCAAAAACAAACACAGAGGGGGCTAGGGATTTAGCTCAGTGGTTCTGCCGCCTGCCTTGCAAGTGCAAGGACCTGAGTTCAATCCCAGGTAGCAAAAACAAACAAACAAACAAACACAGAGGGACTGGGGATTTAGCTCAGTGGTGCCATCACCTGCCTTGCAAACATAACGACCTGAATTCAATCCCTGGTACCAAAAAACAAAACAAAACAAACACAAACACAGAGCTGGGCATGGTGGTGAGCACCTGTAATCTCAGCACTCAGGAGCCTGAGGCAGGAGGATTGCCATGAGTTTGAGGCTAGCCTGGGCTATATAGTGAGTTCAAGGCCAGCCTGAGTTACATAGTGAGACCTTTTTTCAAAAAACAAACAACAACAAGTCTGGCGTGGTGGCACACCCCTGTAATCCCAGCATTTGGGAGGCTGAGGCAGGAGGATTGCTGTGAGTTCGAGACCAGCCTGGGCTACATAGTGAGTTCCAGCTCAGTCTGAACTAGGTAGTGAGACCCTGTCTCAAAAATAAATAAATAAATAAATAAAAAAACCAAACACACACACACACAAAGTTTTCATTGAGAAGGTTTTCAATGACAAACATTAGAGCCATGTTTAATATTCTGGAATTCTGTTACTCCGAGTCATTCCTAAAACTTAATGAGTGGCACCCTAAATTGGTACCCGATGATGAGAAAATGAAAAAATGGAAATAAAGTGTTTGTAAATGGGGAGGGGAGGAGGGGGTGAAGGGAGGGCAGGGACAAGGGGGAAAAATGAGAACCAAGACACAAGATCCCAATGATGAATGTAACTGTACTGTGTCCCTAAAATGTGCCAATAAACTCACTGAGAGAAAATAAATAAATAAATAAATAAACAAATAAATAAATAAATAAATTGGCTCCTGGTGGCCATAATTAATGAGAAGTAAATGGAGCCGGGTAAGATGTGCATAGTCATCCCAGCTACTCTTGGGTCAGCCTCCTGCATGTTCGAGGGCAGCCTGGGCAACTTAGAGAGACCCCGCCTGGTAATAAAACAGGAGCTGAGGATGTAGCTTAGCTGTACAGCACCCCTGGGGCTGATCCCCGCCACCACAGAAGAAATCGATCCAGGCTAACTTGGGCTAAATCCACTATGCAGATAGGAAGAGCTGGTAAAATTAGGCAACCTACTGGGCTTGCCATGCCTCTTTATGTCTCACAGCCCGCGGTCACATAT
>NW_022900929.1:57962196-57965423 GCF_012274545.1 Fukomys damarensis | reverse complement strand
GGGGAGGGGAGGAGGGGGTGAAGGGAGGGCAGGGACAAGGGGGAAAAATGAGAACCAAGACACAAGATCCCAATGATGAATGTAACTGTACTGTGTCCCTAAAATGTGCCAATAAACTCACTGAGAGAAAATAAATAAATAAATAAATAAACAAATAAATAAATAAATAAATTGGCTCCTGGTGGCCATAATTAATGAGAAGTAAATGGAGCCGGGTAAGATGTGCATAGTCATCCCAGCTACTCTTGGGTCAGCCTCCTGCATGTTCGAGGGCAGCCTGGGCAACTTAGAGAGACCCCGCCTGGTAATAAAACAGGAGCTGAGGATGTAGCTTAGCTGTACAGCACCCCTGGGGCTGATCCCCGCCACCACAGAAGAAATCGATCCAGGCTAACTTGGGCTAAATCCACTATGCAGATAGGAAGAGCTGGTAAAATTAGGCAACCTACTGGGCTTGCCATGCCTCTTTATGTCTCACAGCCCGCGGTCACATATTATACAATCAAAGTATAGTGTAATTAGCCAAACTGTCTTAGCAGGAGTGTAGAATAAAGGCCTGTTCACACGTACAGTCTCAGAAAACTCACATCCCAGGCATTCGTGCTCAGGAGACCGCTGCCTGGCAAGAGCCAGCCCAGGAGCACCGACCGGGGTACACTGCCCTGTGGTTCCCTCTGACCCCTCAACTGAACTCACAATAACTCCCGGGGCAGGGGCCAAATGTTATACTTTTATAGTGGACCGGAGTTGAGACTGTGTTCGCGTATAGTGGAGTTTCTGTAAATACCATTTATTCTGGAAATATTACAAACGGGAAGTGGGTTTTCCCACGAGCAGAAACTAAGCACCGAGTCGGCCAGGCATGGGGAAAGTCAGAGCCATTTCTCTGGCCTTCAGGCAGCAGCAGTCTCCACACAGCCGCTAACCCCATCCACCGCCTCCTGGCCTCTGCCTGCACATGCCTCCCACCCTGGGGTATTTTAAACTTTGGCTGCATTGTTTTCTGAAGTGAATGAATATAAATGTCTCTGTAATCTTGACTGCCTCTTCTAAAAATGATAGTTATTCATATTTTCCATGATGATTAATCATGCTGAATTGAAGAATCAAAAATTGGGGCATTTCCTGTTGATAGTCAAGACACCTCTTGGGAAGTCTGGCATCGTGGTTCATACGCACCTGGAATCCCAGCTCGCAAGGCTTACGCAGGAGGATTGCTGCAAGTTTGAGGCCAGCCTGAACTACATAGTGAGACTCTGTCCACCACCACCACCACCACCCGGCAAAAAAACAGGAAAGAAAAAAAAAAGAAACCTTTTGGGTCAAAAAAAACAACTATAAAGATGCCCAGGTCAAAGGAAAGCTGTCTCTGAAGTTCCACTAATTCCCAGTAGGTGGCGGAAAGGCCTTACCAACCGGTTCCAGTTTGATTTCTCCTTATTGAAAGAATCCATCATTTTTGCAAATGAGGTTACAAGATTTATTTTTAGTGTGACTTGATGGGCCCTGTCTGTAATTTAACAATATTGGAATCAGATTCTGATACCTAATCACACAGATGTAAGCTCTATTAGATTTCAATTAGCATTCACTCTGATCTGATTACAAGGCTTTAGCCATTCAAATGGCTAATAGGGAGACATTTAGATAATTGCAGATGTCTGGGGTTATTACATTTGCTATCATTTTCACAGAGTGATTCATATAAAGACTGGGCCATAAAATTTGTTTGTGTTGGTGGAGACAAGGAAGATGGCTTATTGGGGTGGAGGCACCATTAAGCATTTTCCTATTGTGGTCTGGCATGTGGGATTATTTTTCATTAGGGTGGGAAATAAAGTGTAAGGTTCTTACCATTTAGCTGTGTTCCAAAGAAATATTCTTGAGTCTCCATCCACAGTATTGTTTCATTTGACAAAAGAAAAGAGACATTAGCCAAGTTTCCTTTTCTTCTTTTTTTACCTGAACTGAATTACAATGAAGCTGAACATATTAACCACACCAACATTTATCTTTGTACACAGGCCTTCCTTCATAAATGGAATCAGAGTTTCTTCTCACCTGATATACTATTTCTAAGTGCAAACGCTGGAAGTAATAACCAAAGTTGCTAGACTACCTGGCAACAATGACAGCTAGGGACAGCACTAGGCATAAAGGAAATAGTTGGACCAAATGAAGTTAAAGGTTATTTCCAGCCTCTCCAGTCTAAATACCAGGGATAGAGAAACAACTGCGAGGGCCCTCAGACCCTAGGAGCAAAAGCAGCTGGAATATTGAAGTAATCCACATGTGTTCATTTTCTGAGTGGGACAGAGGACTTACTCTAAAGAAATGGGGTACAGAATGTCACCCTTGCTCTATGTGACCACCAGGAGCTAATACAAGTCTGAAAAGAAAGAAAAGCCATCCACAAAAATTCAAGTGTTATAAAACTGAGATAACTTTGAGGTGGGAGATTAGGTCTGGAGGAAACTGGACAAACAACTGTGCAGAATGTGTCAGAAGTCAGAAAAGTCCATGCCTAACTGGTTGAGCAAGATATTTCCTAAAAAGAGAAGACGTGCACAGAACACAGGACCCAAAATGACACTGGGCCTGTGGCTCCTGAGCACCGTCCACTGGACCAACCAGACAGTGATGTTCTCCAGCCTTTGACTGAAATTGGCGCTGTTCTCTATTCACAAACGCAATCTGAAGACATATTCTTAATCCATAGCTTACTTATGGGTAAGACCAATCAAAGGCGCTGTCCCACATCCTTCATTTACAGCGAGTGAGAGGCCAAGTGGGTTTTTGATAGGACAGTTGTCTCCACACCGTATTTACATGAGCTGGTGGCCAATCTAGGTAGACACTAAAAACCCCCTTTCCCTTCATCCTCAGGGCTGCTGTGAGTCTTCACCACCGCTCCTGCCCTGGAGAGCATACTCTTTCCCCACCTCTGGTAATTTACATCCTTGCTGGCTTTTCTGTGTGTCTTGTCCAGTTCTGGACGCCAAGGACCTGGAAAGAAGCCTGCTGAAGCCTCCATCCAGAAATAGCTTGAAAATTTGCCGGGATGACTCCAAACTTAAATTCTGTTCAAGAAAGCACATGTGATCTCTGATGACTCAAAACCAAAACATAAAGGGAGCTGAGAATTCTTCTGCTCAAATGTATTTCTCATTTACCAATGTGAAAACGTCTCCAGGTGGGGTCCGAGGAGAGCACCCCCCCCCCCCCCC
>NW_022900929.1:57944104-57962020 GCF_012274545.1 Fukomys damarensis | reverse complement strand
CCCCCCCCCCCGCCAAAGAGGAGGCAGGAACTTCAGCTCACTCCCGGGGGTAGGTTTCTGACTCGGTGTCAGTGTCGTAGAAAAAGAGCGTCAGGATGCATTAGCACGAGAAAGGCAGATTGATGAAGGCAGAGTCAGAAAGTGAAAGAAAATAGTGAAGGGAGGAAGGGGCCCGAGCTTGAGGAGATGAAGAGGAATCGGACTGGCCCTGTGACAATAGGACCAACCTTTCCATGTTGTCTGGGATGGGCTGGTGTCTGCTTGGTCATATCTGGTTCTGGCTTTGCAAGCTGGCTCTGGGAAAAGCTCTTGTGCCCGAGGGCAGCCTCGGGCTTGCGGAGGCTCTGCTGGAATCCAAGTTGAACTTAGGTGTAGGGCAATGACTGGAGACTTCCGGAAGCTCGCTGATAGCTGAACGCCCCTACAAACCTCTCATCTTGGCACCCACTGTGTTGAAGGGAGATAACATAGGTTATATAAATTTAAAGCTAAGTAAATTTGTTTTGACAGCTTTTAGACAGATGCTCCCTAAATAATTACCATGCCTCTATGCAGAGGTGAACAAGGGTCTGACCCAAAGTTCTAATGTACAGAATGGAGATCAGCTTTGTTCTGCTTTTATTTACTTATTGGGTATCTGTGGGCCTAAATGAAGAGTCACCCTTCATTGTTTTGTTTTGTGGCAAAAACAAGTTTTGAGTACTTGATTGCCTCGAAAGAAAAGAAAACACAAATCAAGCTTTGAGTAACAGGTTAAGGGTCCAACAGTGTGTCTGGCCTCTCTCCCTGTGGTGGTCTGTGTAGCAAAAACCATTAATCTTCGTAAATAACCCTACTTTATCAGAGATCATTTGCATTTTACAGTACAACCTCTAATACCACTAAAGATTGGATCTTCTTAGTCCAGCGTTTTTGCTGGCCCTGGCCCAAGGCCCCACTTAGAGAGCCTCAAGCACTTCTCTGTCCCAAGATCCAATTCCACAGGGTACCATCCTGTCTGCTTAAGAACGTAAGACACACAAAACTTTCCTAGACCAAGGATCCCTCCAGCTGAGTTAGCAGCCTGCTTTGACTGTCGCAACTACTGTACTTTTAAAGTTTCTATTTGTATACATAGAAGTTCAGCCACTTGCTAGAGAAGACAAGCATCCTGTCTTTTTTTTTTTTTCTGTCTGCCTTTTAATGTGTTAACTGTGGTGACAGCAGGGTGAAATTTCTCAGCACCCAAACTTCTCTGACAACAGTACTGGACAGCCATAAAGCACTGCACCGATGAGGGCTAAACCCAGAACAAGGCAATAGAAAATACAGAAACCATCCTTTCCTCCCCTGAGCTAATGTTATATCTTTCCCCAAAAAGTCAAATCATACAGATACCCTTTCTAAATCTAAAGAGGCTTTTTTCAGGCCTTACATCAATGAATATTACCTAAATATGTTGTTATAAAATGTTTACATTGGTAGTCATCAAAGGATCTAAATAGTATGTGATATGTTTATAATAGCCATTTTCAAAATATAATATCTTCTGTGGAAAAACAGAGTTATTAAAAGGGATAGCCCCCTTGTTTATGAGCTCTGGCAGCTGCTGTTACGCTGATAAAGGAGGCTGACAAGCTAACTTTAGGGCAGGAATTGACTATTCAGGTTCCCCATGATGTCCTAGAACTGTTGAATAGTAGAGGACATCAGTGGCTTTCGAATAACAGAATCACACAATATCAGGCCCTCCTGTGAGAACCTCCACCTACATTTTGTTCCAGTTAAAACCTTGAATCCCGCTACCTTTTTGCCCTCAGAACCTGGTCCCCCTGACCACAACTGCTTCAGCGTCATGGACAGGTTGTTCTCAAGTCATCCAGATCTGCACAAAACCCTGCTGCCTGCTGCTGATTTCGTCCTGTTCACAGATGGAAGCAGCTTCATGGAAAATGGGATATGCTATGCTGGCTATGCAGAGATGACTCAAGATGAAGTGGTCCAAGCGGGACCCCTCCCCACTGCGTGGTCAGCTCAGCAAACAGAGCTCTGGGTGCTCAACAGGCTCTCTGATGGACAAAGGGAAAGAGGGTAAACGTTTATACAGACTCCTGCTATGCCTTTGCTACCCTTTATAGTCATGGCATAATATATAAAGGGCATGGTCTTCTCACAGCAGAGGGCAAGCATTAAAAATAAACAGGAAATAATACAGCTATTGGCAGCAGTGTGGGAACCTGATAAAGTAGCAGTGATGCATTGCTCTGGACACCTAAAAGGAAAAGATGCAATAGCAAAAAGCAATGCTAAGGCAGACCTAGAAGCCAAAAAGGCAGGTAAACAGAAACTTCAGATGGACATGCAAAGGGGCCGACTGCTATAGAACACTCAGAGAAAGAGGTCCTCCCTGTGCTAACTCCTGCCCATTTGGTAAAGCCCGCCAAGTTTATGTTAAAAAGTGGAAAAAGATCCCTCTGCAACCTGTACGGAAAGGACCATATGACGCACTCATAGTTACTCCCACAGCTGTCAAGAAGGCTAAAGTCCAACCATGGATTCCCCACTCTAGAGTGAAACAAGCTTATCCAGAGAACTCCACAGACTGTGACTCCAAGAAGTTCATGAGCCTAAAGCTGAGATATTGATGAAAAATATGTGACCTTTACAACTGTTAAATGGGAAGGAGAGGGACATCCCCTCGGGCTTCTTCTTGATGCCTGTCCAAGAGAACATTATGGAAACCCTAATATCATACTCAACGGTGGGGATATACACAAGAAAAGAGATATTATTCAGATAAAACTCAAATACAGTTAAACAAAAATAACTAAATAGATACCCCAGTCTCTCACTCTGGCTGTGCAATTTGTCTCCTCGAAATTTGCCACCATCCCGTGCACTCAGTGATCTAAACAAATCCTGGTCTTTCCTATATGTGGTGCCCACTGGTAAATTCCTTATGGACTGTGTCACCGGCCCTCTATACGACATCTGGTGAGGCCTTAACGAGTCTTTTTTTCCCTTTCAGGTAGTTGTGAGTGGAATTGGCCAGGACCTAAAAGCCTGATCATGAAAAGAACTGAAGATCTGGGCTCCGTCACAACTCGGAAGGGTGGGTTCCATGTTTCCCAGAAGTGCAGACAATGTAATGTGTAAGACCCCAAAAATGTGGCAGGCACTGCCAGGGCAAGGCTGTTGGAATTTAGTGAAAAGGCTGAGGGTGGGAAATGGGGTGAGGGGTGGACAGGAAGATGGGCAGGGCACATACTCACAGGAACGGCGGCCACAGGGACATAGTCCCTTCTGAATCAGTTCTTTCAAAGTGCATGGGGGCAATGAGCAGCTGGGCCACCTCATCAGCCACCTTACAGAGGGAACTTCTACTACTCTTCAGTACCAGGGCTCCTGTCCCACTCCCGGCTGGGACCTAATGTTACTTCCAAGGTAAGTAGGTCATTTTACATGGAAGAAAAGTGACATTTAATGGAGAACTTACTAAATGTTCCTAGAATCCCAGCATCAGTCTGGTTCTCTGCTGCCTCTGACTTCATTTCCTATTAAGCTTCCTGTGACTCACTCTACTTCACCCACACTGGCTCCTTCTGACACTTAGGGTGGTTCCACCTCAGGGCCTTTGCACTGGCTGATACCACACAGGCCATCCTTCCTCTAGGGCTCCGCTTCCTGGTGCTGCCTTCTCAACTTCCCTAGCCACTCACCCTAAGTGTCAACTTTCCCCTGGTTTATTTATTTTTCCTCCTTAGCATAGGCACTGTTTTGTATGTCACATATATATGTGGTATATTTGTATCTGCTGCACAGGGTGAGCTCTCTAAACACCTACAGATCTAGATTCTAGTCCTGATCGTTCAGCTGCGTGACCTTGGGCACCTCGTCTAACCTTAGCAACCACTGACCGTTCGCTGAGAAAAGGAAAGCGATTCTAAATTTTCACGACATGATTTTAATGTAGGATTGGTAAATCTTTCAAACATGGCCCTGAAGGACACTGCCAGCCTTGTAAGAAGGGGTTTCCATCAACGGCAGACCGCGTAAGTGATGATACACAATTATTGCCGCTCTGAACAATTCCTGTCACCTGGTAATACGGCACCCTCTTAACGCATGTGTCTGTGAACGCTGGTGGAAACACAACTGTGCTGCCAGTCGTGTAAAAGTACAGCACATGCAACTACGTACCCGTGTTGTGTCTGTGCGCTGGTCACAGTTCCTATCACCCACAGCGTGAAGGAGGGAGGTTTATTGTGGCTCACAGTTTCAGGGGCTCCAAAGCACAAATGGCAACACAGAAGAGCCTAGAGGAGGAGAGGGCTCATGTCATGCCACCCAGGAAGCAGAGACTGAAGAGAAGAGGCAGCGAGGAGCTGCACCCTCGCAGGTCAGCCCCGGCAACCTGCTTCTCCCCGGGCCCCAGCTGCTGACCTCATCAGTGAAGGCGTCGTCTGATGACTGTGACGCCCACCATCCAGTCCGCTTCCAAAAACCCTGCTCCTGAGCATGGGCGTTCGGGGGGACCTTCTAGACGTAAACCATAACCCTCAATTATGATAGATGATAATAAAAACATTTTTTTACCTGTACCAGGGATCGAACTCAGGACCTTGGCTCGTGATGCAGGCACGGTGCCCCTGAGCCAAATCCCCAGCCTTGCCCAGGATGGGTTTGAACTTGAGATCCTCTTGTCTCAGCCTTCCAGATTTCTGGGATAACTGGTGTGCACCGCAACACCCAGCGTGTTCTACTCTTTTAATCATTATTCTGCAGTGTACTTGCACTCGTGAGGCAGGTGGCAGAACCACTGAGCTAAACCCCCAGCCCCTACCCCATCCCTCTTTGCTTGACTTAATTTGTTGTTTTGATCTTCATGGCCTTCGAAACAATAGATGATTATATATATTCAGGTGATATTTTTTCAGGAAAATTTGAGAAGAAAAAGGCCGGACTGAAAGAAGAGAACATTTTATTTAAGATAGGCTGTTTAATTCCTTTCAAATACAGTCACACATGACCTAATGATGGGACATGCTTTGAGAAGTGCCTCATTAGGTGATTTCATCATTGTGCAAACACTGTAGAGGATTCTTCCATACAGAGGGTACCCTGGGCGCCTCATCTGACCTCATCAACCTCCATCTGCTCACTGAGAAAACGCAAGAGAGTCTACCAACTGCAAGGGAGCATACTCCACGATGTCTGCACAATGATGCAATCACCTAAGGGAGAACTTCTCAAAACATGTCCCATCACTAAATGCATGACTGTTTGAAAGTAATTAAACAACACGTCTTACGTAAAAGGTTCTCCTCTTTCAGTCTGGCCTTTTTCTTCTCCAACTGCGCGGCATTAGTGAGCGTTCCCAAATCAGTGTGATGATGCACAGACCCACTGTCTTGTCACACTCGATACTCGCTACAATGATCACCTTCTTGAACTCCCCCCGCGTTCAGCTTCACGGACATCCCCTCCTTTGGGTGTCCTCCCACTTCTGGGATACGCTTTTTCTCTATTTCCTCTGCTGACTCCTCAGCCTCAGCTCACCCCTTCAATGCTGGTTTTCTCGGCCTTTGGATCTTGTTATGGTTTATACCTGGCTCCCCCCACACCAAAGCCTCGTGCACTCTGAGGAGGGGTTTGGGAAAGGTCACTGGGACGTGGGTGCTACAACTACCTCGGTGCTGTGAAGAGGGACCTGATCAGAGGAGCTGGGTCACCGGGTCTGACTGGGAAGGACTTACTCCTTCCCTGGCTCCTCCCTCCCCTCTCTGCGTCCCGTCCGCCAGGCCGTGAGCAGCTCTCTTCTTGCCTTGCTTCATGCTGTCTTGCCTTGGAGCCAGCTGACTGTGGACTGAGATAGGAGCTAAAATAAACCTTCCCTCCTTTAAATTGTAAGCCTCAGGCAGTGTGTCTCAGCAACAAGGAAAGCGACTGCGATAGGCCTCTATCCACCATTCCTGGCTGGCTTTGTCACTTTAGCTAGTTCGCAAATAAGCTGATAACTTCCATGAATGGAAATTCTCCGAAGAAGCCACGTCTATATTCAAGATTCCGCAGACTGTTCAACCTGGGCTGACTGGAACATCCCGATGGGGGAGATGGAACGCGGCACACAAAGACCAAAGGAATCTTGGGTCATCTTTATCCCCTTTTAATAGCCATGGAGCACTGACCTCAGCCTCTGGCGTAAGATCCTCATGACTTCTACATAAAGCACTTGGAACGAATGCATTGCTACTTAGACATACTGTAGCCTCCCACCAACCCTAACCCTGAGGAGGATAGAACATCGGAATACTATAGAAGAGATTTTTCTTCTTTGCTAGAACCCACCGCCTGACAACTCCACCTGCGAAACTGGTAAATATGTTGGCTTATAACTGTTTTTGTTCTGACTATGAAAGCTTATGTTAACTCTTCCATGGCAGACCATGTCATTCAGGGTCACTTGAATTGGCATTCCCTGGCCATGTGGCCTGGATAAACTATTATCAGGGCCTGGGATTTAGCTCAGTGGAACCTCACCTGCCTCACAAGTGCAAGGTCCTGAGTTTGATCCCTGGTACTGGGAAGAAAAAAATACAATAAACTATTTTCATATTTCCCTTAGAGCAGAGTTGTTATTTTATGCCAACACTTTCAAATATCACATACTCTTAGGACTCCTCACATTAAATTGTTTGTCTTATATTCAGAGGGCCCTTGAAATTCACGTGTGCAAGGCAGAACTCCTGGCTCCCTGAAAAGGAGCGAAAGCCCAAAGCAGAGCTCCCAGACCCTGCCCTCTCCCCTTCACCTCAGACAGCCAATCCCTAGACCTCTTGTCCGCCATTTTCCTTCCCAGTCACCAGCCTCCCACCTCACTCACTCCTGTCTTTTTGTCCCTCCTGAGGTGCACGCCTGGCCACCATCACCATTTAAAACGCCTCAGTGGCCTTCCATAGCTCTTGGGGTGCCATCTCAGCTTCTCTGCTGCCTCCCATGGCTGTGCCCCTGTCTTTCCTGCCTCACACTACCACACCTCGCCTCCTGCCTCACACACAGCCTTGTGGCACTGCTTGTCCTCACACCAGGCTCAGCCCCTCCCGTGCCACATCTGCCGCCCACCCCTGCTTCCTGACAGACTCCTGCTTTCCCTTTCAAAGACCCCTGGACCAATCCACTCTGTGTGACTTAGCTTCCCCGTCCCATGCTCCCTGAGCATCAGGTCCTAATGCCAGCCATGTTGCTTACCACCAACTACTAGAATCACTACCTCTCCACTAGTCCAGAAGCACCTTGAGAGCAGGAAGTATATTTTATTTTCATCGTACCTCTACACCTTAGCACAAAGTAAGTGCTTAATAAATGCTTGACAAACTGATGTATGCTTTTTCTTTACCTACAGTGCTGTTCATTTTGAGGTGGAGGTGGAGAAAGGGTTCACTATGTAGTCCATACCAGCTTTGAGTCCATTATGCAGCCCAGGATGGCCTCAAACTCATGGTCCTCCTGCCTCAGCCTCCAAACTGCCAAGATTACAGGTGTGTAGCACCATACCTGGCCCGACTGTGCTTTTTTCCCTCTGAGTGATATTCCCTCATATTATCCTTGTTTTGTCAATATTTTACACTTCTTCTTTGATCTGTGAGGTGTGTGTGTTGCTGGGGATTGAACCCAGGGCCTCACACCCTGCCCTTCCCCCAGCCTTTAATCTTAATCAATCCTTTGACAAAACACAGCTAAGAAAGCAGGAACTAAGCAAGTGAATGTACCCAGAGGGAAAGCCTCTCATCAGAAGTCTGGGGGAGGAAGGGGTGAGAGCCTGTCTGTGACATTTTGAAAGCACCAAATTCATTATCACCTTGAGCTTTTCCTGTGGGGCAGGAGTGACAGAGGCGGGGGCTTTTGCTCTCTCTTGTGGGCAAGGCTCCTTTTTGATGCCTGAGGCCGTGAAGGGGGCTGGCCCAGGAACCCCCACCTATTTGTAGTCTCAGTTTCAGCACCCCCTAGACGGCAGCCCTCCGGCATACTTGTCACTCTTGCTGTTGCCCATATGACTCACCCAGGGCTGGCCTGACAAATTGCTACACCCAAAATCGAGAGCAGCAAAGCTCCAAGTGAGAGAGTGAAGGTCTTTAACAGTGGAAAGTTGTGGTGACACCCTGACATCAGACACGTCTGTAACCTTCTGGAGTACTTTTACTCAAAAATTTAGTGAATGGTCGTAAGTAATAGTATTTGGGTGAATTCTCTGTGGTCAGAGGCCATGACAGGGAGCCTACCCTGGACAGTCCAACCTCCGCCCTAGGATTTCCTCTGAGGGAAGCTCATCAGGGAATCGAATTGCTCAGGATGGTGCCCGAGTTTGAAGCTACAAAGCATACATCCTTCTCCATACGCCCGTGGGCTTTTCACTTTGAATTCTGATAGTTCGTGTATACTTTGTTAAACTAGGTCAAGCTTTTGAGGTATGTTATTTTGGGTCGGAAATACCCCAACTTCTGAAAGCCATCAAAAGCACCATGGAAGGGCTGCTGTGGGCCTTCCAGCCACATCCTGCAGGTCAGCCAGTCACATGGGCGTTGGGGCACCAAGTGCATCGATGGGAGGCGTCTCCCTGCCAGGGGACCTGCCAACCAATCAGCCAGCCACATTCCCATTCAGCCCCCTTCCCGCTGTTCTGTGCTCAAAGCATTGCTAACACAGGACCTTCTCTAACGCAGAACTTCTGCCCCAACTTGCTATTCACCTGTCCCCCAGGGGAGTTGGACTAAGCAAGCTTCTGTCCCCTCACCTGACTCCTTAACTGAAGGGCTAAAGAGAGGACTCACTCTCCTGGCCCGGTGTCCCACTGCACAGGTGACTCTCGGGCACTAGAAGAGGGCAGAGGAGAAGGAGCCAATATCTAAGTCTCTCACAACCAAGTCTTCATTTCTTCTCCTACTGCCCCTGCCCTCATTCCCCTAGGACAGCGGGCTGGGCTCTGTGGTGACTCAGTTTGGTACCCATCCTCCTAATGGCCTCCACCCCAGGGGTCTGCTTCCTTTGTCAGGTGGCAATGGCGATAGTTTACTCACTGGAAGGAAGAAGCCGTGACCTCTGGAGATAATTTCCCCACAGAGTAGGAAAGTTGATTGAATGAAGAGCAAACTATCAACAGAAAAGGCGAATCAAAGAATGATTATGACAGCTATGGAGAAAAAGGGTTCTCAGACTGTAGATGAAGGTCTGGGTAAGGGAGATGCCGAAGAAATGAATGTTTTCCTCTCACACTGGAGATCCCATCCATCTTCTACCCAGACGTGTCTGACCGGGGGGTCAAGAAATGGCTAAGGAGCAGGAGGTAAGTGTGGACCAATGTGCAAGACAAACTGAAAGAAGGGACCGGAAAAGGACGGAACACAGAAACAAAGGTGAGGAAGGCAGAGAAGGGGTTTGAAAAGGTCGGGCCTGGGAAGGAAGCTGAAGGACAGTGGCCCCTGGACAGGGAGGCGGGGAGGGAGAGGGAAGAGTCCTCGAAAGGCCAGAGCAGCTGAGTGGCGTGCTGGGGACCAAGGGGGACCCGCAGGGGCTAAGCTAGGAAGGGTCTGACTCCGGAGGGCTGTAAATGCCGGCTGAGGAATTCACACTTCTGCAGGCCTTCTCAGGTCCCCGGAGATTCTGTTAGTGGGGTGTTGGGGCTCTGTGCCTTTCCCAGGGGTCCTTCCTAGGCTCTTGTTCTGAACAAAGAATTGGACAGGAAACCGAGGAGCGAGATTTTATATTCATTAAAAGTATTAAAGGTGGGCCGGGGATTTAGCTCAGTGGTTCCGCCACCTGCCTTGCAAGCTCAAGGACCTGAGTTCAATCCCCGGTACCAAAAAGAAAAAGGAAGAAAGAGAGAAAGAAAAAGGAGGCAGTGGCCGCCATCTGTATACCACCATTCTGATGTCAGGCCTAGCCCGTCCTGTCAAAATTCTGCTTGATCTGTGCCCAGGAACTGAAGGTAGCGGTCTCTGATCGCCCCGGGCGCACGGCTTGGAAGCTCTACTGCGCATGTCCTGGATCTCTGTGACGCCCAGGTCGCACCCGCTTGCCCAGCCGCCTTGCCCTGCTCTAATCTCCTGCCTCAGTGCCATTATACAAAATCATATGAGGAAAGATGCGTTATTTTATTCCTCAAATTTTAATTTATTAGGACATATTTGCAGTACATAATGATTATATTCACCATGCGGGAGTTGGTACGTGTACAGAACAGATCTTTTTTCTTCTGGTACCGGGGATTGAACTCGGGTCCTTGCGCTTGCGAGGCAGGCCACAGAACCGCTCACTTCCCCTTCATTTCTCCCTTCTCCCTCTTTCCATCTTTTGGTGGAAATGTGTATTTAAAACAGCAGTGAAAAGAATTTGTGTGCGTGTGTGTGGTGGTAGAGATCAAACCTAGGACCTTGGGTTTTGCTAAACATGTGCTCTAGCACTGAGCTACACCGCCCCAGACCCAAGAACTTGAATTGTATGATTATAACCCTTTTAGACGTCTTGATTTTTTTAAACCACATACACTAATCTAATTAAAAATTTAAAATATGGAAAATACAATGCATAATGTAGGCCGATATCTTTGAAAGCTAAAAAAAAAAAAGGAACAAACATTGTAGGGTTTGGTGGGGAGCAGGGGGAGGGTGAATTTACATGCTAGGTCTGAGACCACCTAGTGAGTGAATTCTTTCCGGTGTTTGTTTTTTGTTTTTGCTTTTGGTTTATTGAGACAGGGTCTTGCTATGCAGTTCAAGCCAGCTTTGAACTGACTATTTAGCCCAGCTAGCCTCAAATTTATAGTGATCCTCCTGCCTCAGCCTCCCAAGTGCTGGCATTACAAGTGTGTGCTACCCTGCCTGGCTCCTTCAGCTTTATGAGCCTCAATTTTGTTTAAAATAGAGTGCAGCCAGGTGTTGTGACTTATGATTGAAGCAGGAGGATCTTAAATTCAAGCTCAGACTGTGAAACGTAGTGAGACCATGTCTCAAAGTAGAAATTTAAAAAGGACTGGGATGTAGCTCAGTGTGAAGGCCCTGGGTTCAACCCCCAGTATTGGGGGGGGGTGATACTTATCTAAAGAATGGGTCTGAAGATGATGATATTTGATAATCAGATCAAATGCTGTTTAATAAATGTATAAACAACAAATCAAGACGCTACCATGGTACAACAGGGCCTGTACTCCTAAGGGGCCAGTGGAATAGGAAGAGGTCTGGGTGCCATTTCAAAAGCACAGTGGACAGAGCCGACTGACCAAGGGGCTGCTGGAGAGGCTGGCTAGCAGGCAAGGGGTTTTTCCTTGGCACTGTGGTAAATGGTTCCCAGTCATCCCAACCAAATATCTAGCCTCAGTGTATATCCTCACCCTACTTTCCCCTCCTTCGGGAAATGATCTGCTGGACTTGAAGGTGCATGCCAGCACTGATCCCAGAGGCTGAGGCAGGAGGATCCCGGGCTGGAGGCCTGCCTAAACTACTCAGACACCCTGTCCAAAGAAAACACAAAACAGAAACAAGCAAAAAAGGTGATTCCTCAGAGAGAGAAAAAGCTTCCACCAATGGCCAGGAGATGTCGCTGCAGACAGTACTGTCAACACTGTTTTCCTCTTGGTGTAGATTTATTCCAGTGTGGTCTCTCTACTCCCTTAAACCCATGGGCAGCCTGTTCTATTTCTCCTGTGTCCCTGCCTTCTCTGCCCCGAAATCATGCTTGGTGTTTTCCGAGGTCCTGGCATCTTGGAGGTGGCGACCGAGCCGACATGGTGACTGGGTTATACATTCACTTCCCTGCGCTCTATTTTTTCATTTTATTTTTTGGCTTTTTGAGACAGAACGTAGGAAGTAGTCCATGCTGACCTTGAACTCACCATGTAGCCCAACTGGCTCAAACTTGTGGTGATCCTCCTGCTTCAGCCTCTCACATGCTAGGATCATGGCATGTGCCACCCCGCCCAGTCTCTCTTCCTCATCATCTTCACAACATGCATTTAACAAGAACCACCCTGTGCCCTACCTCACCCCGATTTCCTGAGTCTCGGTCCGTGTGCGCAGGGATGCCCCTCTTCCGGATTTCTCCCACTGTCCCAAGGGCCCAGTGTTTTTGTTTTTTTTGTTTGGTTGTTTTTTGTTTTTTGTTTTTTTTTGTCCTGGGGATCGAACTCCGGTCCTTGCACTCGCGAGGCAGGCGGCGGAACCACTGAGCTAAATCCCCAGCCAGTGTTCAAACGTTGCATTGAAAGACTGGGTGATGCACTAATCTACCTCATTTTCTAAAAGTGAGATACTTTCCAAAAGTATCTGTGTTCTTGGTTAAAAAATAAATCATTCCTAAACACTCCTAGGGGGTTGGGGCACAGCTCAGTGGTAAGGCACTTACCTAGCATGGCCAAGGCCCTGGGTGTGAGCCCCTGTAGAAAAACAAACCAAAAAACAGGCCCAGGACACAGGAAATGGTGAGTATTCCTGAAGCAAGCCAAGTGGCCTATCCAGGGGGACAATGTGATAGCCGTGGGACTGGACTGGGACAGCCAGGACCTGCTAGAAAGAACAAACATTCTGGGCAATCCACTCCTCTGTGTGCCTTCTGTTTGCTCCTCTTATTCTGTCTCACATTTGCTTGTAGTGTGTAAAACACAACTAAGAATTACGTTCGAAATCAACAGCACTGCAGGTATCCTTCCCCAGTAATAGCCTTGAACAAATCTTTTAGCAACTCCAACTGTTTACCTGTGTCCTAACCTATTCCCGAGACCTTAGACCTTAAGAAGAAAATGTCCCCACTTCTCCACACGGTTTGGCAGTGAGTTTGGTTTTGCCCTGATGTGGACAGGATCATGAGCCCCTTTCCTGATTACGGTGTGCAAGGACGGGCTGCGTTGCTGTTGTCTCATACCCTCCCGAGCATCAGCTCTGGTGTGGATCTGCCTTGTTTCTAAGTCTCCTCCCACCCCAACTAGATGCCAGTGAATTGACACGGGACACTGGCATGCAGGGGAACGACGTGCTCTTTAGCCACTTCCTCCCAGATCCAGCTACTCCTCCCAGAAAGCACAGAGCCTGAGCAGCCCCATGCACCTACAAATATTATTTGGTTGCTGCCAGCAAGTCATGAAAAGGGAGAGGCCGGGATCCTGGCCAAGGGCCACACGTGCAGGCCTCCTCCCTCCCCGGGCATGTGGCCAGGGCACAGCACTGCAGGATCCCTGCATAGAACAGGATGCTTACTGGGTAAGAGGACTAAAAAATAAAAAATGTGTACATACTGCTTGTGAGAAAATCAGAACTTCACCGAGTATGGCAGTGCACTCCTGGAATCCCAGAGTTCTGGGCGTCTGAATGTAGAAGGATTGCAAGTTCAAGCCCAGCCTGGACAATTTAACCTTTTAGTAAGACCCTGTCTCAACATAAAAATATTTTTTAAAGGGCTGGGATTAGCTTCATGTGAAGGCCCTAGGATCCATCCCCAGTACTGCAAACACACACAAAAAAAGTCAGTTTTTAGACTTTGCACTTCTTTTATGCTGTAGTCTTTCAACATTGCTTTGGGTGATGGACAACTCTCTTCAGGCCTCAGAGCCTGGTTCCAACTGCTAAAGCCACCCTTCTCCTGTTCCATAGGAGCAGAAATTACCATTAAAACATCATACCTGAGCTGGGAAATGAGGCTGTAAACTCAAGGCCTGTGGACTCATTTCTCTTTAGCCAAAAGACACAGAAATGCATTTTGTTCGATTTTCATAATGTGTTAAAATTTGAAAATTTTCAGATTAAAATCTATTTTCTTTAGCTTTTTTTATTTGCCAAGAAATGTTCTTCAATTATGTGCTATTGATAAACAATATATTCATGAATGGTATAACATTTCATTCATGTTGTGAAATTTTGAACATGATGTAACAATTTGCATCCAGATTTGAATATTATTTACATTTTTAAGATATCTTTCCATGGGGCTGGGGATCTGGCTCAGTGGTTCCGGCACCTGCCTTGCAAGACCAAGGGCCTGAGATCAATCCCCGGTAGCAAAAAAAAAAAAAAAAGACATCTTTCCAAAAGGAGTTCTCACATAATTTTTCCTTTTCCACCCAAATAAGTAGGGTTTCTGTTCAGTGTCCATTCTTCTATTTATAAAACCTACTGGTAGTGTACATTATTGTGGGACTTTGAATGGATGTGAATGAAATAAAATATATTCCCACATTCCATATATTCACAGATTTTTCTCCAGAATTAGTTTTTTTCATGTCAACCAATAGAATCGGAACAACTAACTGCCCTAACACATCCCTCACATCCGGGGCTTTTCTCCAATATAAGTCCTCCCTTGTGGGTTGCTTTTTTCTCTTTAACAAAGGAAGAGGCCTGGGGGTGTACTTCAGTGGTAGAGAGAGCACGTGCCAGCTTGTGCAAGGGCATAGGTTTGATCCCCAGCACCCAAGAAAAGAAAAACAGATGCAAAACATGAAAGTCATGGCTGTACTCAGAATGCCACGTGGCCAGGGAGGGAAGCATCCCTGGGCCTGTACTGCTGCAGGTCCGGTTGCTTCCTTTGGGTTCAAGTGGGATTCACTCTTCTGAGACCTGTCTGGTTCCTGTGCGGACGTCTTTGAGTTTGAGATCTTTTGAGGCTTTAATCCCCAGTGAACCACAGAGTTTATGGCAAAGGAACTCACCAACTGAGGAAGGTCATGGCTCCTCTCTCCAAGCTTAGCAGTACTGAGTGGGGGGTAGTCTGAGTTCACTTTGTAGGATTCAATTTAGGTTTCACTGGCCAGGCTAACTGGCACGGGCCACCCTGCCCCTCATGTTAAGAAAAGCAGAGGTTACTGGACCACCCCGCTGAATTTACAGAGAATCTCCATGCTGCTTGCCACTGGGCACTTGAAGCAACAAGTTTAGTTCATACCGTGCATTTCCTGGCCAAAAAGAGGACGTGGGGTACCTGCAGCCCCGTGGGGCCCCACAATGCTCCTTGTCCCATGAGGGCGACCCTGCCCACAATGAAGCCTGCGAAGGTCACTGGCCACACTGTCACTCTCTATGGCTTTGTCCTGAGCCAATATACAAAGCTGCTTTGAAGTAAAACTTTTCATTAGTTTACTTCCTGCACTAAAAACAAAAACCAAAGGCCTAGGTGTGTAGCTCAGGGTGTCAAGTCAGTTTAAGATGCACAAAGCCCCTAGTTCAATGCAGAGAGGAACTCCAGATACCAAAGCGTCCACAATAAACCAAAAAGCAGGCCTTTGTGTTGTCATTTTCCTTTTTGTATACCATCCCCCAGAAAGCCAGTCTGCTCGTGGTTTCGATGTCCAAGTACACTCCTTTTCACCAAACCTGTAATGTTTGTTGACTTAGACTATGTGGAGAGAAAACCTGTTGGGTTGCATTATTGAAAACTGTCTCCTAGGCTTTCAGGAAAACAATAGTTTGGGAATTCCCACTTCTGAGAGGCTGGAGGCACCTACTAGATTTTTTTCAAAAGGCCTTGTGATAAATCAAGGAAAGCTGGGGCCTGCCTCTGACCACTAGGTGTCACACTAAATCAGAAACATGGACCACCAGGTCCTACTGGCTGTGCTGTCTGGAGTACAAAACCATCAGAGGAGCCGCCAAGAAACCTATTCCTGAATTTTTATAACTGAAGCCCCAAATCATCTTTTTATGTGCCCCTTAGAAGTGGAGCTTTTAGAGTTCGACATTGCTGTGCATTTTTTAAAAAAGCAAATAGCCCCACATAAGGCAACACCTACCCTCTATTTTATCTAACAGTTGGAATAGAAGATATTTTTGAGTATATTCCAAATTATGGTGTATTCAGTTTCATTTTCACAATATATTTTCAACTGTCAATAATACAATTTCATTGGCCAAATGATTACTGTATAGTGATAAGAATAAGAAAAACCTCTATAGGGTGCCTGGGTAATGGCTTACGGATTTCAGTTTCTTTTTAGGAAAGTGGGAACAATACTTTTCTCACAGGATTAGTTCTGAAAACTAAGAATATGATGTATAGTGTTGGAATTCTTTCAAAAATTTATAGTGTGGCAAGCACTAGGCCCTGAGTTCGATTCATGATACTTTAAAAAATTTATATTGTGATGTTTCCAAGAACCACAGTCAGGCAGGGGATTTAGCTCAGTGGTTCTGGCACCTGCTTCAAAAGTGCAAGGACCTGAGTTCAATCCCCGGGACCAGGTACCAAAAAAAAAAAGCTTCACCAAGAGCTACAGTCATCCTTCCAAAGGAGGATTAGACACACTTTTGTGAAGAAGTTCTAATGTAATTTTTTAGAAACCAAAGAAGTTAAATAATATTAAATCCCTTCTTAGTACAAAAGCAAGCATACCACAAAAAAGTTAACTGACCTCTGCCATAACACGCAGTTAACTAGCGGCAGAACCTGGAATTTGAGATCTAATGATAGTCAGTTTCCCTTTCCCTCAATAACCATACATTTACCTATCAGAAACTTGCAGGCCATGGGGTCAATCCCTGGGAAGTTTTCACATGCTCTCCTCATATTTCTGTGTCCACCCTATAGGCTCATTTTTTTCTATTTTCAAATATTGGGGGGGGGGATATGAAGAAAAGAGAAGAGCTCGTTAGTGCCTGGCCTGGCCCGTAGGGAAAGATGATTGCAATAATCACCAGAAATCCCTGCTCAACTAGAGGCCTCCTGCAGTTAATTTTGAAGAACTTGGACCACCGTGTTTTATTTTGCCTGGACCAGTTCTTGTAGTTGAAGCAATCAACCCCTGGCTTACAGGCTAGGAGGAGCATGTGGGGTGGGAGGAGCATGTGTTCCAATTCTGCAGGGGAAACCAGAGGGTAGATTGTCAGGCCAAACCCCGTTCTCTGAGTGGCTCCCCAAAAGCAGAGGACAGCTCAAACTGCTAGCCTGGGGTTGGGAGTAAGGACCAGCAGAGGCAGTCTGCAGGATACCTAGCAGGTACTTTGCAGCCATCCTTACGGGCCAATCTCAGGCAAGGCACTAACCAGTTGTTCAGCTGGGCCCCCAGAAGTAAGCTCAGGCTCCATTCTCCGCAGCAGCTCAGTAGTTATTCCATGAGCTCAGTAGTTATTTCAACACTGCAAGGCATCCTGAACCTCTACTAACTACAAAGATCAACACTTTGCTTTACTTGGAAAAAAAGAAACCGTGGTACTTTTCCTCATACGGAGCCAGAGATTCCCCCACCCCCTCCAGTCAATAGGATCATTAATCCCTAAAAAATGATTTGAGGGTTCGCCAAAGGTTTTTAATACCCAAGCTTTCGCAGTTTATGATGTGTGGGAGGGCGGCAGATAAATGTCCCTGCAATGCAAAGAGCTCCTACTGGCCGATACACAGACGGCTTTTGACCTTCTAAACCACTCATGTCTGTCCTTCCCTGCACAGAGAAATTTGGTGGAAGCAAATCACTACACTCAGCCATCACTTCCACTCTTGAGTTTTCAAAATATCAGAAAAACGGAAAGGACCGGCAAGTTGGCAAACCCCAAACTGGAACCACCGTCTGCGTCCTGGGATCTCTACAGTCCACGACCCCAAATCAATTCGACCGTGGGAAACCCCAGGGAAAGGCTTCTTGCAGGGGCTCAGGATTACTGAGTGCAGGCTGCAGGGAAGTACCTGGGAGGGGGGACTCATCGAGAGGACTTTCCACCACTCAGAGCTCATCAAAAAAGTTCCCGGACAATGACCCCACTGCTCATCGCAGGGAGTTTCTCTGATGAACCCCGGCTCAGGGTTTAGGTGCTGAGCAGAGGACGAGGCCAGTTCTCTTTTCTGGTCTGACTGGCTTGGAAATTCCCCGCGCCTGACCCCGCCCCAAGAATTCCCCCGCCAGAGCTTATAGGGCGCAGCGGCGGCGCTGCAGAGCTCAAAACAGCCCGAGCTCGCCGTCCTGCCCGCCAG
>NW_022900929.1:57928032-57943477 GCF_012274545.1 Fukomys damarensis | reverse complement strand
CCGCGCGGCCGGGAGGGGAAGTACAGGGCGTTCCGGCCGGGGGGAGGGGAGGGGACCAGGCTGGCGCCGTCGCGCAGGGGGTGGGGCCCGGAAAGTCCCTGGGCGCCTGCCAGGAACACTCAGCTCATAATAACCGCGCGGAAAACACCGCGGCCTCGGCCTCCAGAAACCCCGGCCTTGCGCAATCCCCGCAGCCCGGGCCCCACGCAGCGTACTCACCACCCCCGGGGGTTTCCCTCTTCGCCCTCAGGTTCCTGCACTTGGCCATCATCCACGAAGAGAAGGTGCTGACCATGGAAGTGATCCGCCAGGTGAAGGGAGACCAGGCCTTCCTCAACTTCCAGAACAACCTGCAGCAGGTGCGCTGCTCACCTGGCCTTGTGCCCTTTCTGACCTGAAATGGAGCTGAATGTAGCACAGTTGCCCCCCAGATCCTTTCTAAATTGTCAGTCACTGTTTCCCCCGCGCACAAATCAGCCAACATCCTAGGGAGTGAAGAACATTCCACTCTTTTGGTGAGGTCTTTACGACCCACCCGGGGGTCTCTGGGAATTTGGCCCCCTGTACCTGTCTGGGAGGAGCAGTGCCCACAGCAGCTATCTGGGTTGGGGAAGTTAGATCGTGGGTCTGCTCCATGGCTTATCCTCTTTCTGTTCCTCTTCCGCCTGTAGACTCCACTGCACTTGGCTGTGATCACCAAGCAGCCTGAAATTACTCAGGCACTTCTGGAAGCTGGCTGTGATCCTGAGCTCCGGGACTTTCGAGGAAACACCCCCCTACACCTTGCCTGTGAGCAGGGCTGCCTGGCCAGTGTCGGAGTGCTAACACAGACCTGTACCACACAGCGCCTCCACTCCATCCTGCAGGCCACCAACTACAACGGTACATCCCAACATGAGAAAGATTTTATAAAGTTCCTAAAGCTCAACAGACTGGCCCCATAAAAGGATAGGAGAAAGCTTCTGTCAGGTGTGAGACTTGAACAAGTAGTTATACGCTTCTGCCCTTTCTCTTCTAGGCCACACATGTCTGCACTTGGCCTCCATCCATAGCTACCTGGGCATCGTGGAGCTGTTGGTGTCCTTGGGCGCTGATGTCAATGCCCAGGTGAGTGCTTCATGGTGCCAGATGGAGGGGCCGGGCTCCTCCGCAGCAGCCCTGCCACACTCCTGTTGCCAGCAGCAATTCCAAATTCCAAACTCAGCCGTAAGCATCTCAAATCTCTTTGGGTCTCAGGAACCCTGCAATGGCCGGACTGCCCTCCACCTCGCAGTGGACCTTCAGAATCCTGACCTAGTGTCGCTCTTGTTGAAGTGTGGGGCTGATGTCAACAGAGTCACCTACCAAGGCTACTCTCCCTACCAGCTCACCTGGGGCCGGCCAAGCACCCGGATCCAGCAGCAGCTGGGCCAGCTGACCCTCAAAAACCTTCAGATGCTGCCTGAAAGCGAGGATGAGGAGAGCTATGACACAGAGTCAGAGTTCACAGAGGACGAGGTGAGTCTCCTTTAACTTCTTCAGCACTGCCAGAAGTGAGGAGAGGGCCACCCTCCCAGGGGGCTAGAACTATTGATCATAGGGGTTTCAGCATAATTTAATTTCTCAGACTTCGGTGTACCTGACCAGTATCCCAGGATTGTACGCTTTTGCTGGTTTTAATAGCTTACATTTTTGGAGGGACTCAGGAGTGAGCCCAGGCCCTCATGCATGATAGGCTTGTGTTTCCCACTGAGATACACCCCCAGCAGGGTCTCACTGTAGTCTAGGCCAACGGTGAACTCACTGAGATTCCGGGCTGGGCTTGAACTCAGTGATCCTCCTGCCTCGGAATGTATTACAGGCATGTAATCCATGACTGGCTAGTTTAGCCTTCACAAGTAGAGGAGTATTAAAGGACCGCCCCCCGTAAGGCTCATTATATTTGGTTGTGGAGAAAGGAGTCCAAGAATACCTGAGTTGTGTGTTGCTAGTAGCAGCCCTCTAGTTATCCCAAGTTCCTTGGAAAAGTTCTGCAAGTTTAACGTGGCTTTTTTTTTCCTTCTGTTTTTAGCTGCCGTATGATGATTGTGTGTTTGGAGGTCAGCGCTTGACCTTATGAGCAGAAGGTATCAAGAAGAACATGGACTTGTATATTTGTACAAAAAGAGAGTTTTATTTTTCTAAAAAAAAGAAGAAAAAAGAGAAAAACTTCAAAGGATATTCTTACCACCGCACAGCACAGGTCCTGGCCCCAGACAGTACCACGGCAGATCTGCCCTTATTCTGTAATCTTTGTGAACTTGGCTTGGGCGAACAAGGAAGGTCATTGGAATTCAAAGCCAACCCCTTTTAACTGCAGCTTGGTGGGGTTTAGGGAGAAAATGATCCAAAACTTGATGAAAGGACCACATTTATTTATTGTGCTTTCGATTGCATCATCACGGAGTTAGTGGCCGGAGTTAGTGGCCGACCTGGTTGTGTCCCGTGACGTGTGACAGCCAGGTGTGCAATGGTGTGGGGTAGAAAGTCACTACCTGTCAAGGTTTGTGTTGTTCTTCTGTAAATGGTGTAGATAGTGTATTTTGCTGGTAATTATTTTGGTATTTCTGAGATGTATATTTATTAAACAGATTTTTACAAACAGTTCTGGTGATCACTATCTTGGGGTTGTCGGGGGACCGCATTCTGAAAGTTGCAGGGTGCTCCGATGGAGGTGAGGGTCTGGGGCAGGGGAGGCAGCATAGAGTGTTGTCAGAGAACAATTTCTCATGCAGCCTTCCAGCACCAGGCTTAGGGCAGCCCTGGGCGGAGTGTGGGAGGGAGGCTGTGGGAGAACAGGAGAGGAAGTGCCAGTCTCAGCAGGGGGTGGCAACAGGCTGCTTGGGTTTGTCCTTCTGTTTCCCCTTGATTTAAGGCTATCTCAGGACCCTACATCCACTCCAAGAAATCTGGTTAGACAAGAGAAGGATGCTGAGGGGTTGTTTTTTGTTTTTTGCTGTACTGGGAATTTCACACTGAGCTACATCCCCAGCCCTTTTTATTATTTTGAAACAGGGTATCGCTAAATTGCCCAGGCTGTGCTTGAACTTGTGATCTTCCTGGCTTCAGCCTCCTGAGTGCTGGGGTTATAGGCATGCACCAACATGCCCAGTTTCAGAGTTCATATTTTATGGCAGCGGGAAAGATTTCACTTGTAATAGTAGGAATTCCTAAGGACACAGAGTCAGAAATAGGACGGCACCGACATCTGTCAGCAAATGCTCCTCCTCTGAGGCTGTTTTCTCATTTAAAAACTGGGCTATTGTGAGCACTGCACAAGACAATGCATGTAAAAATCCAGCAAAGTGCCAGGCATGTATTGCTAAAGAAAAATACAAGCTATGAAAAAAAAAAACACAAGCTATGGCATAACACCTCATAGTTCACAGTGGAAAAACAAATCCAGGCGGAATGGGCTGTCCAAAGCCAGCCACCTTGCAGGAGGTAGGTGGTTAACTTACTGTTTCCAGGCAGTAAAACACAAATGCATTGCTGCATTGACTCTACCTATTTTGCTATCAGCTGTAGCATAAAAATGATAAAAGCTCAAAGAGTCTTCATTAGCTCAATCAATCCACTAATTCTGAATAAGTCTGCAGATCTCCCAGTAAATCAGTAGTTTGTGAAAGGTGGGTTTAGATGCTCCGTGGTTAGTGATGTTTATTTCTTGCCTAGGTAGAAAAGAGAAGACATTCTCTGAACTCCAGAGAGGTAGTACAGCACCCTGGTGCACACCTGTAATCCCAGCACACTGGGAGGCTGAGACAGGTGGGTCACACGTTTGAGCCCAGCCTGGGCAACTTTGCAACTTAGTGAGATCCTGTCTTAAAATTAAAAAATAAAAGGGAAACTGGAGATGTAGTTCAATGCAAAGGCCCTAGGTTTAATCCCTTGCTCAAAAAAGAAGCAGAAATGTATATAAACATAATTCATGCACACTCGTTTAGATCTAAGGAGATAATACTATTACATCCGTCCTTTCCTGATGTACAAGTGAGGTCAAAGTCTAATAAGTATGGTGAACACCTTCATTTCACGTCGGGCAAAAAGGAGCCAGTGCTTGTGGGTTCCTTCACATAGACAGCAGCACTGCAGAGCTGGCCGAAGCCCAGGGGCTCCCTCCCTGCAACATCAGTCCATCTGCTGAGCGCTGGGGCTGCTCCCCACCTAAGCTGCTGGTGTCAGGGTGTCCCAGCTCGCACTGAGTGTCCTTGTCCCTCCCAGAGCCCACCCCCATAGGTGTAAACGCTCTTGTAAGAACGGTGGTTTGGTTCAGCTCACTCTGGGTGAGTGGACTGGAAGCGGTGGGGAGGTGGAGGCATCTATCCACACTTGCACCCAAAAGAACAAAGGGTGGAAACTTTGCTGCCCAGCTTTGGAATGACACCCTTAGTGCTTCCTACTCAGTCAGAAATGACCTGTCTGTCCAGACATGTCCACTCTAGTTCTAGGCTGGAAGGTCGAAGAAACAAAGCAAAGGGATGTGGCCTAGCCCCTCTCGGCCTTCCTAAAAACCAGCTCTTTCCTGCCTCCCCCAGAGAGGTTTCACTAGAGTGCAGGCTGCAGACCCATGATCCTCCTGCTTCAGCCTCCGCTGTGCTGGGATTTCAGGCCTATACCACCGTGCCCAGGGAGACCAGCTCCCTAGCAGTGGCCTCCTGCTCCGTGGTCACGGAGGGGAGGGGCCTCTTCTGAGCCCTGCATGCCGGTTGCTCTCTGTCTAGTTTTCGGCTTTTCCCAAGACCCCCAACCCTTAGGCTGGGCTTTGTCGTCTGCAAAAACCCAAAGTAGTTGGCCCTAGTTAAGGATTAAAGTCAGCCCTGGTTCCTTAGGTCGCTGCCTGATTTCCCTCTCTCCCTTTCTCCCTCTCCCTCCCTCCCTCCCTTCCTTTCTTTCTCCACCCCTTGTTCTTTCCCTCTCTGAGAACTGAGGATTGAACCCAGGGCCTTCACACTGAGCTACATACTCGGCCCTTTTTTATTTTTATTTTGAGACAGTCTTAAGTCCCTAAATACTCAGGCTAGGCTTGAATTTGTGATCCTCCTGCCTCAGCTCCCAGAGAGCTGGCGCTGCAGGTGCGTGCCAGCATATCTAGCCTCATTTCTTTCTTTCTTTCTTCCCTTCTTTCTTTCTTTCTTTCTTTCTTTCTTTCTTTCTTTCTTTCTTTCTTTCTTTCTTTCTTTCTTTCTTTCTTTCTTTCTTTTTCTTTCTTTCTTTCTTTCTATCTTTCTTTCTTTCTTTCTTTCCTTCCACCATGTCAGCGGGAGGGTGGCTAGAGCTTGGAGTTCCCCAAAGAAAGAATTTTACATAGAAACATTCAGTCTGTAGGAAGCCTTCAAATTTTTAAGCAAACAAGAACAAACATTCTAGTATTACAAATAGGTAAGTTAATTAGATGTCTTGTAGGCAGTTAGAGGGCCACTCTCAAGGCGCCAACACAGCAAGGAGCCAACAGGACAACATTCACTGAATCAAGACACTTCACTGAAGGCCACAATTGGAAAAGGAAAGAAACTACTATACCTTTGTGCTTCCCGGGGGATAAATAGCAGTGATTGTTATTCCAAATAGGTATCATTTGGTGGGGGGCCAAGGTCTTAGCCCAGCCTTTCCAGGAAATGTCCCTGACCCCCATCCTTACGAAAATCCTTGTACACTTGCTACTTGACTTGCTCCCCCATTTGACCCCCATTTAATCAGTATTATCTGGGTGACTGTACTTGGGATCTTACTGGTTCATGGTTTTGCCCCACCTCATGCCCGCCTTGTAATTTTTCACTGGGTCTTATAGTTTTGTCCCACTCTGTGCCCACCTCACCACATGGCTTTGCTGTATAAAACATCTTTGAAAAGTGGGGTGAGTGGGCCACCCCATTCCAGTTCTCCTTTGTCTCTCTTAGACAGAAGCTTTCTTTCTTTTCTTTTTTTTTGATGAATAAGTTTATTGGTTGTCATCTGAAAACTCTTCATAGAAACTTTGATTTAACTCTCAGCAGCCCGCTCCTGAGCTCTGAGGAAACTTGCCTTCTTTTGAGCTACCCTATCTTTCTTCTGGGCAAAGGACATTTTGGGACGGCTCCACCTCTTCTTCTTTTTTTTTTTTTTTTTGGCGGGGGCGGTACCTGGAATAGAACTCTGGTCCTTGCACTTCCAAGGCAGGCAGCAGAACCAACGAGCTAAATCCCGGTCCTACACCTCTTCTTTTTAATTTCTCTCTCTGGCTTCTTTTCACAGACGGGATTCTCTCGTATAGCCGTATGTGCTTTCTTATACATCTCCATGTCTGGAGTTACATTGTTCTTTATGTACTGAGAGAACTGTTTCTTGTAAGCACCTTCATCTTCTTCCATTAGATAACGCATATAATCAGCAACGTTCTGACCCATGATGTGCTTCCGATGTACTTCTGCATTGAACTCCTTGCTTTCAGCATCGTAACCAGGGAATCGTTTGGTACTGTGAGGGTTAGACAGGCCTCCATCCACAGCACCCTTCAGAGCTCTAAAAACCTTGCTGCCAGTTGTAGTTCTGGGAAGGCCTGCATCCAAATAGCAGGTGAAGGGACCAGGTTGACCATCCATGCTTTCCACGTTGTATTCATCTCCAGTCACCTCCACCTGGCCTTCATAGACCTTATCCATGCCAAACCTATTAAGAAGGCTTTGAGCCAGCAGCAGGCCAGTACAGTATGCTGCAGCATAATTTGTTAGGCCAACTTTCACACCGTGTTGTGGTAGTTCATGAGCATATGCTGCGCAGAGTATCATAGCCCCTTCAATATGAGCATAAGCAGTCTGACAGATGATACCTCTGTTAGTTACATGAGCTATCATCCTGTATTTAGGTGTGTTGTTGTACTTATTTTTGTCTTGGATCACCAAGTGTTTCCGAGCATAGTAATCAGTTTTGGCCTCTCGTCTTCTTCTAAACTTCACTTGGTATCTCTTAAAGTAGGCCTTATTCTTGACAACTTTAACAAACCCCATCCTGTGGAATAAAGACCTGCTTATGCGGCTCCTCACAGACCTGCAGGCCCAGCAGCGCTACAGGGGGGGAAAGAGAAGCTTTCTTTCCCTCAATAAATTTTTCCTACTCTTAACCTCTGTTGTTTCTGAAATTAATTCTTCGATTTTAGAGAACATGAACTTGGTTTCAGATAAACAGGCTTGGAAGTTACATCTCTTCCCCCTAAATTACTAGGGCCAGGGATTTAGCTCAGTGGTGCCGCCCTTGGCCTGGAAAGCACAAGGTCCCGAGTTCAACCCTCACCCCCCATACAAAACAAAAAAACAGCCGGGCGTGGTGGTGCACACCTGTAATCCCAGCACTCGGGAGGCTGAGGCAGGAGTGTCTCTGTGAGTTCGAGACCAGCCTGGGCTACATAATGAGTTCCAGGTCAGTTTCAACTACAGTGAGACCCTGTCTCAAAAAACAAAAACCAACCAACCAACCAACAAACAAGCAAAACAAAAAAACGTTCTCAAAGAGAACAGTTCTATAGACCAAGAGCCTTAGTTTCAACACTGAGCTTCTCTGAGAAGGTACAAGTCCTGTCAGGACAGGTAAGGGAGCCTTGGGAAAGAGGGAAGTGACACAGGGTGGGAAAAAAAAGCCATGTCAGCAACTTCCTTGAGTTTAGTTCCTTGATTCTTTCTGCCTGCCTCACCCAGCAGGATACATTTCCTTTCTGGGTCAAAAGTAACAAGCTCCTTTCGAAGGAAGGGGTTTTCTCCTAAGGCAGGAATGAACTCCAGGCTGAGCAATCTGAGACCTTCCTTTGGGATCTGGACACCCTCAGGACTGGGTGCTGGAGGGGATTTGCACTGAAACTCCAAATGCTACTGGAAATGATTAAGTGGTAACAATCAGACCTGAGTCACAGAGATGGAGTTTTCCTTTGTCCCCCTTTGGCCAGATTTTCACTAACTTGCCCTCCGTGCAGCTGAAGTCCCAGTTAGCAGGAAAGGTCAGAGATGTAGACATTCTCCAGCCCTTCCTCCAGCCCTTCCCCAGAGGAGAATACCGCAGGTTGTTTCTGCATTTTTAAAGGAGCTTTGCAGAAACAGAAACTGGTTATTATACTGTATTCTCCTCCTACAGAAGTAGGACTCTCAGTTTCATTCGTTCATTTGCATTATAAAGAACTATTATTCTCTAGGCCTCAGGCCAAGAGCTGGAGACACAAAGCCTCAAAGAGCTTTTCAGGTAGGTGGAGAGAGACAGCAGCACAGGGTGGAGAGATGGCTAGAAGGGCTCAGAGCTCCAAGCGCAGGCAGCCAGTGCAGAAGAGGATGGGGAGGGGACCAAGAGCTTGCATCCCGGAAGCAATGCACCTCCCAGTACCACCTCATTCTCACATCACAAGCCTCAGGGGACCACTGGCACCCTTTGACAGGCAGCAGAAAACCATGCTGTGTTCAGAACGAAGCTCACCTCCGGGCTGGGATTAACCCAAGCATACATAGCAGGTGCGTGGTTCACTTTGATGTCTGAGGGTGACCCTAGACTCCAGATCTGAGCCTGACGGAGAGAAGCCTGCCACCTGTCTTTGAATTCATGGTCAATGATGTGCATGCTTTGGTTTCACTCAAACTGCCTGGAGGAATTGCCTGGGGCTCCTGTCCATATTCACATTCTCCTCTGATTGGCTGAGATCTGAGCTTCTGCATTTTTGATAGGTCCCCAAAGTACCCCTCACTTGGATCAACCCAAAGAAGTAGGTCTCAGGATCGCTGCCAACCTAGACCAGTGCTTCTGCAGTTGCTCCCAAGGAGGGTGGAGAGTGGAATTTAGAGGCTCCTGGCTGTAATCCCAGTTCTCAGAAGGCTGAGACAGGAGGATTATGCATTCAAGGCCCCCAAGGCTATATGGCTGAATAGTGACTTAAGGCTGGCCTGGACAGACACAGCAAGACCCTGCCTGAAAAGAAAATTAAAAAAAAAAAAAAAAAAAAAAAGGTTGCAACACCAGGCAACCTAAGTTTCTTGAAAAGTAGGGCTGAGCCATAGGTGATTTCAGCACTCTGAGCGACCAGGGTAGGAGGATCCCAAGTTCAAGCCCAGCCTGGGCAATTGAGCACCACCATGCTGGACATTATTTTCATATTTTTTAAAATAAGGAAACTGGAGCATAGTAAGGTTAAGAGTGGGCAGTAGCACACACCAGTAATCCCAGCACTCTGGAAGGCTGAAGCAAAAGGATCACAAATTCGAGCCCTGCTGGAGCAACTTAGTGTCTTTCTGAGACCCTGTCTCAGTAATTAATGCTGTAAAAAATTGAAGAGACTAGGGATGTAGCTCAGTGCAAAGGTCCTGGGTTCAATTCCCAGTACCAAAAGAAGAGAAACCTTTTCCAGGTCCAGATCACACAACCAATAAAAGATTGAAGCTTAGCCAAATCCACATCCACATTCCTAACTTGTGGTGTAAAGCGGCTTCCAGTATGATGAGAATGTGCTGTGTGCGTGTATGAAAGTACCACGTTGATACCCAATATCTTATAAAATGGCTAGATGCGCTCAGAGCTGTATATATAAAAATATATTCTTTTTAAAAATCAGCTTCCAAATATACACGGGAGTTCCCACTAACAAAAGATTTGGGGTCATCAATTCCAAACACGCTCCTTATGCATTTGTTGCTGGTATCCTCCCCAAACTGGGTAAAAATCACAGATGGACTCGATGACTGATGGTTCACGTTAATGGAAAAGCATCTCAGGGCTGGGGATTTGGCTCAGTGGTTCCGCCGCCTGCCTGGCAAGTGCACGGACCCGAGTTCGATCCCCAGTACAAAAACAAAAAACAAAAATTCAGAAGACACAAGAACTCAGATCCTAGGAGACCACAGTAAACTGAATCATTGCATGAGACTCTGACAGATGTGGGCCCAGATCCTCATTCTTCACTGCTACGATTTTTAGTATTGAGCTTTGTGCTGTGCTGAGAGAAGTGAGAAACCGCCTCCAGGAGTTTCCAGTGGTGCGGTTCTCTCCAAGGTCACAGCACATTAAACATGTGGGTCGGACTGGCGAAAACAGGGCAGCATCTTAAAATTCCTCTGTGGGATTGCTGAAAGCAAATAAGCAAATGCAGCAGTTTGAGGATAGTGAGTGAACTTCACGTGAAATGCAGTATTGATGGAGCTTCCGGTTGATTTGAAAGGTTCTCCCGGGACCCTTCCTGTCTGTTACTGGGAGCGGGCAGGATCTAGCCGAGTGGCTGTGTGTGGCCTTGTTCCGGGGACCTTTGTATGGGTGCATAACCGATGGTTCTCACCATACAGGGCTCTGCCAGGCCCGACAGGCATCACAGGGCTCTGTGCACAGGGCCACCCGCCCCATGGACATCCCACAGGGCTGCCGCAAAGCACCTTCAGAGCCAGCTCCACACAGAGGCCATAAAAACCCTTAGAGTCAGCCTGGCCTCCAAGGCCGCCCTTTCTAACTTTCTACGGGGCCTCAGACAGGGGCAGTCCCCACGAATGTGGGTTTTTTCCCCAGTACTGGGAAATGAACCTATGGCCTTTGCACTGAGCTATATCCCCAGCCCTATTTTATTATTTATTTGAGACAAGGTCCCTCTACAACACTAACTTGGCCAGCCTGGGCTTAAACTTGCAATCCTCCTGTCTCAGCCTCCCGGACTGCTGGGAATATAGACATGGACCACCATGCTGGGAACTAGGAGGGATTTCTGGAAAGACCCCACCTGGATTCCTGTCTGGGGAAGAGAGATACTGGCAGGTGCATGGTCCCCGGTCTTGCCTAATGCTGGCTGCCTAAACAGCAACTTCAAATCTGCTGAGAAAGAGCTGCGGACAGAGATTTGCAAGCCCTCAGAATAGCACCTCCTTGGCCCGCTTACTGGCTCCCAGCAGGGGAAGAGAGGCCACATCTCACTGAGAATTGCAGGTTTGGTTTAAGGAAAGTCTTCCAGTGAAGAAGTTTGATTTACTTTGTGGATACATGAGACAGCAGTTCCAGGTTCTTGGGGTCCAACATGCCTGTTGATGCTTCCTATTAAAGAGTCTATGGGTCTTTGGGAAAATTCCTGGAATGAACAATCAAGTTATTTGCCTGGGCAAGGGTCTCTGGGAATAGTAAGGTTATTGGACTGAAGATGAGGAAGAATAAAGCCTGTTACATAGGCAGTGAAGGCAGGGATAAAAGAGGGTAGTTTTGCCTCAGTCTGATTAGTCATTAGGCCTCGAATAAAGACCTGTGAGAAGCACACAGGACAGGTATGGTTTTGCTTTTGTTTTGTTTTGTTTATGGTAATAGTGGCTGAACCCAGGGCATTCCTACTAAATTTTATCCCTAACCTCCCCCTTTTGGGGTGGGTTTGTAGTTGAGACTGATCTGGAACTCACTATGTAACCCAGGCTGGTCTGGAACTCACAGGGATCCTCCTGCCTCAGCCTCCTAAGTGCTGGGATTACAGGCATGAGCCACCACGCCTGGCTTCTAACCCTTTTTTTTTTTTTTTTTAATTTTGAGGCAGTGTCTTGCGAAACGGGTAAGTTTCACAGGCTAAGCTCAAACTCGCAGTCTTCTTGCCTTAGCTTCCCAGAGTTCTGGGATTACAGGTATGTGCCACAGCTGGCTGATGGGTATGTTTTGATAGATTAAAAAGGTTAAAATTTTACAACATGGCCAGGGTGGTGGTACACACCTGTAATCTCAGCACTCGGGAGGCTGAGGCAGGAGGATTGCTGAAAGTTCAAAGCCAGCCTGGGCTGCATAGAGAGTTCAAGTCCAGCCTGAACTACATAACAAGACCCTGCCTCAAAACAAACAAACAAACAAACAAACAAACAAACAATTCACTGGGTGAGTAGTTGGGCTACTCCCAGAACAGGGAGCAAAGAGGAGGGGAGATCAGAAAACAAGCTTCACCTGTGCTAGAATTTTGCCTAGAATTCACAGCCTTTGTGCTCTGCCACTGAACTAGATCTCCAGCCTTCTGAGGCCTGCTTTACTTATTTTCTTGGACAAGTTTGCGATATATAATGGTTACATTCATGGTGGGTAGTTTGCTGCATGTATACGGCACATCCTCATCCTTTTTACACCCCTCTCCCATCTCTTGGGCCCCTTCCTATTTGCAAAATCTCTATCTCCCCATTTCCTTTTATTTAGTTTTATTTTGTTCTTTACTTTATTTATTCTTTGGGTTTCTCATTTAAAAGATACCGTACAATAGTTAAGTGCGTGTGTCTGGTTTATTTCAGTCAGCGTTACGGTCACAGTGCCTCCTTTCTAAGGACACCGCCCCACTCAGAAAGCTCCTGGGATGACCTGACCACCTTCTGCCAGTTTCACCTTGGGGTTAGGACTTCAGCATGAACTTGGGGGCATAAGCGTCACTGAACATCCGCAGGGGCAGCCTTGGCTCACGGGCTCTCTGGTCCCAGCTCAGGGGACTGACAGTACAGGAAGCACTCTTGTTTTCTTTTTCTTTTCACGGTGCTGGGGATGAACCCAGAGCTTTGTGCGTGCTGGGCAACTGCTCTACCACTGAGCCATGTCCCCAGTCAGCCCAGGAGGTGAAAGCAGGAACCCACCAACAGAGGAAAGAGAAAACGTAGAGCCTGCCAGGCAACCCTGGCCAGGGAAACTGTGCAATTACCTGAGTGCATTTCAGCTGATGTCTAGGGTAGGGACAGGGACAGCAAGTAGATACCTGCTAGAGCTCGGACCTCAGGGAAGTAAGCTGGCAGGTGCATCCTGGTAGCTGTCAGGACAGGGGTGGCCTCAGGAGCCATACACTCTGTTCCCTGGAGTTCAGCCTGACCTTCCTCCCTCTCTGGGTCCTAATCTGTACCACTGTGTGTTGCTGGGATTAAGCCCAGGGTCTCATGCTTACTAAGAACACAGTCGACCACTGAGCTACACTCTTAACACTCAAAGTCTAACTTTAATACAATTGTCACACCCTAAAAATAAACAGCCATAAAAAAGATTTACCCTGTGTGCTCTTCCTCTGTCACGTTGGTTGTCAGGAACAAAACAAAAGCTATCTTCTCTTTAATGTGTTCTCAAAGTCATGAATCCACAGTTGAACGCGCCCCACAAACCCAGTCCTGAGGGAGACGGCACCCAGTGCGCAGGGCATCGCCCGGGATGACAGCAGTCTGTGCCACCAGCAGCAGAGCGCTTGAGGGACAGAGTCAAAGACAGAGGTGTGGCAAGGCCTGGAAGGCCCTCAGGAGCCCCAGCCCTCCGCCCTGCTCCCGACTAAGAGGATCTGCTGTTTCCTCTGCAGGAAAGAGCAATGGTGCTACCAGGCTGCTCACAGTGAGAGACACACAACGGAACGAGCCGACCCTCAGCCAAGTGTGCGCTCTCTCTCTCTCTCTCACACACACACACACACACACACACACACACACACACACGCTGGCCGGGAGAGGTCTCTGCCTGATCTAATCACACCCTGGGAAGCAGGGCATGTTCACCCAAGAGCACTGTGCTACAAGCCCGGCTGGGTGCAGAGAAGTCAAGGACAATGACCAGCAGGGCCAGGATGCTTGCAGGCAGGAGATCCGGCCCAGCGCGTACCCAGCTCACACAGGCTGGCAGCTTGGCTCTGGGGAGAGAACCAGGCGCCGGCAGCGGTCAGAAAGCGACTGTGAGCAGGAAGACACGCGTGCTAGCACAGGGGATGGGGAGCCTGGGTGGCGACTCGCACAGAGGAAGAGCTGTGGTGTCCCCACTTCCTGAAGTCCACATGCTGGCCAGGCTTGGTCCACATAGCTGCTGCCAGGGAGGAGCTCTGTGCCTCTGTAGGCCTGGGATCCAGGTGTGTCTCTGTTTTTCTCAGTGTAAGCCCACCGGTACCCTCCTGCTGAGCACGGTGCAGAGGAAGGAGGGACTCTTCATGGACCCCGCATGACCGCATCAAGGGAAAGGTGGACAAAAGCCAGGAAGGCTGCTGTGCAGCGTTCAGCTCAGAAGAGTGACTGGCAACTTCTGGACACAAAGCAGGCCCTCTGTGGGCGGTGGTGGCCGTCCACAGGGAGAGTCAGTGACTACCCCAAGCGAGTCGAGGCCCCGGAGCCCCAACGTGGATGCAGAGCTGGTCCTGACCCTGACAAGATGGGACAGGGTCTGCCATTGGGGGAGGCAGAAAGTGGTTCACCAGGAGCCCCTCAAGGAGAACACAGGCTTCTTTGGTCAGAAGGCAGGGGCAGGATGACAGAAGGCCTGGGACACCTAGACTTGAGCTATGGGTGACAGCGAGCCATATTAGGTTCCTTTATTTATTTATTCTTGAGATAGAGTCTCACTACGCATCCCATCCCAGGTGCCCTCAAACTTGTGATCCTCCTGCCTCAGCTTCCTGAGGATCACAGGTGTGCACCATCACACCCAGCTCCTGTACTAAGCAGGTCCTTGAGCAGGAAGTCACAGGAGAAAACTTCATCAGTGACCCAAGTATGGTGGCTCACGCCTGTAATCCCAGCACTTGGGAGGCTGAGGCGGGAGAATCGCCACGAGTTCAAGGGCAGCTACCTAGTGAGCTCCAGGCCAGCCTGAACTACATAGTGAGACCCTGTCTTAAAACACAAAAACAAAACCAAAAAAAGTCGGTCAGTGATACTTGAGAGTTGAGGATGCTAACAGGGCTGGGAGAGCTCAAGTAGGGAGCTTCTGTAATTGCCCAGAAGTGAGAAAACACAGACCTGATGGGCTCACAGGGCGGATCAGGTGCAGGGTGTGCGGTACAGGGCAGACTGCAGGACCCTGTGCAGCTGTGTGGCTGACCTCCTGGTGCCGGTGTCCATAGCAGCAAAGCAGCTCCTGCCCACTCCAGCCGAGGAACAGGAGCCCGCGGAGGAGCGCTCACAGGGTGGACCGTGACAGGGAGGCCACACTGGGGAAGGCCTGGGGCTAGGGTGTCAGTGCCACTCTGGGGACGACCCTAACCACCAGGACCCTTGGGAGCCAGAGCCTTGGCGAGGGCAGCAGGCTGAGCAGAGCCCAGGTCCTGACCGTGGGGGCTGGGGTGGGGTGGGGGGCTTGACCTCCTCCCCTGTCCTCAGAGGGAAGGGGCATGAGGCGGTCTCTCCACGCAGCCCGAATGGCAGCTGGCTTCTCCCTCCCTGGCTGTTCCTTCCGTCCTGCTGTTCCTGGTGTGCCGAGCTGGCTCCATACCTGGTCCTCCCCTCCTGCTCTGCTCCAACTTCAGTCCTATCCGATGCTCCCGTGCATGGTGGGAGGGCTGAAGCCCCCTGGCCCTTTAGCTCCCTCCCTTCCTGCGGCCCAGAGCAAGCCCTTGGGGGTGCGGGGAGGGGGACCTCCAGGGCCGCCGTGCCCCCTGTGCTCAGCCTGCTTCTGCCCTCACTCAGGAGTGCTGGGGTGGTGACTCGCACACCATTGCCGGGCGAAGCCTGCCTCTTCTGCTCCGCATTCCTAGTTAGGTGCC
>NW_022900929.1:57925902-57927873 GCF_012274545.1 Fukomys damarensis | reverse complement strand
CCTTTCTTTTTTTTTCAACATTTCTATTGAAAACCCCCTAGTTGGTGTAAAGTTTCAGCAGCGGCTTCCTTCCCACCCTCCTGGCTCCATCACGGCTGGAGGTTCCCTTAGCTCTAGGTGCAAATCCACTTGAATGGACTCCATCACCACCTCCTGCAGCCCCTTCTCCTCGTCCAACATGTTCTGTGCCGCTGACCTTCCAGAGGGCATTGCAACAAAAACTTGAAAAATATAAAATTCAGTGACCGGTGAGGATCCTTTTCCGTCAGGAAGAACAAATCAAATGACCAAGTCTGCTGTAACAGAAAGGCTACCTGGTACCACTGCTACTGTTTTCCTTTTTACACATTTAGTTCTTTATTATATAGGAAATACATATTTCTTGAAGAAAATCCCCTCAAAAGTAGAAAAATCTCAACTAGACCAAATGCAAAACTCCTCTTGACTGTAGGCAGTTCTCAGAATGACTATTCTGAAAGGCTTCGGCTGTTTCTTCTTTATGTAGTTGTGTATGTATAATTTTGTGATCTATTTTCAGTGTAGCAGCACAATGTAAGTCCCATGTTATAACGGTTATTTAAGTGTGAGTTTTAGTAGCTGTAGAAAATCCAAATGAATGCTGTAATTCATCTGATCACTTCTTTAATATTAGATATTTCATTTATTTTCATTTTGTAGTATTAGAAGTAATGTTGAGTGCTTGCCTACCTTGTGCAAAACCCCAAGTTCCATCTCCAGTAATTTAAAAGAAAAAGGAAACGGGGGTGGGGGAGGGAGGAGAAGAGAGAGAAAGAGGAAAAAAGAACAGGAAAAGGGCCGGGGATTTAGCTCAGTGGTTCTGCCACTTGCCTCGAAAGCCCAAGGTCCTGTGTTTGATCTCCAGTACCAAAAAAAAAGAGAACGGAAATAATGTTGAATATGAACTTTTCAAGTATTTCAGGTTATAGCTTCAGGATGGAATTTTGTAACAGCACTTATTAGGCCAAAGGTCACAGGCTTGCTAAACTTCCGTATTCACATTGCTGAACTGGGCTTGCTTTGCAAAAGTAAGCATGTGTCCCTCACAGCAGTGGGTTAGTAAAAACACCTTTTTTTCTTCAATACTAGGGACTGAGCTATATTCCAAGCCCCACACACCCTTTTAAATTTTGAGACAGGATCTTGCTAAGGGGGTTGCTCAGGCTGAGCCTGAATTTAATATCTTCCTGCCTCAGCCTCCCAGAGTCCTGGGATTATAGGTGTGCACCACCACACCTGGCTAACAACACTCTTTCTAACCCTGGATGTTATACATTTTCAAGTCAGCTAATTCAGTAGATGGTGATGGCAAATGTTAGGGAATTGATCATGTTAAAGTATGCTGTGACACCGCCTCACAGGCTGCATTCTCCTGGTACATCTTGGCTCCTAAAATGACCTCATGCCCTTATCTCTGGTTTCCCTCGCCCCCAAGGCCACAGTGGTCCAGGAAAGTTGAAACCTGTGTCTGCAGGACTGGGCCCATAAAAGCAATCTGGCCTGTGATAGGTTAAAAGTAGCTCACTCCTCATAAATAAGCAATAGCCCGGCCCAAAACTGATGAAAGGACCTTCCTTCCTTTGTTCTCTCTCTCCTTCTGCTTCTTCTTCCTCTTCTCTCTCTCTCTCTCTCTCTCTCTCTCTCTCTCTCTCTCTCTCTGCCTTCCTGCCTCCTGCTTGCCTCCCTACAATAAAGACCTCCTGCCGGACCTCTCGGTGGGTGAGTGGCCTAATTGGGAAGGGGCACGTGACCCCCCTTTCAGCAAATATATTTTATTTTAGATGTGTGTAACTTTGGTCATTAGGCCTTTCTAAATTGTTTCATACTCAACTGTACTCTTCTTCTGTGATCTAGCTGCTCGTATCCTTTGTAAACAGTGGAGTAGCATTATTTCTATGTAATAATACACCAAAAATCTCTATGCTTTACCACTTTGTAAATCAGTTTATTTTA
>NW_022900929.1:57896243-57925869 GCF_012274545.1 Fukomys damarensis | reverse complement strand
TTTTTTTTTTTTTTTTTTTTTTTTTGAGACAGGGTCTTGCTAGGTAGTTCAGGTGGCCTTGAACTCACTATGCAGCCCAGGCTGGTCTCCAACTCACAGTGATCTTCCTGCTTCACCCTCCTAAGCTCTGGGATTATAGTTGTCCAGATTTAATTTTTTAAAATCTTTATAAATTTTTTTTTGTACTAGGGTGGAACTCAGGCCTTTGCGCTTCACTAGATTTCCTAGCCCCTTTTTAAATTTTTCTTTTGAGACAGGGTCTTGTTAATTTGCTAAGATGCCCAGGCTGGGCCTGAATTTACAATCCTCCCGCCTTGGCCTCTTAGAGTTCCGGGATTATAAGCATGCACCGTTCCACCATATCTGACTCTATAGTCATAGTTTGGACCTAACTGAAAAGTTCAATCATGGTTTTGCATCTCAAGCTTGCTGTTTTCTAAGTACAGTATATTTTTGTCCCACAGAGTACACCACTACTTCCACACATCCCTGAAAGGGTTTCCACGTCCACGCTGTAAGGCAGTGTGGACGCCAAAGGCCTTCCCTTAGGGGCATATTTTTCTTGCTGCTACACAGATGGTCTTTACCCTTCTCAACCCAATGTGGCTTACTGGTTTTCATCCTATCTGTCAGTCCTTTCTTCTATAATTATTCATCTCTCTTTGAAACTGAGAAAGTACTTATCCTCAATGATTATTTACTAATTTTCTTTTAGAGAAACAAGTGTTCTGATTTCTTGTTTCTTTGTTTATATCTAATTCCTATCTGCCTGGTCTTTATTTTGGTGGGCATTTATGTGGAGCATTTGCAACAAGAGCTGTGTGTACTTTCCTTGGCCTGATTTGAGGCTCTACCTCGAAGAGAAGATGGACAGAGTGGGTGTGGAACACATAGAAAGCCCTGTACCCACCGCATGTGACATGGAACAGGGAAAGGAAAGCTGTGTACGACTAATTTTTAAAGGAATATAAAATGGACCCTCTAAACCCATGCAGGAGGGTGACCGCGGGCCTGGACCCGCACGAGCGACGGGTGTGAGTAACCGGCTTGCTGCTGCTGGGCGGGGTGGCCCCTGGCTGTGCCTGCACTGAGAGGGAGCCTGGAGAGGCACAGGCGCCCTGGGGAAATGATCTTCCCTGTATTGTAGGGCTCTGTCAATATCAGAAAGGCTTCTTATATGAACGCACAGCCGAGGAGGGGAGAGGCCGGTGACACCCGGACAAGAGTCGGGTGCCACGCTAGACAGCCCGCTCACCCGCAAGGACTCCATCTGCCCTGTGGCCCAGGGTGCACAGTCCAAATCCTGTCCACACACAGTTTTGACAGCAGATTTGCTCTCAGTAAGTTGCGCTGGAAAAGATCGAATCCACAATTGCGAAACGTCTTCCGGAGTAAACGCAAAGCCGGAGCTCCACCCCGAGGTGGCCGCTCCTGGGATCCGTCCTCTGGTGTCCTCTCCCGCACTGGCGCCGCCTTGGCTTCATGGGCCAGCAGAGCTTCAAGGAGGCGCTGTGACACGAGGAGAACAGCTTTGCAAGGCCACAGCCACGAGGCCGACCTCTCGGAGCACGGCCTCCTTCTTTGAGGCCCCCAACTATGCCTCCCAGGGTCCTGGCTGCCCAGCCAGGCATGGGGTTGACTGCGGGGAGAGCAGAAGAATGGAGGCGGCCATCTGACTCCCAGCTGGAGCCAAGGAAACCTCCTGCCGACCCACAGCATCGCAGGAAATAATAAACTGAGGCCATTTTAGCCCCGAGTTTGGGGTAGTTTGCTGCACAGCAGTAGACAGCCAAAGCCCACAGAAATGTGTATGCTGTAAGCATTGTGGAACAGGAAGTCAGAAAGTACAGTACTGAGGGAGACACGTAGATTATGCACAATACATTTGTACCCAACAAAGTGGTTCTGGTGCCTGCCTCACAAGCAAAAGGACCTGGGTTCGATCCCTGGTACCAAAAAAAAAAAAGTGCCATAAGTAATTTCACAAAAGTCTGTTTATCAGAAACAACAATTTCATACTGGACTCACCATTCAAGTGGACATCTTTGGCCTGCAGGAAGGGAGGATGAAATGGAAGGTGGTATTGTTTGGAAGGAGAGTCCCCTTCCATAAGGACATCAGGAATCTGGCTCTGTGGTGTCCTTTCTCTCCTTAGGAGAGTCTGTCGTCCACTAGCACCTGCTCCTGGCTCACTAAAGTCTCAAACTTTTCAGATCTAAAAACTGGTCTAAGGTTACGTTTCTGTGTTTTCTTTAACACTGTTCTGTAGTATGACATGACTGTCATTAAGCAAGTAAATGCAGTGATTGTCTTTTTCTCTGTCCGGTGGATCTTCTCTACAGATGCTTGTGGCTCTGTCCATTTTTTCAGGATCTCCTTTATTTCAGAAGGACTTTGCTGTGCTAATTGTTGATACTCCCCACCCCTTCAGAAAGCTCCTCAGCTGCCCTTCTCTGTTGCTCATTCAGAAGTAGCTGAAGTTCCCCTGCAGACATTTCCTCTGAGCGCTCCTCCACCAGCTCCTCAACATCACCACGGTGTACCTGCGAGCCTATGGACCCTGCTATAGTGACAGTGTCATCGACCACAGGCTCAGATAAAGGCTCGGGCTCCTCTACACAGCCTTCAGTCTCTCTCCTGTGTCATTTGGGCCACACTTTCTCCTAGGCAGATCTCAGTGTCCTTAGAGAGTTGTTGGATTTCTCAATCAACCCTGCACAGTAAAGACCAGCATACAGATTATAACTCACGACTTTGGTCATAAATTAAAACTAAAATTCTGATCATAATCCAAGTTGTTCGTAGGTGAGGCCAGGCATAACTCAAGGGTCTGCTGCACATATAACAAGAGCAAATGAATATTAAGGGGGGAAAGTTGGAAACCATTAATCATGCTGTATTTGGAAGTTTGTTTGTGATTTCATGTCCTACTTACAGGCAGGCTTTCTGTTAGCACTGTTACTGCTGTTTCCTGAGGTGTATTGATAGTTTCACATTTCCTGGCCTTCTAGAAAACTGCTGTGGACACCCCAGCCCCGAGCAGCCTTAGTCTTCTCACAGGGTCACATCGTGTCACTTGGCTGCTCCAGAGCCTAGTACTTCTGAAAATGTGAGAACATAATACATACCTGCCACCCGGAGTCTGTGGAAACTGAGCCCTGACTCCTGCAGGGAGCTCAGGAGTCAGGATTTTGTTTAATTTATTTATCAGGGGAAGGCATTGCATTTGGGACACTTTTGTTTCCTTTTGTGAAATGAAGAACTGAGTCATTTTGGGGAAATGTTCCTGTAATGAACCTCCTAGATTTCCCAAGATTTTTCAATATTTCATTCTTCGTTGATGAAGACATAAGTGAGCAAGTGACCTAGCAAATGTCATGGGCACTAGGCAGGGGCTGACGCTGACAGCTAAGACTGCCCAAGGCGCAGGCAGCTCCAGACCCGGACCTGCCCTTCCAGATTGCTGAGGGCACTGTTAGAATCTGACGCAGAGAAGAGGCCCAGCTGCTTCCCTGGGAAGGAGGGGGGGTCCAGCCACAAGAACAGAGCCCACTTACCTCCCACACCTCGCCTTCTATGGCTACTCTGAGTGTCTCTGGGAACTGTTTGTTCCAGCTGTGCAGCGACCCCAGCCCCAGGGATCAGAGATAAGGAAAGGCCTTTCCCTTGGTTTTCTGGCCTCTTGCCTTCCAGCCTCACTGTGTGTAGCCTATTTGAATAACAGAACTCCCTGAAGGCAGGGCCAGGTTGTACACAGGTCTGGCTGGATGCAGTCCTCTGGTCTCCTTTTAACTCACTTCTTTCTTAGCCCTGAGGCATTGGCTGCCCAAGGGTATAATCTAGGCAAGGGCTTCTCACAGTGTTTTTTTGGTTGTTGTTGTTTATTTTGTTTTGAGATAGGGCCTCACTATGTCATCTAGGCTGGCCTCAAACTCAAAATCCTCCTGTCTCAGCCTTGTGGGTGCTGGAATTACAGGTGTGCCCAACACACCTATGTCACTGAAAGAAGTAACACAAATGAGTGGCCATGGTAAACCCGCAATAATCAGCCATTGGGCTGGAGTGCTGTTCAGTGGTGGAGAGCTTGCCTAGCATGTGGGAGGCCCTCGGTTTGATCACCAGCACCACCAAAAGAGAACAGAGAAAAACAAACAACGACAGAAGATATACTCAATAGTACAGTCATTAACCTTAGTTGTAGGGTAGTGGGAAGGATGGGAAATTTTGCGGGGAAGGGGATGCTGAGGAAAGTCTTTTTTATCTGTTCTGCTTCGGAAAACATTACTAATTGGAACCTTCTAATCCAGCACCAAGAACTCCTTGCCCCAGCTGGGTGCCCCAGGAGTGCAGACCTTCTCCACTCCCAGGCTTGGGGTTTCTGTGGCTCCTGCCCTAAAATCACTGCCAATTCACACTCAGCACCCTCAGCTGGGGATGAGCAGGGGGGCAGAAAATTCAGGGGAGTCTGTGTGGGACAGGTAGAAGGAATACTGAGGTCACCTGGGAAATGTAGATTCATAGCAATGACTGGCCACATTTAGAGGTACGGGAAGATCTGAGAGACAGGATTTCAGAGAGGAGAATAATCACTCCACAGGGACCATTAGGGAAGTGATGTTTACTTTCTTTAATGTGCCTCCTCTTCTGAACAACCAGTTTCCAGGTGACCCAAGACTCCAGGCTACAAAAGCTTCTCATGAAAGAGCTCAGAAGGATAGGGTTAGACAGGAGCCCTGGACTCAGCTCTGCAACTCATGAGCAAGTTCCAACTCTCAGGTCCCTGCCTGTGTCACCAGTGGGTTATAAATCCTTACTTTGCAGATAATGGAAATCAAAACTAAAGCAACAGGCCGGGGATTTAGCTTAGTAGTGACGCCACCTGCCTTGCAAGCAAGTTTAATCCCTGATGCCAAAAAAACAAAACAAACAAACAAAACACTAAAGCGACAGTGTGAACCTACAGTAAAGGCTTTAATTGGAAAGTAAGAAAAAGGGGAAAGGGATCCAGCTTGAGCTGCTGGATGGGGCTCTCCCTGATGAAGAGGATCAGACTGGCCGCCAGCAAAGGAGCGGACACCGGTTTTATGAGGTGCTGGGCTGGGTTGGGGTCCAGAATCCTCCTGGCTTGAGAGGGTTTAATTCCCATAAAATGATTGCCTCTGTTTGTGGTGGTTTCAGTCCTGTGAGGCTCTGCTTTTTCTAGGGGACCCAGGTGACTACAGAGCTGGATCAGTGGCTGGTGACATCTAGGTGTCACTCCAAGGGGCAGGAGATGTGAGACTGAACGTTGTAAGGGCTGGCGGTTGGACATCTCTGTGAATCTTGAAAATGAGTGTCTCTTATCTTGGTGTCCTCGGTCTTGGAGGGGGTGGGATAGACGAGGCAAGTTTAGGGCTAATGAATCTTGTTCTGCTGACTTTTCCTAAATGATGACACATATACATCCAGTTCTCAGGTAATAATGGATACAAAATGAAGTCATGCTTGTTTTACTCACAGGTACCTACTCACAGGCTCAAAGGGAGTCCCTCGCTGTCTCAGAAGAAAATACAAATCATGCTATTTATTACTTATTTATTTATTTTCAGACTGGGTCTCACGATGTAGTCCAGGCTGGCTGAGTTCTGGGGTTACAGGTGTGCACCGTGCTTGGCACAAATCATACTTCTAATGAATAAGAAATTAAAGGCCCAGGAGTTTACTTGTCCTTTGTCCCTACGGTAGCCTCTGACCGTGCCATGTGCCTGTAAAGTCTGGGTGTTTAGGAAGTTAGTGGAGGCTCCCAATCTCTCTTGCAGGTGCCAAGTCCAGGCTTTTTTGCATTGCAGTCCCTGCCCTGACCCGGGGCTGCACACCTGTGCACCTGGGGGAGAGGCCACAGCAGGAGTCACCTGCCTCTGTGAACCAACAGGATGCTACTGGTGCAGCTGTCTTTACCCAGTGTGGACCAGTTTCGAGTATTTCCTGTTTCTCTGAGAGCTGACAGACTGAGTCCCAGGGTACCTTCACAGGCCCCAAAATGTGCCTCTGGCTACTGCTGTGGGTTCCTTTGAGGGATGGGCAGGATCCGGGCCACTTACCTGCCACTCATTGTCTGGGCTGGTGGAAGGAGGAGCTCAGGGGACCCTGAGCATCCTGGTGCCCAGGGCAGCACCTGGCTCAGGTCTCAGTGAGCTCCGGCTCCACCACAGGGGAGGAACATGCGAGGAGCTTACTAAATCCACCCACCTGGGATCTTCCTGGGAGCCCAGGACGGAGGGTGGCGTTTGTGAAGGCCCCTTCCAAACAGGTGGGAAGAGGCATGTAAGGAGAGGAGGCGAGGACCTGAAATAGCTCTCTGGCACATCACTAGTGTAGCAGTCAGGTGTTACACACACACACACACACACACACACACACACACACACACGTATGTGTGCACAGTGGATAATTCAGAGAGTTTGGTAAAGGGACTGTCATAAGGAGTGTGGCAAAGCCACAGGAGCTGCTGCGGGACCCGGATGTCAATGAGAGTCCCTGAACCATGACGCCAGGCCGGGTGAACCTGAAAGCAGTAAGGCCAAGAGATGGACACAGAGAGCCATGTGCCACCCTCAGGGGATCTGCAGCCACCCCGGAAGAGCCCACAGGGAGTGGAGAGACTAAGCCCGACCTCACGTCTGCTCTCCAGCCATCTACTCAGGAGTTTCCCACACACTGGGCACAACTGAAGGGACAGGCACAGGGTACAGAAAGCTAATGCTTAACTGGTTTTAATTTTGAAGTTGAAAGATAATTGTACAAAGATAGCTGCATCCAGATGTCCCGTGAGTCAAAAATTGTCATCCTAAAATGTCCTGTGTCTCTGGGCCTATTCGTGGAGGCCAGGCTCTCTTCTGTCAGGGTCCGGGCCGGCTGTCCCAGCCATGTAACCTCTGTCTGCTGTCCAGGAAGTCCCTCAAGGAGGTGCAGAGTGAGGCTCTGACCCTGCTCAACGACTCTGTCCCTGTCCCTACTCTTTGTAGAGCTCCACCTGAAGGAAAGCATCGACAGGTTCAAATTACTTTAAAATGATGATAAAAAGACTTCTCATCCCAACATGATCAATATTAAAGGAGTTTTATTTCTAGAAAATTAAATAAGCCCCCTATAATTGCACATAGTAAGCAACGTTCACTTTTGTTTTTAAAGCAAAAGAATGAGGAAGGTGGATTGAGGATACCTGAACCCATGTCCAGAGCACAGCATTAGGGACTGATCTTATTTTCTGCCTATAAGGAGTTGAAGAAAAGCCAATTTATGGGATACCTCCTAGCTGTGTGATCCTGGATAAGTCTCTTAACCTCTCTGTTTCTCCATCTTCTCTTTTGTAAGATGGCAATAGTCATACTATCTCTCAGGGTATTGTGGAGTTAAATGAGTTTGTCTTTGGAAAGTCCATGAGCCATGACTGGTGCATGGGAGGGTGGTGTTTAAATATTACCCCAAGGTCAGCCTAGCAAGGGAGGCTCACTGCTTTCTGAAGAAGTCTGCAGCTGCTGGAGACAAAAACTGTGCCTTCTCCTCAGTGTCCATGGCCAGCCTGCCCTTGTGTGGGGCTGTGGGTCTCCTAGTCTTCATTCCCTGAGCAGGGATGTCCCCAGAACCAGGGACCTGCCTCCTCCAGCCCAAATGCCAGACACCTAGACTGGCCCTGTGGCACTTGGTGTAAAAAAGTAGATTTTAGTGAGATTCAGAAGATACTCAGTGCTGGGCATGGTGGTGCATACCCATCATCCCAGCACTCTGGGGGGCTGAGGCAGGAGGATTGCAAATTTGAGTCCAGACAGGGCAACAGAAGACCTTGTCTCAAAATAAAAAATGAAAAAGGGCTAGAGGTGTACCTCAGTGCAGAGGCTTGAGGTTCAAACCCCAGCCCCCTACACACACACACATAAGATCACAGGCAAGAGAAAAAGTGTAGCTGGTAGAATAGTTTTTTGCTTAATATCCCCAAGGCCCAAGATTGATCCCCAGCACTGGGAGAAAAGAAATCATGCACAGAAAAGCACTAAGTTCTTCCTAGACGGAAAGTCACAGTACAGAATCCTTACTGTATCTGTGAAGCAAGCTGCATTCTCTCCGCGCTCAGCCGGGAGTGGAATGGACTAGAATAAATCAACCACAGCCCTGAGCAAGGCCCCCAGGGAGCGCCTGGGCCTGCAGAGTCCCTGTCCCAACTCCACACCTTCTGCCCGCTGTGGGAGGAGGGGACCATCAGTCCCAGTGAGCCCTGGGACTGCAGAGGGCAGGGGACAAGTCCTGTCCCAGGGGGATCCTGGGTTCCAGGAAACTCATGGATCTGAATCCAGCTGCTTCTCCTGGGAGAGATGGCTTCACGTGGGGCTGGAAGGGTCGAGGGTGAGGTGGCTGGATGCGAATCAACTGCTCCCTTCGCAAACCCAAAGCCTCGAGGTACAGCAGCCGGATGTAGGGGAAAGTGCCAAGGGAGACAAAGGGCCCCAGAGCACAGCACCTCTGACAGGGGGAAGATAAAAATAGAAGCAGAGCCATCTCCACCCCCACCCTGGCCGAGAGCGCTGTGTGACAGCCACGCTGAATGACACAGAAAAGCCCATGCAAATCACACACAGTGCGCGAATGCCAAGCGTGCAGGGCCTAGGCCAGCTGGGCACATAGTAGGTGCTCAGTCAATGCTGCTGCTGCGCACACATGCACGTGTTCAGTGAGGGCAGGGTGGACAGAGTTGTGTCGGTGGTCTGCCCTCCGCACTACTCAGATGAATCATGAGGAACCCAGTCTCCTCCTGCAGCCACACATTTGCATGGAGCGAGAGGGGCTGGATGCCGGGGAAGGACGGGGAAAAACAGGGTTAAGCCTGAGGGTTGGTGCCAACCCAGGGCTTGCATCAGAGCAGAGAGAACAGGGCGTGTACAGGGCACTTGGTGCCAGCCCCACGCCAGGCCCTTGGCATCTACTCTGTGAATCCTCACCTCAGCCCTGTCAGTAGGGTTTCAACACCTGTTTTACAGATGAGAAAACTGAGGCACAGGGTATTTAATTGGGGGAGAGGTACTGGAGATGGAACCGGGGCCTTTGCACTGAATCAAACCCCCAGTTCTGATTACTTGATTGATTTTTTTGAGACAGAGTCTCGATGTGTATTTCAGGCTGGATTTGAACTCACTGTGTAGCCCAGGCTGGCCTTGAACTTGCAGTTATTCTCCTGCCTTAGCTTCCTGAGCACTGAGATGACAGATGTGTACCACCACGACACCTGGCCTAATTTAGTTTTTCTTCTTTCTTTTTTAGAGACAGCGCCTCACTGTGTTACCTAGGCTGCGCTAAGAGCCTGGGCTCAAGCAGTCCTCCTGCCTCACCCTCCTGAGTGGCTGTGACTACGGACAGGCATGTGTGAGCCCAGTAAGTATCAGTGTCCAGAATCTAGCTAGCTGAGAGGCCCAGCCCTTCTGACGGAGGGTCCCTTGGTGTGCTGCTCAGTGTGGATTCTGAGTGGGAGCTGCAGCCGCTGGAACTGTGTGGCTCAAGGCCAGCTTGGTGAGCATGCAGCTCTGCCGCAGACGGTCAGTGCCACACCACCAGCCCTCTCCCCTCGTCCTCAGCCTCCAAAGCCTTCCCAGCAGCTGCTCTTGGAAAAGCCCCTGCCTCTGCCATGGCCATGGAGTGCTGTGTAACTTCCTTTGTGGGTCAATCCACCGCCGAGGGCTGTGACAGAGCCATGACTCAGCCCTCGGCCTGACACCGACAAGCCAGCAGCCACCTGGCGTCCAGCTGGCCCGGGGGCTGAGGAACGGCACGAGGAGATGGGCTGGGGATGCCAGGTAGATGTCCCTGTGGGGCCTGTGACTGTGACTGGGGAGACTCAGGGCCGAGACTGACCCTTGTCCAGCCACTGTGCCCATCAGCAGCTGCAGGCCTCCAGCTCAGGAATCGCACCATCAGCAGGCTGACGGAAAGGGGTCGGATGCACCCACTCCCAAGTGGGAACGCTTTCCCCACCTCTGACCCACAGGGAGACCTGCTGGAGAGTTTGCTCCTCCTAGAGAAACGGTGCAGAAGTCATTAAAACCACACAACCACCGCAGGTCACCTCGCGCAGCCTTCAAGGAATGTGCCACGTTCAGATGGGGCTCTGAAAGGTAGGAGCTGACCGAGGCAGTTAAGAAACCAGAAGCCTGAGCTTGGGCTCCTTGTTCTGAGTTGACAGCTGCTCGCCCAGAGCCCCTCAGGGTGGGGAGGCCAAGGTGCCAGTCATACTTCTGGGCAATCTGAGGTCACATGATCTTGTGTCATCCGAGATGTGACTCAGCCGTGCTTGCCAGAGCTCATTTCCAAAGGGGCGAAACTGCTCCTTGGGCGCTTTTCGGGGGAGGCTCCCCACCTCCTGCAGGGACAGGGGCTTCCCCAGGAGTACAGGTGGAGACAGAAGGAGGAAGGTCAGTTCTGTCCCCAGCCCGAACATGGCCTTAGAAGTGTCGCTGAGGGACTCAATGATGAATATGTAGCAAAGCTGCTACAAAGCCCCCCAGCCTGCCGCTTTGGTCCCACTCCTCAGGCTGGAGGGTGACGCTGGTGGCCTGAGAAGGAGCTGGATCTCCACAGAGTAAGTGACGGTCAGCTGGGGGCAGAGCACCCCCTGAACCCCATGGACCTCTCAGTCCCTCAGGAAGGTGGGCACAATCCCTGTTTGAAGGAATAGGGCCACTTGATGTCTTGGGTTTTTCTGGACTTACAAAGCGCTGCTTTTGTTGAGACTCTGGAAACCCTCTCTCTCTTTTTTTTGCCTTGAGATAGTGTCTTTCTATGTAGTCCAGCCCAGTCTCCAATATTTCTGCCTCAGCCTCCTGAGCTACCATGCCTGGCGAGTATTTCTGTTATTGTGCTGTTGTCACGCTCCTTAAAGAAAAGCTTTGTGACCGATGCTTTGAGCATCACCAAGCTGGGAGGATGAGCAGCCACTCACGGACCTCAGTCAGGCTTTGGTCAGGCTGTGCCCACAGAGTGGGTGGGACAGCCACACACACTGCAGCCTTCACCAGTCCCAGCACCTCCTCCCTGGCCAGAAACTGGATCTAGGACTGGGTCCCACAGCTGGGTCAGTTGCCACCATTGTTATTTCTGACCACAGAGAGAGGGAGGGACCGAGGCACCTGGCTTGGGTTGGCTTACTTTATTTCCTTTTCTCATCCCTTTTTCTTTGTCTGTCTTCTCCTTAATCGAATTGCCTAAGGTCAGCCTGGCAGGTGGGGACCGGAACTCAGCCAAGATGTGGCAGTGGAGAAAGAGACTTCGACTGCCACTCTCACCACAGGCAGGTCACATGACCTCCTGGATATGGGGTGTCTGAGGGCCCCCTAGGAGGTACTAGAGGCACGAGAGAAGAGAGGCCAAGGGAGGACACCAAAGGTTGAGTCGCCAGGGGAAGAGGTGCTCAGAACATCAACAGTTCAGTCAGGCTGGTCATGAGGAAGGCTCTGGGACCCACCAAGAGAGTCCGAGTGAGCTGTTCCCTGGAACAGGATGTCCCTGGGGCAGGATTTCCCACTCACTGGGGTCTTCCACAGACATGCGTTTATGCCGTTCTCTGGCCATAAAGGAAAATCCTTGTGGCAAAACCTCAAAAACTGTTGTCTCTTAGGAGGAAACCAGGACCACATTTTCCTACAAGACACCGAAAGGATTGTGATTACTCAGAACTCCCTCTCGACATTCTTGTGAACTTTTAAGAAATTCCTGGTGCCTTCTGTTCCTTTCGGAGCTGGAAGGCAAGTATGTGCTGAGTCACACAGAGACAAGGTCTCATAGCAACTGCACAAACCTTGCATAACTGTGAGTGTGTGTGTGTGTGTGTGTGTGTGTGTGTGATTTTGATAAGGAAAGGAAATGCAAATAAAGAAGGAATAACTTCTGGTAAACTTAAGTCTAAAAGATGACCTCCTACTCGCTGTCCCTCTCATCTCCTTGAAATCTCTCTTCTCAAAATCTCTTTTGGAGCTTGTTTTCCAGAGCAGCTGGCACATGTGCTTCTGTGTGAACCTCTGCTCTGGGGCTCACGATGACCCTAAGCCAAGAGATGGCTTTAGGGACTCTCCAAGCAAAAAGGGGCCCCTGAACACCAGCCTATTTCCAATTCGAAATGAAACTCCAGTCATGAAAGCGAACTAGCCAGTCCTGGCAAATACTGAAGACTCTGACGATCTGTGAGGCCTGTGCCCTCCATGCCATGGACACAGAAAGCGCCCGTCGGTGCCTCTAACTCTGGAGGTCTGTGGGAGGCTAGATGGGTCCACGAGTCCTCTGCGCCCTGCTAAGTCCTGATCCAATAGGGCATCTGCTCACGTTTGTGCCTCTGTTAGGGGCTGAGAATTCTGGAAAATGAGTCTTCCCAGGTTTCCTTGCCTGGGTGAATGTGGTTGGCAGGTAGATATCTGTCTCTATTGCTCAAGAATGACCTGTTTTTCTAAAAAAAAAAAAAAAAAAAAAAGGAGGAAAGAAAGGAAGAAAAGAAAGAAGGAAGAAGGAAGGGAGGGAGAGAAAGAAGAAAAAAGAAATAAGACATAAAAGTCCTAGATCCACCAGGTGTGGCAGTGCACACCTGTGATTCTATATGCTGAGCGGCTGAGGCAGGAAGGTCACAAATTTGAGACTAGCCTGTACAATTTAGCAAGACTCTGTTTCAAAATTTGAAAGGGCTGGGAATATAGCTCAGGGTAGAGCATTTATCAAGCATGTTTGAGGTCCTGAGTTCAAAACCCAGTATCAACCAACAAGCAAAATAAAAATCCTAGATTGTGATGTTACTAGAGTAGCTGCTGCCTACGTATTGCGATTGAGCGCTTGACTTTTTTTTCTTTTTGTGATACAAGAGATGAGACGCACTCTGTCATCAAGCTACACCCCGGCCCACTCTTGAGCTCTTGAAAGGTGAGTGGTCTGAAGTGAGGTATGGTATTAATATAAACTGTACATGGGATTTCAAAGACTTAGTTATAAAAGGAATGTGACGTTAACAAAAATAACATTTATCAATTATATGTTCAAAAGATTATGTTTTGGCATTTTGAGGAAATGAAATAGATGAAAATTAATTTCATTTTTTAAAGGTGGCTGCTAGAACACTGACAACTCCCTCTGTGGCCGGATCCTATCTCCAAGGCAGGTGTCCTGCATGGTGGCTTCCTGTGCCTGCTGTGACCCAAGCCCCGGTCCCCGTCTGTCTCCCACCAAATCCCAGCGCCCTTTCACTAAGTGGGCACAGAAGTGAACTAGCCCAGGTGTGTGATTCTTGGGTTCTCCAGTTATGATCTAAGCAGCTCCCTGAAAATCTTTATTGTTTTTTATTTGTTTGTTTGTTTGGTTTGTTTTTTTCGAGACAGGGTCTCCTTATGTAGTTGAGACTGACCTGGAACTCACTATGTAGACCAGGCTGGTTTTGAACTCACAGCGATCCTCCTGCCTCAGCCTCCCGAGTGCTGGGATTATAGGCAAAACCTTTGTTGCTTTGTAAGTAAATATTTTCTGAGAGCTGCCTAACCTTTTCAAATCCTGCATTTCATGTAAAGACACAGAAACTCCCTGCACTTGGGGACATAGCTGGTAGGTGGCTATGTGGTCATTATGGACAGTTGGGACAGCATGTGTGAGTCCTTGGAAGGTTTGGTTAGGTCACAGCCTGGACAAGACCATGTTCAAGTTGGACGCCACGTTCACTGTTTGCTTTTGGATTTTGGTACCGAGGATAAAACTTGGGATCTTGCACTTTTGAGGCAGGTGGCAGCACCACTGAACTAAATCCACTGCCCCAGGTTCAGTGTAAGTGGTACATTGCAGGAACATCACAGAACGTCCCTCCAGAGCATGCAGTGAGCAGCCCCTGTGTCTGGGAGGGAATGAGGAGTGAGTTCAATTCACTGCCGCAGGCCCCAGAGCAGGAGGCCAACTTGGTCTTTAACACAGGAAGGAAAAGGTCCAAATGCTCAGTCACCCAGGCGCGATACATTTACATAGCTGTAATTACAACGCAGCACAAGGTTTACTTTATATTACACTTCTTTCTCATCAGCGTTTTCATATTCCTGTGTAGTCCTTATATCATCACCCTTTTACATAGTTGAATAATATTTAATAATAATTGTGCCGTCTTCTAACTTTTCTTTTTAGAACATTTAGTTTCCGGTTTTGCACATTGAAATAAGATAGCAGAAACATGGAATTTGCTTTCCTTTTCTATCTTTCCTTTTGAATTTGTACTTTCCTTAAGATAAATTCTCAGAAGTAAACTCCTGCTCTAAAGGGTTTGAAGGCTTTTCTCGGTCTTGAGAGATCTTGCCAAAGCTCTATCAAAAAGGAGTGTGGGAACTTACGTTGCTCACAGCGGTGAGGGCCTTTGCCAGGACTGCGGTGTTATACGTGTGTACACATATGTGCACGTTTAAACGCTCTGTAAATGGTGAGTTGTGTTTATTTTAGTCTTTGGGGCTAAGGATCAGACTCAGGGTGTCCAGCATGATAGGCACATGCTCTACACTGAGCGCACCCCAGCCTTTCACCTGCAATGGGAAAAAAAGTTATGCCTAATTTCTATCAATGGAAAGAGAAAAGACTGGATTTTATAAAAAAAATTACAAACATCCATGAAGTGCTCAGTGGAATCTGTTGTTAAAGGAGCCCAGCAGTCTGTGGGTTTCCAAAGCACCAAAGTGATGCAAGCAGCTTTCCTGGTCCCAGGCCTGGCTGATGTTGCTCCCAGGACCTCCCCTCTGGCACTGCCCAGAACCACCGGTGGGTCCTAAACACACCAATCCACCCTCGGGGGTCACAGGCCCCTCGTGCCGCTGTAGACCTCGTCTTAGACCGGATGGGCTCCTCCTCTGTGGACAGTGACAGTGGCCACTCAGAGGGCTTCAGTAAAGCTGGATGTGATTTCCTGTCGGGCTGGTGTCCATCAGAAGGGCTCGCTGTTGCTGAGAGGGGCCCTGTGTGCCTGCTCAGCCTGGATCCCATACCAGAATGGGACTCTCCATCCATGGCAGATGGGTACCTGGGCACTGTGCCCATTCACCGTAGGAGGGAAGAAATCTCCACCCAAGCCCACGGGCCTACTTGGGCAGTAAGTTTGTGCCAGTAACGATAACCACAGCACTTGTATGAGCCAGGCCAAGCATTTTGCTTGTATCAGTTTATATAGAATTCAATTCAATTTATAAAATTATATAAGACCAAACCTTTTAGTCTTACTTTTATAGCAAAAAAATCGAAGTCACCTTGAGGAATTGTCTTTTGCTTGCACACCTAGTAACCAATGAAACCAGTATGCATGCTGACGGCACAAAATAGTACATTAATACATGCTCCTAGTTTTCAAAAGATAAAATTAAAAATCCTACACAAGCCAGGCCTAGTGGTACAGGCCTATAATCCTAGCACTCTGTGAGGCTGAGGCAGGAGGACTGCAAGTTTGAGGCCAGCCTGGGAGACTTAGTGACTTAGTGAGACCCTGTTTCAAAATTCAAAATTAAAAATTAAAAAAAAGAAGCCAGGGGTGGTGATTCACATCTGTAATCCCAGTACCCTGGAAGCTAAAGCAGGAGGATCGCCAAATTCAAGGCCAGCCTGGGTCACATAGTTCAGTACCCTGTCTCTAAAAACAAACAAACAAATAACTTCAACAACAATTCTTAAAGGGGTGGGAGATGTAGCTCAGAGCAAAGGCCCTGGTGTCAATCCCCACTACTGTAAAATAAAAATCCAACACAGAATGTGTACAGTAAAACTTATAATACCTCTTTATTATTCCTTTTCAAGTCTCCTTTCCTCCACAGAGGTAACCACTCCTCACTGAGTATTTACACCCCTTCCCACCTGTCTCTGAGGTTGATACAATCTTAGGAGCTGAGAGGACTTTCAATTCAAAACGCACATGCTTCTGCCCGGGGTGCAGCTTGGTGACAAAGAGCAAGGTCCTGAGTTTCATCCCCAGCACACACACATATAATGATACTACAAGAGTAAATGTTATACTTTTGACTTGCTATCACCGCTTGTCAAAATGTCTTAGAGCTGAGGGCTGGGGAGTTCAATCCCCGGTACCAAAACCAAAACAAAAACAAAAACAAAAATTTTAGAGCTGAGCCTGGGGGCACTCGCCTATAATCCCGACTCTCTGGGAGGCTGAGGCAGGAGGATTACAAGTTCAAACTCAACCTGGGCAATTCAGTGACTTAACAAGATTCTCTCAAAATAAGTAAGAAAAGGGAGGTTAGGAATTCAGGACCTGAGTTCAATCCCCAATATTATACACGTGTACACGCACACATGCACACTCACACGCACATGCACTCACACACACAGATTGTTTCAAGTCAATGTATGTACATCTATTTACTTTTTTTTTTTTTTGGTACTGGGTGTAACTTAGGTCCTTGCACTTGCAAGGCAGGCAGCAGCACCACTCAGCTAAATCCCTGACCCCTTTATCTGCCTTTTAAGGACTCCAGAGTATGAATGTGCTGTAAGTTATTTATCTGGCTCATATCTGATGATCACTGGAGTTGCTTCTAATATTTTGCTAAACAGTGCTGTGGTGAGCTTCCCTGTATGAGCCTGTGCGAAATGTCAGATGATGCAGTCCCAAAGTGAGACTGCCAGGCCCAGTTGTATCCCCTTTCACATGTCAATGTCACCTAGTTGTTCTCCAAAAAAAGATTGGGCTCATTTTTATTGCCCCCAGCAGGGCCTGGGAGCACCTGTTCCTCCACACCCCCACTCTGAATCATAGGAATCTGTAAAGTTTTTACTCATAGAGTATTTGGGAAATGAGACCTCTTTGTTTGAATTGGAGTTGATTTTGTTTGCTTTCTGTGTGCAGTTGTTCATGTGTTGCTGGGCTTCTGAATTGTTTTTTCTGGTCCCATGCAAGCATTTGGATTCTTCTCAGTAATAACCTAAACTGATCTTTGAAACTCTTTATTGATCTCACCTTTGAGCTTAGGTAGATTTTGTTGAGAAATAGGAGTCTCCATTTCCAGGGCAGGTGCAGGTCTATCCGGAGTTGTCACGGTCCCTGTGGAACTTGGCAGGGTGACACCAGCCCAGCCAGTGACAAGAGCACTGGCTTTCTGCCTCTCCCTGCATGTGCTTGCTCACTGGTCCTGCCTAGCTCCACCCCACAGCCCCTCAGGTGCCTCCGCCCCAAAGATGAACAGGTCAGCAAACTTGCCTTTGGAAAGCTCTGGAATTTTATCACCACCCGGAGGGTGGCTGTGACTCAGAAGTGATGTCTAAGGCTGTCCACGTGGAAAGCACTAATTCCTTGCACAACCTTCTCACCACCACCCCAGCCCAAGGCCAGCAGAAGTGCTCTCCGTGCTTCCTGTCTCTTATCCCTTGGTCCTGCTTCTCCCTCCACCTGATTGGCAGCTATAAAAATAAAAGTCACAGATGCTAAACCTTCCCAATAGTACAAAAGTACTCCATGAGAACAAACACAGATCTTTTCATTCTTTGTGTGTATGTAAACACACATGAATTTGTATATAGATTTTTTTTTGAAAATGCGAATGGGAGACATTCGCAACAGTTTTATACCTTGCTTTTTTAAAATGATCTCTCCTAGTTGTCCCCCACCGGCCTCTGGTATCAAGGATCAAACTCGGAACCTTGCACTTGCCAGGCAGGCGCAGCACCACCGAGCTACACCCCCAGCCCTTACACCTTGCTTTCTAAAAAGTTAACTACACTTCTCAGAGATCTGTCACACAACATTCCATTTGTTTATCTAGTATCCAGTCCCCTATTCATAGACATTTGGGCTGTTCTTTCTTTCTTTTTTTTTTTTTTTTGCCATTACAAACAATGTCACTTGAAGAAACATCCCTGAGGATGTGTGGAGATATATCTGTAGGGTAAATTCCTACAACTGGAATGACAGGGTCAAAGGAAATGTGCACTGCACTTTTGAAAGATATTGACAAATTGCATTTGATGAGGTTATGCCAATTTATGCTTTCATCAACTGTCAGCAAGGGAGGGTGCCCTGTCCTATCACCTGCATCAGACTTTATTAAACTTGTAAGACTTTGAACTGATACAATCTTAGTCCTTTCTGACTGGTAGAAAATAGTGTCTCACTGTGATCTTAATTTGCATTTCTTAAATTATGTTGGAGAAATGTTAACTTTCAAAAGTTAAGAGATCATCTGTATTTCTTTTTCAGTGAACTCCCTATAACCTTTAGGAACTATCCTACTAGTTGTCAGGCTTTATCACTGACTTATAAGAGTTCTTCAAATATGGAGGAATTTGATATTTTTGTTATATGTGATATAATCATTCCCCCCAGCTTGTTATTTGTCTTTTGTTTGTAGGCTTCTATTATGTAACTTTTATCCTTATAGATTCTGGGTTGGAACTTTTTTTTTTTCTTTTGAGACAGGGTCTTACTATGTAGTTCAGGCTGACCTTGAACTCACTGTGTAGCCTAGGCTGGCCTCAAATTTGCAATGATCCTCCTGCCTCAGCTTCCCAAGTGCTGGGATTACAGGCATGCGCCACTACACCTGGTCCCCGGGTTAGAATTTCTGTGCAAATACTTGATAGTTCAAGAATTAATTTTTGTATCTTAATCTTCTTTCTTTGCTTTAGTTCCTGTTATTGAAGTGACAGACACTTCATCCAGAGAATGGCAGCTCCTGCCCCAGCTCCCAAGTCCAGGTGCATAGTATACGGGAAGAGGCTGGCGCTCATCAGTCCTAGGCCAGCTGTCTCGCTGGCACTGTGGCTGGGAGTTCTGGGCTGACACGGGCCCCTCCAGCTCTTCTCTCCTTGCCTGTCCACCCCCAAGGACCAGGACTCTAGTGCTGCAGAGGCCCTTCGCCTGCAGACACCACAAGGCTGTTCCCAAGTGGGCCTCCAGCTCCTCCTCAGCCTGGCCCCTTCCCCAGGAATTCACCACCGTCTCCTCCTAGCTCTCCTGATACCCCCAGCTCGGCCCCCTTGCCAAGCCCAGGGACTCGGTCCAATTGCAGAGGTTGGGCCTCATTAATTCTCTTTAAGCATCGTCAGAAACTTAGACCTGTGTCTTTTTTACACTCCTCTAAGGAGTTGGAATTCAGCAACTCAAAGGTCTGGAAGATTTCCTTTCTGTACTTTTCCCTCCTCTTTGTGCTCTCACAATCCTTCCCTGAGGCAGTGTGTGTGTGTGTGTGTGTGTGTGTGTGTGTGCGCGCGCGCGCGCGCGCACTACCTGGGCTGGCACTGGCTCAGGAGCAGACCTTGGCCAGATGTGAGGCAGAATTCAGCTGTGAGCACCCAGGGCCTCCCCTGTCAGAGGCTCTCAGAGGCCCCCTCACCGCTCCACTTAGACCTTAGAAGCCCTACGTGACAGCACCTGGGCTGCCGTGGGTGTGTACTCGCCGGCGCCCCTTCCCCTTCCCGGGAAGCCCCATGGTGGGCGGGGCTGCCCGTCCTGCTGTCCTCTGTGGCCCCTCCTCGGGGCTGCACATCCGGGCCACTCAGCCTTGGGGCTAGGGAAGCCCTACTCTTCCTGTCCTCGGTGCTAGGGAAGAAGACCCCAGGGCAGAGAGCTTCAGCGAGGAGGTATTCAGAGGATCCTGCAAATGGCTTCGTAGGCTGCGCTTTGTCCTGAAGACTTACCTTCCCCCATCCTCAAGGAACCAGGGGCTTTCTCTGCAGAGAGCACTCTTTGGAGAGGCCTCCTACCACCCAGGAGTGGTGCTGGCCTCTGTCCCTAACTTGCTGGGGTTTCTTCAGGCCAGGAGGTAGTGACCTCCCCACAGCAGTGCTTCTGAGCCTGGGGCAGGCAGGAGAGGAGGCCGCAGCAGAGGCTCCAGGGTCGTCCTTCTCCTGTGCACAGCCTGCTCCGTCCTTCCCTACTGAACCCAGCTTCTACCTTTCCTCTGCCTCCCCAGCAACCAGCGCCTCACCTCTCAGCCTCTCGGTGAAAGGGTCAGGATGGACCTTTCTGGGAGGCCCCACATTTCCAGGAAATGGATGTTGTACTGTGACGCCCCACACACAGAGGGTCCCCCTGGCCAGCATCTGCCCTCTCTGGCCCTCTCTCTTCCCTGGGCAGGCCCAGATCTCGGCACAGCCTGCCTCTCCAGCCATTTCTATGTGTCCCCTGCAGCAACCTCTGAGAGCCCGTCCTGCCAGCTGACCTAGTTTTGCTGGCCTGGTTCTGCACCTGTGGTTGTTTCTCCCAGGGCCTTACGTTCTTTTATGTTAACAAATCCTCTCTTCTCAGAGCTTGGTCTTGTCTTAGGGTCTCTGGCCAAACTCCTGGCTGAGCTGTATGCATTTGTGCAGATTCAGACTTGAAGATCCAGTCCCACCTCTGGTACTGATTGCCTGAGCCCTGACTCCCTGAGCCTCTTTCTTCATCAGTAAAACCGTGAGAAAAACACACCACTACTTCACAGGGTGGTCAGGACTCCAAAAGCATTTTTCATTACAATTTACTCTGCCTTATCTAGTACCAGTGGTTTTCCCAGTACTGGGGATCCAACCTAGTAAAATGGAAAGGAACAAAGGATAAAGCAGAGACTAACAGCTGCTGGCTGGCGGGTCCCAAGGCTTGGCCCTCCTGCTAAACCCGTGAAGGTCACCGTGCCGGAAAGAGGAACCGCTGAGACAACACCTGCCTGTACCTCCCTGTCTCCACGCGTCTTAAAGATAAACTGTAAAAAAGGCAACATTACCTTCACCTCCCTACCCTTTGCTAAATTCTGCATCTGTGCCATTCTGCTTGCTTCCCTGGCCTGGTTAAAGAACAGATAAATATGAGAACAAACTTGGAAACAGGGCTCAGACTCTGGAAGGTGACTTCTGCTGGGCCTGCTAGGGAGCAAACCCGCCCTTCCCTTCAGTTCTCTGAGTGCCGCTCTTTGGTCTGCCTGCCTTCCGAGTGCCGTTTCACTAGGGCTACTGTACCACTGTGCTACATCTCCAGCACTTTAATTTTTTTTTTTAATTTGGAGGCAGGCTCTCATTAAAGCTAGTAAGTTGCCCAGGCTGGGCTCTTATGTCTGGGGGAGAAGGACTTTACCATTTTCTTCCTTGTTCTACAGCTCTTTCTTTTCTTTTCTTTTTTTTTGTTTTTTTTTATTAGAAAGTGAAGATGGGGCCAGGGATTTAGATTACTCACAAATTCAAGGTCCTGAGTTCGATCCCTGGTACTGGAAAAAAAAAGTGAAGATAGTGGTGGCAGTGTTAGAGAGGGAAAACAGAACAGCTTATGGATGGGAAAACAAAAAGGTGCTGGGCAGCCTTGGCACCCGCCCCAGTAAGGGCCAACAAACAGCCTTGCGTGAATGAAATTTGCAAACTTGTTGGGAGCCCCTCACCTACAGGCCTGGTGGGGCCACCTGGAGCCTGCCGCAGGAAAGCAGCCCCATCAGCCAGGGGCATCAGCCCTCTTTGTTTCCCTGTGTTACCGCAGTTTATTGCATCTGCAACATAGGCTGCCAGGCCGGGAGGAGGGGGCCTCAGAGAGACGTGTGCTGGGCTACTGTGGAGCCAGGAGTGATGGAGCAGAGACGGCAAGTATGGAACCCTGGGGTCAGCAAAACCTGAGGGCCTGAAGTCCACAGGAGTTGGTACAGCTCACCAGGAGGCAGAGCGAGAGGTGCCTGGAAAGAAACAGGAGGTTAGAAGCAAACCAAATATAGTTCTGAATGAATTCTATGTTACATACGTTTAATAAGGATAAAGCAAAACATTTCCATAGGTGAACTGTGGGAAGAATAGGGTGATCGCGAAAGATAGGGAGGGAAACTTTCCACGGAATACCCTTTTGTAGCCAATGAAATCTTTTCACAAAGTGAATGAAAGTAGACTATGAGAAGTAGTAAGTTGATAAGGCCCAGGACAATGTAAGCTTTGTCCCACCTACATATAGCTCGGGGGCTGTGCAGAGTAGTAGCTGCCCATTTACACAAGTAGAAGCACCAGGAATTTTTGCAGGGGCCTGGTGTCGACCAGCAGGAACACTAGCGTTACTTCCTGGAACCCGGAGGAAAGAAACTGGACCTTCCTTCCTGGGTCACAGCCCAGCCTAGGCAACCTCAAGCTCCTTTGGGAGGGCCTCAGGGGAAAGAATACTTCTCCTCCTCCCTCCCTTTTGTCTCTCTCTGGGACTCCCCCTAGCCCAACCCCGAAGGCAGCCACAGGGCAGGGGCTGTGTTCACACAGTGAGGGGTCCCCCTGCTTCCTCCCCTTAGGCACCTCCGTTTGTGTCTGTCACTGGGGAAAGCAATTACCCTCAGCCTGGAATGAAACTCAAACGTGATACACAGGAATAACGACTATTGAAGCTGGGTTGCACAGGACGTAAAAGCTTTCTGTCTTCCACTAAGGCAGGGTCCTATTGAGCAGGGCCCTGCAAGAGGAAGGAGAAAACCAGCAACGGGTGCCAGGCCTGCCTGGTCCGTGGGAAGAACAGTGACATTTATTGAGTATCTCTACGCTGGGCCTTGCCACGCACATGGACCGGACCAAGCGGAATCCTCCGCGTCTTACAAAGGAGGGGCTAAAGCTCAGGAGAGTGTGACGCTCCCTGCCCACGGCCACACAGCTACAAAGGGGCTGACCCCTAGGCCTCACTCTCACTTCTACACCCTTCCGAGCTGCAAGATTTGTTTACAGCGTCATGGCCCACGAGCAAGATTTATAAAATGCACCATCAAAAACCTCTATTTAGTAGAATTTCCTCTGAATTTGCAAGATACCTCCCCACATATACAGAAGGCAAATTCCCACTGAAGAATAGGATGGTCTGCAGAGAAGAGTCAATGAAAGTATCAAAAATGTTAAATTTATTAACTTTAAAATACAATTTTGAGCTGGGCATGGTGGTGCACACCTGTAATCCCAGCACTCGGGAGGCTGAGGCAAGAGGATTTCCATGAGTTTGAGGCCATCCTAGGTTACATAGTGAGTCCAAAGACAGCTGGAACTGCATAGCAAGACCCTGTCTCAAAAAAAATTTTTTTTAATTTTGAGAAAACATTCACACAATAGGAAAGACACTGATGAGAACACTAAAAAAATTACAACTTTGAAGAGGACTACGGAGAATTTAATGGAAAATTTAAAATATGTTGAAAAGTACATGCATTTTTTTTCAGAAAAATACTAGTGGAATTTATAGTAAGAGATAGTTAAGAAAATGATTGAAGTAAAGGAAATCTTTATTTACTTACCTTCTTGGAAACTGGGTCTCACACATGCTAGTTAAATTCTCTGGCACTGAGCTAAATCCGCCCTTTTTGTTATTTTTAAACAAATACAATTTTTAAAAATTTGCTTTACTGAGCAACTGTTATTATTACTATTTTTGTTTTGTTTTGTTTTTTGAGACAGGGTCTCACTATGTAGTTGAGACTGACCTGGAACTCACTGTGTAGCCCAGGCTGGTCTCGAACTCACAGAGATCCTCCTGCCTCAGCCTCCCCAGTGCTGGGATTACAGGCATGCTCCACCACGCCCAGCTGAGCAATTTAATTTTAAAGAAATTATTTATTTATTGCAGTGCTGGGAATTGAACCCAGGGCCTCACACATGGTAGGCAAGCACACCACTACTGAGCTCTACATTCCCATCCCCTAAATAATTTTATTTTTGAAAATAGTTTTGAACTATATTTTATTAATTTATTACTATATCAAACTATTATTGTCATTATTATTATTATTATTATTACTATTATTATTAATGTTTTGTTTTTGATATCAGGGATCGAACTCAGGTCTTTGTGTTTGCGAGGCAGGCAGCAGAACGCACTGAGCTAAATCCCCGGCCCTGTTATTATTATTTGTAATGAGGTCTCACTACTTTGGATTTAGCCTCCCAAGTGCTGGGTCTATAGATGCATGCGTCATTCTATAAGTCCACCAATATAATAAAATCAATTTCTTAGACAATAAATGCTCAAAACTGTTTTGAAATCCAAAGCCACCCCATCTGTCACTGGGTCTATGAGTTACTTCCTTGTTCTCTGTCCCCGCCCCTTCACAAAAGAAAAGCTGATTTATCCCCATCAGCCTTGGCTCATGATGAATGCAGATGATGGACGGATGGCATATTTGAAGGACAAATTGGCCAATGTGGAGAGGACCTGGTGACGAGCCTGGAAAGCCCGTTGAGCTACACAGTGTATGCTTTGACCCTGAGGAGATGCAATTTTACCTACAGGATGGTGCAAAATCCACTGGTGTGTTTGTTGGACAAGAGAATGAGGGGACACGAGGGGTTTTAAGGAAGATTTATGTCACCAAGGAGTGAGGAACAGGGGCCAATGTCAGGGTCACTATGGAGGGGTGGGGAGCTCATGGCGACGGTGTCTTTGAGAGGGGCAAAGGCGGAGAAGGAAACCAAAGAGGTGGCCAGAAGAGAACTGGTGGGATCCCATGGCTGCCTGGGCTGGCGGGGGACCAAGCAGCTCTCTTGGCAGCGACAAGGAAGTCTCGAGGAAGCGCAAACCTTCTCCTTCTGTGTTTCAAATATACCGCTCTCCTCCAAAGGGGGCAGTGTGTTGAGATTCTTTCTCAAGTCAGCATCTGGGTCTCCGGCTTGCTGTGGGTCTTCCAGAGTGTCGGCACAGCCTGGAATCACTCCAAGGATGAAGGAGAGTCACTTACCAGCACCTGCCCAGTTCTCCATGGCCACACACGCCCAGGACTGGTAATAAGTGGACAAGAGCCAGGGAGTGTGTGGAGGGATGGGGCCGTGGCCAGTGGAGGCCTTGAGACCTGTGCGGGTCAGTGGAGGCCCTTGAAGTCCTGCGCAGTGGGTTCCTCAAAAGCAAAGCCACTTGAAACATGCCATCTGGGACAGCTGGGGCTCTGTGGCCAGCCCCCAACAGCCCAAAGGCTTCTGTTACAGAAACCCCCAGCCAGCAAGGGCAGCTGCTGGCTGGAGACACTCAGAGACGCACCTTAAACTCAGCTGGCCATCACTGGGGCTGGAACGGCTGGGGACAAGCGGCTGAGACTACGGGAGTGACGCCAGGGAGACAGTCCCCAAAGCCTCGCTGACTTCCAGACCCATCCCCAAGTTCTGGGCTCTCCTTTTCATTCGGTTCCTGTATTCTCTTTCTGTAGTCAGCGCTTGCTTTTACCCAGTGAAGAAAGGTCGGAGGGCTGACAGCCCTGAGGAGCAGCCAACAAGTGCGGAAGGCAGGGCCTTGGCGAGCACAGTGTTGCCTCTGTGGGAGCGGCCGGCTGATCACACTCAGCTGGCAGCCAGGCGGAGGGAGTTTCCCAGCTCCCCCGCCTCCTCCTTCTGTGTGGTAGCCTGGTAGCTGCGGTGGGGAGGTGTGGGGACAGAAGGGCCCTGAGCAGGCGGGACTAGGCCTTGCAGAGGAGCCAGGCCCAACCTACAGCTGAGTCCACCAAGAACTTGATTTAGAATCTGGGGAAGAGGGGCAAGTCCAGCTTGCTCTAGGATCCAGGGTTTTTCCAAGGGGAGTGATTGTCCTAAAGTTCACCCAGCTGGATTATGATAGAGCCAGAAAGGGACAGAATGCTCTGGTGGAGAAATGTACTCTGTCTGCCTTTTTTTTTTCCCCCCCCAACAAATCTTGGGGACTTTCCCGGGGTCAGAGCTGCTGCAAAGGGCCAGCTGTGCAGGTGTGGCCAGGGCCTGCGTGGGGTGAGCCCAGCATGTGTGGGGCCTCGTCTGTCCGGACCATCAGTCGCCCTGCTCCACATCACACCACAGCCCTGCGCAGAGCAGTGTCGAGTGCCTGCCAGGGAGGTCAGGTCAGGGAGGGCAGCTCATCATACATGTGCCCGTCTCTGGGACAGCTGCTGCCTCCGGCACCCTTCTGCAGAGGGAGGGTGGGTGTCCAGGACCAGGGCACCCACAACACTCAGGACTGCACACCAGGCTTGGGCACCGTCACGTCAGGCTCCTGGGCCGAATTCCCGGGTTTCCCTCCCTGCCCAGGCTGTTTGCTGTCATGCCCTTCCTTGCTCCTGTGCTAACTCCTGTCCCTGTCCTGAGGTCACCTCGCAGAACCAATGGGATTTCATCCCATGTGCTTGAGTCATACAGAACTAGAATGAAGCATGAATCTATGTAAGCTGACTGAGGTCATAAACCAGTGTGACATGTGCACTTGACCTGGAAAACACAGACCAGGGGGCCGGTATCTGTCACGTGAACATTTGGGCGCAGGACCACTTATTTAATTTCATACCTGCCCTCACCTAACTCACAAGGATTTTAGATTCACGGCAAACTTCGATGGACCTCCCTGGCTCCCTCTTTGCCACTGTCTCTGAAGACCCAGTCAGGAAGCAAATGCACCACATTCCCACTCCTGGGCTTGTGTCCGACTAGCAAGACAGACCACAGGACAAGCAAGCAAACGAACAAACAGTCCGGGCGTGGTGGCACAACACTTGCAATCCCAGCATTTGCAAGGCCGAGGCAGTAGGATGGAAGTGAGCTGTGGCTGGCCTGGAGCTACACAGTGAGTTCAAGGTAAGCCTGAATTACACGGCAAGACCCTGTCTCAAAACAAAAACAAAGAAACCTGAAAACAAACAAAGGACATCATGGCAAACAGCAGTAACATCAGGGAGGAAATGGCATGCTGGAGTAGAGAGTAAGGGGCCTACTTTAAGCACTAAGGTACTGACTTCTGAAATAAGAGTTACAACCTACCCCAATCTATGTCAAAGGAAAACAAGCCTTGAACTACCTCAGACCACAGAGCTAAAACAAGAGCCAACTTTCCTGCCCACACCTCCTCCAAGCCATGCTTCGCCAGGGCAGAGCCTGCAAGGGCATTGTGCCCTGGTGGGAGGCCTGTGACAGACGTGCGGGCTGTGACCATGGCGGACATGAGGGACGTGACCAGGAGACAGACAGATGTGAGGGATGAGCCAGCTCCAGGCACCACAGGGAGGGAGGGAGGGAGGGTCCAGTTCTACCTCAGGGAGGCAGGAAGGAGTCATGGACAAGGTGAGGGCTGGGGTTGGTTTTGAAAGCTGGATTCAAATTTGCAGGCTGGTGGGGGAGGGATCTAAATGGCACAGAGGTGCACCGGAGGAAGGGGTACGCTGGCATGGGGTACAGCAGAGGACTAAGGCCAGGTGAGGTGTGGCCTGGGGCCTCTCCCAGGGCAGGAGGCCAGACAGCACCCAAGCAGAGGATGTCAGCCCTCATGACTCCTTCTGCTAGGAGATCGCACATGTTAAAATATAACCCCCCCAGCCATTTTATATCTTATTTCCGGGTTCTTTCCTGACTCTGAGTCCTTTCTCCCACCGAAATTGTAAAGCGCGAAATTCAAATGACAACCTGGCTTTCGATAGGATAACAAAGACCGCTTCTCCCAAGGAAGGATCTTCCGTTGCCTGTCCTATAAATATCCCAGTATTTCCTCTTCTCGCTCTCTCGCTCTCTGCCTTCCTGCCTCCCGCTCGCCTCCCTACAATAAAGATCTCCTGCCGGACCTCTCGGTGGGTAAGTGGCATAATTGGGCAAGGGGCACCCAAAGGGGGCTCGAGACCCCTTTCACCTTCCCCTCCCTGCCACCTCTGCCACGCGTCTGTGTCTCCCTTGGGGTTTTCCCAAACTGTGAACAGGCCAGAGGCCTGCAGAGCTCAGCCAGATTATGGGGAGGAAGGCCTTGGAGCAGACCCTAGGAGGAGGCTGCCTCTCTTCTCACCTGGTAGGCCTCTTCGTCTGCAGAGGGTATGAGGACCCAGGAGAGAATACTGCTGCTGCTGCAGTTGCTGCATTTTGCCCGTAGCACAGATCCCGGGAATGAAGTGGCAGTCTAAAAAAGAAGAGATTGGTGCTCTGTACAAAGCTGGACGTGGCCTGACTCTGCAGGCTATGAGAGTTGCCTGGGAGCTGTTAACATGAAGATACCCTGACCCTCCTCTCCTCTGAGAACAGAATGGCTAGGGAGGCACCTAGGAGTGCAAAACTAAGAGGCGCCCAGGCAGTTCGGATGGAGACAGCAGGCAGGTGGGCCCAGAGCCTTGGAAGTTGGGCCCCCTGGCCCAGTGCCACCACAAAGTTTGGGAACTGGGGGAATCCTGTGGGCCCCGGAGTTCAGGAAACCCCAGGGCTTTTCCTCTGCTGGGTGCCAGTCCCCTCAAGGTGCTCTGCGCGACATCTCAGCAGGGGTCTCCCCCTGGCATCCCTGCCTACTTCATTTGCACTCCAGCAACTGAAGCAAAGGTTACACTAAGCCTGGAACCCCCACCCTACCCCAAATTGACAATAATATTTTTTCCAGAAGAAAAACAACTTGAATAAAGCAAACAAACATTTGCAGTAGCCATGGCTCTGGGAATCCAAGGCTGAAATGTATTTTGTGTACACAAAGTCATAGGCCTTGGCCTCTCAGCACTTACAGTTTATAATGACACAGTCACGGACAAAGAAAGAATACTCTAGAAGAAAGGCTTGAAACCACTGGACAATAGAAAGCGCTTACAGCACTTGGAAGCTAGAGGCAGTAAGGTGTATGTTCTCTCTTCCCACAGAAGCAGCAGGAAGGGTGAGTACTCTGGTGGATGAAGAAGTCAGGATGGGATCCAGAGGCCCAAGGAAGATCCAGTGCTGGGTAGGCCAAGGGTGTTACTTCAAGCAGCACCCCCTGTCCCGGTGAGAGGCCAGTGGAGAGGAGGTACACAGAGCTTGTTTGGGAGTAGATGAGTACATTGCTCAAGCTTGTGAGCCTCAATTAAGATTCTTAGCTAGGGAGCTGGGAGTGTAACACAGGGTAGAGCACTTGCTGAGCATATGAATGAGGTCCTGGGTTCCATCACCAGCACCACACCAACATAAACAAAACAAAAACAGTCTTAGTCTTCTGCAGCCTGCTATCTCCTAGATTCTGAACTGCAGTCCAGGAATGGGGTAGGGAGGCCCCATCGGGGCTGTCCCAAGGTCCTCGCTGAGGCTGGGCAGAACTAGGCCTGTGTTAGGACTTGCTGAACTGTACCACACGGAGGCACAGACTTTGCCCTGTTCTCCCCTACCCAGCCCCAGTCCTAGCTCTGGCTTGTGGCCTTTCATCCCTCAACAGTCGCCATGTGAAGGGGCAGGAAGGGGCAAGAAGGGGCAGGAAGGAGCTGCCCCACCTGAGTAGGAGCCAGGCCCATGGGCCCAGCCCCAGAGCCCTACTCCCACTGGTGAGACTCATGCAGCCAACCACAATGAATAAATTTAGTTGCATGATGCCATCCAACAGGAGGCAAAGTCTGCTTTTAAGTCACAAGACAAAGTTACTTTGCTTGCTTATTAGGCAACATGCCTCCTTTGGTCTACATCCTAATTTGGAGTCGCACACAGGAAGGCTTCACCTCTGTTATCATCTGCTATTGTCTGTCCCCACCAGACAGTCCTAGGCCAATCCAGCGAGTTGAGCTGGGTACAAAGGCCCAGTTCTCTTTGATGACTCAAAGGATCCTTTGGGCCTCCCTTGTTAAGGGTGGAAAGAAACTCTGAAACTTGGAGTTTGCAGTTGGATAAGAATGGATTAACTGGGTCAGGGATTTATCTCAGTGGTGACGCCGCCTTCCTCGAAAGCGCAAGAACCCAAGTTCAGTCGCCCGGTACCAAAAAAAAAAAAAAAAAAAAA
>NW_022900929.1:57893479-57896189 GCF_012274545.1 Fukomys damarensis | reverse complement strand
AAAAAAAAAAAAAAAAAAAAAAGGAGAGACCTAGCTGTGCTAGAGCTCATGAGGTGAGGGTCTCATATTACTCGAGATAACCTGTGTGACAAGGCAAAACTCAAGATCGCTGAGCTTCAAACTGACCTGGTTCTAATCACCACGCCATCTGGTGACCTTGGGCCAATCACTAATCTCTCTGAGCCTCCCAATCCCATCTCAGGAAAACATCTGCCTCATAGGACTGCTACTGAGGGGAGGAGGTTCAGAGAGTGTTTGTTTTCAGCTCCTACTCAAGGGCCAGGTACACAGTAAATGGTCACTGGTTCCTCCCACCTCTCCTTAGCTAGGAGGAGACCCAGGGCTCCATTCCTCATTCCTCTCCTGGGTGATCACGTCCCTAGGATGTGAGGAGCCAGCAGTAAGACAGGTAGAGCAGGGCCAGGGATTTAGCTCAGTGGCACCGCACCTGCCTCGCAAGTGCGAAGTGGTGAGTTTGATCCCAGTGCTAACAACAACAAAAAAAGGCAGGAAGAACAGACATTTCCTCATGGAGGGATCACAGCGAGATGAAGAGAGGGCTGGGAAGAACACAACAGTCCGCCGCCAGGGAGGGTGTTGACATCCATCCAGCCTGCCTTGGCCCCAGGATGCCCACCCCCAGTCCCCTCTGCTAAGAGGAGGCTGCTCCCTGGAGCCACCTGCAGGAATCCACCCACTTCCTGTGAAGTGCCAGGGCTGCACCGTGGTGCAGCTGGTAAGCTCTGCAGCTGGCCTTTCTCTGGGCACGAGCTCCTTGTTAAGGGTCCCAGGCTACTGTGACCGTGAGGCCTCCCTGCTCGGGTGCAGCCGCCAACAGCCACACAGCAGGATTCACTGTCATCCTCTGTGTCGCTGCAGTTGTCTCTTCCCAGCACTATGGGGCTTTGAAGTATTTGTTCACTGGTCTTCACTTTCTGCTCCTTACAGGGCAAGGAATTTAATGCAGGTAAGCAGAGAGAAGCAAATGCTCAATGTACATTTTAATGTATACAAACCACTTTATATATTAAGTGGGAAGGACCTCGGGGCCCCTGAGGGCTTTGTCCACCCTTTCCCTGGGTTGAGCTGCGTTTCCTTATGCACATGCCAGGACCTCTTGGCTTGTCCCCAGGATGGCAATAATGTGGGTACAGCTTGTTATTGTCCTGTCAGGGTGGCTGGGAGCCGCCCAGGGGCATGGGCCTGCCTCCCCCTCCTTCTTCAAATCTCTGGGGGAGAGAGACTGGGCAGCCCCAGAAATAGATTTGCATTATTTTGTGGCAACAAGCAAATCTGGAGGGGAATTTTGGAAGAGGTGGGAGCCACCTAGAGGAAAAGCCAAAGGAAACAGGAAAGCAGGAAGCCAAGAGGGAACAGGCTTGGGCAGGGGCTGAGGCCCAGGCTGCTGGGCCTGAGGCCCTGGGCGGAGGGATATATGAGGCCTTGGTGGCCTCCACCCTTCCAGGCTGCAGAAAGGAAGCCAGAGCCCGGAGCAGGCCCAGGCACCGCCTGTGCCGTCCTCTCTGACCTGCAGGAAAGCTTGCCCAATGCAGGCCAGAGTCAGCATCAAGATAATCTGAGGAGCTGCCAAGTAGGCTGCAGAGTAAGATGGAAAATTCCCACAGCACTCCTGTATCTGAGGCTGCACCTGCAGAGGGGGCACCGGGCACCGAGCCTCATTCTGGCTCTGTCTGTGGGGTCAGCAGGTCCGGGGCATCATGGGAAGCAGAATGGAAACCCAAGCTTGGACCTTGCTTGCATTCTGGAGCTGGTCCGATGAGGGGGCTTTGTGGTTCATGGGGGGCAGGAATGGGGGGGCAGATAGGAAATGAGGGTAGACAGATCTGTTTTCTGCACATAGAAAGGTCCAACAACCTTCCAAAATAAGCGAAGAATCTGAAAAAAAAAAAAATCAGGCCCTGTTGGTTTAAAAAAATGGAGCAGCATAACAGGAAAAAAGAAAAGAAAAAAGAAAGAAATGGAGTAGCATTCCCCAAGCATGTCAAGGTTTTAATTTAAATCACTATTACATAGCAGATGCAGACACCACACATTTAGCAGGGCCCGGTAGTGTGACAGACACTTTTCTGTCCCGGGGCGTTGAGGCGCCTGTGGTGAGCAGGCAGGTTCACATGGAGTTTCTGCAAGAGGACACACTCAGTGTTGTACAAAGCAAGATGGAAATGCTGCTGACCAGTACTCTTCCTCAGTTTCTCCCAGGACAAACCAGAGAAACCAGCTGGAGCAGGCTGTTTCTGAAACTCTGGAAAACACAGGCCTTTTCAGTTTAGTTGTTCTCCAGCGCAGGAACTCATAGTCTCTGTGTCCCACAAAGATATGAGGGACCAGGTGTCAGGAGCAGGGTCCCCTGGACGCTTGGCTGAGGGCCCAGCAGCGGTGCCAGGTCCAGGAAGTCCGCCCCACCCAGTGGAGCCCAGCAGTGGGGAGGAAGGAAGGAAGCCACGCAAGCTAGGATTTCCCCCTCCACTGCGGACAGTCCTCCTGGCTCCAATAACCTGATAAGCAAGTTGGTTTATGAGCTGGCCTAGAGTTTTCTATAGGTGGCAAAAGCCACTGGGGAGGTTGCGCAATCCTTCCCGCACAAGTAGGCTTCGAGAGGCCATCTTTTTCTTTTTTCTCTCTCTCATTGAGTTTATTGGTACATTTTAGGTATACAGCACAATTACATTCATCATTGGGCTTGTACCTC
>NW_022900929.1:57872416-57893227 GCF_012274545.1 Fukomys damarensis | reverse complement strand
TTTTTTTTTTTTTTTTTTTTTTTTTGGTACCGGGGATTGGACTCGGGTCCTTACGCTTGCAAGGCAGGCCACCGAACCGCTGAGCTAAATCCCCAGCTCAACTATTCAGTATTTACACATATGTGACTTATTTATTTCACTTACGAGTATATCCTCAATATGTATCCATTTTCCTACCAATGACTCTAATTTCTCATTCTTTATGGCTGAGTAGTATTCCATTTTATAGAAAAACCACATCTTGTTTATCCAGTTTCCAACTGATGGGCAAATGGGCTGTCTCCAAGTTTTCGCTATTACAAACTGTGAGAGATGCCATCTTTTTCAATAAGAACACGAAGACGAGTTGGAAGAGCACAGACTTTCTGCAGGGGGCTGATGCACTTCCAGGCCTCTGACCATGATGGTGCAAAGGCCCTGTGGGGAGCTTGGCAGCACAGGGAAGTTTCGTTTCAGGTGTCTCCTGTGCTGTCCTCAGGCTCTCTGGGCACCTCTTTTCCAGCTGCTCTGGACTCACGTGCCTTCCTGACCACCCCAGCATACTCCAGTGAGGAGCCCCTGGGAGAGCAGTCTCCGGGTACAGCACGGGAGCCTCGCAGCCCTGTGCTGGGCTCCAGCTGAACCAAGAGCACCCGGGCTCCTGAGGACTCTGCAGGCCCCAGATGAGAGGGAGTGGAAGACAACCATGAGCCCACCTCACCCCTCATAGCTCCTGGGTTCCTGGGGCGTCTGGGTTGAGAAGCATCTTGTGTGTTCCTCCCTGCAGAGAAGGGTCTTGTTGGGAGAGGATTTGCACCAAGGCCAGGGACCCCCATTGGATAGCCACGGCCCCGTGTGTCATGACTGAGTGATGGAGAGTAGGGAAGGGACCAGTTCACCAGAGAAAGGGAGCACCTTGGGGAGGCCACCCAGAGCCACACCTGCTCAGTCCTGCACAGGGGGAGACCTCTTCACATCCAGATGGCTTCTGCCTTGCTGACCCTGCTATGCTCTCAGCAAACACATTTCAGAAGGTCAGGAGGTTGTGGAAACTTGAAAGCACTTCTGGAAGGGCTATGCCCTGCCTTGCTGCTGGGTGTGATTTAATGTTCTTTCCTGCACTTTAAATGCATTTCATTGATTAACCCTCATGACAACCCTTCGAGATGGACCCAATAGTTACAAACCCATTTGACAGAAGAGAAAACTGAGGCTAAACCCCTGAGCAGTGGCTGAGAATTCATTCTGGCCATCTGACTGTGGGAGGACTGGAACCAGCAGTAGGAAATCTGAGGTGGCCAGCATCTCTCCCTAACTCTCTGGTCAATGCTTTTGTCACCTGGCTCTCCCTGGGGCTACAGATTTTACGCAGCCCCGGGAGCTGCTGACTCCGACCTCTACAGCAAGACCTTCCCTACTTCCAGTCTCTGTGGCATGCAACTGGGTTCCTGTGAGAGCCCCTCCCTTCCAAAGCTACCAGCCGGTCCATTTTGTGGAAGGAGGCCCGCAAGCATCTGCAGCCCTGCGTGCTTTACAAGCCCTGTTGCATAACTCCTTGCTTTCCAGGGGCCTTTGGTTGAAGTACTCTTCACAGAGAAGACAGAAGAGGAAAGAAACAAAAACCCCGGAAGGGATCTCTGTGTAGTTCGTGACAGGGAGGGTGTGCTTTGTGTAGTACAAATGTGGCTTTGGAGACCTCCTCTCACCAGGATAGCTGCGGCGCCGTCCCAGAGGGGTCCCTAGCACAGCCCTCCTCAAAGGGGGCCCAGAGGCCAGCCTTGCACAAGATGTCTTCATGCTGCAGCTGCTTCTGCAGAGGGCCAGACTTTCACTGTGCTGGGTGCAGACCCGATCTGAAGTTGCTACGTGCGTCTCGGTGACAGCTCACTTGGCGGAGGTGCGCTGCCAGCCGTGGGGGCACCGAAGTCCCAGTCCCTCGAGAGACTCAGCCATGGTGCCTAGTGGTGCCCTGAAGAAGGGTGTCTGACTTGGAGGGAGGAAGGGCTCAGAAACATCTGCTGGTGAAAATGCGTCCTGAATTGATAAAGGCGTTTCCAGCATTCTTGTCCGACACTCCACCCTCTTCTTTTTCAGTACTGGGAATTGAACTCAGGGCTTTCACACTGAACTACACCCCAATTCACTTCTCTATCTCTCTCTCTCTCTCTCTCTCTCTCTCCTCTCTCTTTTTCCTTCCTTCCTCCCTCCCTCCTTCCTTCCCTCCTCTTTCTTTCTCAGAAACAAGTGCCAGCCAAGCTCCCCGATTGAGGCCCCAGTTATACGGTCCCAGACCAACAGAGCTCTGATGGTAACTACTGCATTTCCCCAAGACATAATCAGAAAGTGAGCCCTGGCATGTTTTTTTCAGGTGCTCATAACATAAGCCCTACCCCCCCAAAATAAGCCCTAGTTAAGCTCATCAGCCAGACAGATAGATGCATTTAGTATGTCCACTGCAGCACATAATGGATGTAATGAATTGTAAAATAATATATAATGAAATGAAATAAACAGTAATACTGACATCAATACTTAAATGATAATATAAATTGTGATTATTTGTAAACACGCAAGCGGGCACCTTTGGATGAGAGGTAAGTGCCTATGTAAACAGATGAACTGGAGACTTGCTGCCGAATGACCAGCGTATAGACACAAGACACGAACATGCATATATGATAACGGACAGACGTGGTTGTGTCTAATGTGAATATTCATAATTCAATACGTCGTAATAGACGTACTTAGTGCACTCATGTGAAGTAATGTTTTCTGAATTTGGAGGCTGTAATTTTTTGCCACATTTGTGTGGACCATTATTTTTTTTTCATTAAGTTGGTAGATTTTAGGTATACAGTAGTTGCATTCATCATTGGGATCTTGTACCTTTACATGATGTATCTTGGTTCTTATTCCCCCTGCCACCCATTTCCCTGCCCTCCTTCACCACTTCCACCCTTCCGTATTTACAATGACTTTGTTTCCATTTTTTCCTTTTCTCATATTTTTTCTTTTCCCTGCTTTCCTTTCCCCTTCCTCTACCTGTTTATTTTTTGAGACAGGGTCTCACTTGGTAGACCAGACTAGCCTTGAACTCACTAGGGAGTCCAGGCTGTCCTTGAACTCATGGCAATCCTCCTGCCTCAGCCTCCCAAGTACTGGGATTACAGGAATGCTCCAGTGTGACCAGCTGGACCAGCATTCTTAGCTGTCATTTTTGTTGCCACTCCTGTCTCCTAAATCTTCAGTTAAAACTTAATGAAAACTTTGTGAAGCCTCACCTACAAGAGGTCGTGACTTGGTGAAGAATTCATGGGATAAAATCACTGACAGCTGTGTTGCCAATGCACAAACATCCTACATGGACAAGAAGTGTTTTTTAAGCAGAACTTCTCTAGAGGGCCGGGGATTTAGCTCAGTGGGGCCTCACCTGCCTTGCAAGAGCAGGGTCCTGAGTTCAATCCCAGTACCAAGAAAAAAAAAAAAAGAAAAAAAGGAGAGCTTTCTCGCTGGATGTGAGAGATTGGGTCAAATGGTTCTACAGGAAATGGAGTCACAAGAAATTTATGCCAGAATTTGGGATTCAGAGAGTTATGATGATGTTCCAGAAGAAGATGTATTTGAATAAATGTAGATTTTTGTACATGAAAAAATGAGTAAATGTTGATTGCTATACATGAATAAAAAATAAAACATCCCCTGATAATATACCCTATTGAGTCTTTTAAAGCAAAAATTGATATAAGACCTGGTCTTATTTTCCGGGAAATGCAGCATTGAGTGGACAGCCAATGGGTTGTTAACTGAAGTGCTGCTCACGGGCTCTGTCCGTGGAAAACCCCAGCCAGGCTGAAATCAGCTGGGCCTCCTCCCAGATCATCCCTGCTCACCTCAGGGAAACCAGGTCTTTCCTGTTCTTCTTCCTCTTTTCTTTCCCCCGTTCTGCTTCTCCTTTCCATCCTCATCCCAGCCCTCTGGGTGGCACGTGTAACACCTACACGACTGGGTTAACTGAGGTTTGCAGGTCACCCCTTGTGGTAAGGTCAGACGCTGGTTTCTGTGTGAAGGGTGCCCCTCATCCAAAGTTTTCTTGTGCTGCCTACTCACAAGCAGCAATCACAGCTACACCAAGACTTAGGCAGCACCTCCCGTCAGGCACACTTCCCTGTACGCATGGCGGGGATCCCCAGGAGGCGGGTGCTGCACAGCTGGCTGCTGAGAGGATTGATTGTGGTGAGACGCATTTGCACGTTTGATTCCCTCCACCCACTATAGGAGTCAAGGATGCGGCCAGCAAAGGTACAAACGGCCCGAAGCGAATGCAGTTTCCAAAAACCCAATCTGTTCCTGAGGTACTGGTGTGCTGTCCACGACCAAAGAGCGGCAGGGCAGGTGGATGAAGCCCACTCCCTGGTCACGTGTGACCAGGATACCTGCGACTGCCGCTTCCTCACAGCGGCCAACCTCTGTTCCGGCCCGTCTCTCAGTTTCAGTCTTCTTCGCTTACCCTCATGGGATGTGGGCACAGAAACGTGGCATTACAGTGAATTTAAAACCGCACTGAGCTCAGTGCTTTTCCTTGGCATTGGGTCAATGGGTAAATAATGCTTTTTGTTACGCCGCCGGAGGCTCTTTTTGAGTCAGAACCAAGCACGTGGTAGCGGTGTCACCTTTCATCTAGATAAGGCAGGCAAGCCGAGGTTCTAGGGCTGGAGGTGAGGTCGTCCTAACCTGCAAACCGTCCTTTGTGTAACAGATGAGTATGCTGAACCAGGACGCCAGGAAACTTCGCAGGTTGGTGCATGCGCTTTGCATAGTGAGGGAAGCCCCAGGACCGGCTAATACATGTGCAGTGTGGGGACCACGGGGCTTCACTCCTGCCCTGGGCACCAAATGAAGCGGGGCAGGAGGCCCACTCAGGATTTGAAGGGAGGTCCTGACCAGCATGTGACCCGTAGGGCAAGGCTGCTCCCCAAGCAGTGATACCATAGGGGGTGGAAACAGTTTTAAAAGAATATTCTTTTGGTATTTTAATGGGAAATTTGGGGTTCATTTATTCATAAAAGGATAGAAACTTTTAATCAGGTTTAAAAAAAACCAGTGCTCTTTCAGTATAGGATTTTAGTTTTTTTGTTTTTGATGTGGGGCTCCCTGTGTAGCCCAGGCTGTCCTCGAACTGGTGGCAGGTTCTCCTGCCTCAGCCTCCTGAGTGCTGGGATTACAGGCATCTGCCACCACACCCAGCTAAGACTAACAAGATTTAGACCCATCTAGGTAATTTAGGGAGACCCTGCCTCAAAGCTAAAATGAAGCCAGGTGTAGTGGTGCATGCCTGTAATTCCAGCATTTGGGTGACTGAGCCAGGAGGATCCTTTTAAGTTCAGGGCCACTCTGGGGTATAAGTGAGTTAAAGGCCAGCCTGAATTACATAGTGACACCCTATCTCAAAAAACCAACCAACCAATAGGGCTAGGGATTTAGCTCAGTGGCACCGTGCCAGCCTTGAAAGTGCAAGGTCCTGAGTTCAATCCCTGATACAAAAACAAACAAACAAAAGCAAAAACAAAAAACAACCAACAGATAACTCAGGAGGCTGAGGCAGGAGGATCACTGCAAGTTCAAGGCTAGCCTGGGCTATGAGTTCAAGGCCACCCTGGGCTACATAGTGTCTTGTTTAAAGGACATCCTAAATTACATAGGGAGACTCGGTCTGAAAACACAAACAACCCCCCCCACCAGAAAACTAAAACAGGGGAAAAAACATCTAAATGGATTACTCTGAATATAGTTTTTTCCCCCTCTGTAACATTGCTGATGCTGTTACCTCTAAACTTCAACTCCCTGTTGTCTGCTTTCAATACTTAATCTTAAGGGAGCACAGAAAATACACATACTGTTTTTCTATCCATTTTCCTGAAGATGGCTGGGGTGCAACTCAGTGGTAGATCCCATGATAGCATGTGTGAGGTCTTAGGTTCAATTCTCCTCCCCTGCCAGAAAAGAACAGAAACGCCTATGAGGGCTGGGGATTTAGCTCAGTGATTCTGCTGCCTTGCCTCGCAAGCACAAAGACCTGAGTTCAATCCCTGGTACCAAAAAAAAAAAAAAAAAAAAAAAAAAAAAAAGAAAGAAAGAAACGCCTATGAAAGATCAGTCAGGATAATCTTTTTACCATAAAGCCTTCCCCGATAGCAATATACCATTAGGAGAGCCTACAGAATAAAACCCTTGTCCCACATGCCAGTTTACACTCAGAGATGATTTCAAAGCCAGTGCTCCAGTTTGCTATTCACTAATTATGCATAGAGCTAGTTTAATCTTTGACCTAAATTCCTTAAGCCAGGGAAACTGAAACTTATATTTTGGTTAATAAAATGACTAAAACCACCATGTGAAAATGGTGAATGCTTAGCAGTTTATGTAAAAACATGACAGGATACAACTATTTTCCAAAAGCACTGTTTTTATTTATACAGAATCCTAACCACTTGGGTGGCAGGAGTGGGAGAGGTTCTTCTTTCAATCCAAGGGCCTCCGTAATGTTGGTCTGTTGTTATCAAACACACAGGCAAGTGGCTTCATGGACTTGGTAAACTAATGACAATGTTTAGTCTCTCTCTGCTAGAGCAACAAGGTGAGCATCAATCTCTGCTTCTGTAAGAATCCTAGAAGGGTAAAAAACCAGTAAGTGTTCGCTTCAAACTATTTTATTATGGAGAAGTTCAAACATACAAAAGACATTAACCACTCTAAAAAATGTACCTACGACTCCATCAGATTTTTAAAGAATTCCAGACATTATGTCAACTTCATCTATATACAAAAATGTTTATTTTTTAAAAATCAGATCTAGAATTAGGTGAAAACCCTTTAGTTGTAGCAGAGACAGAAAACACTTCAACTGAATAGTATGAAAGTAAGCTACACGTGTGTTCTATTTAGTTCCAAAGCCAAATGCTTTTATGCCCACTATGTGCTGAGAGAAAATTCACTGAGAAACTTAATTATAAAAAAAGCCACTCATATTTAGAAGTCCATGAAAATAAAATTATAAATAACCAGAAGGTGCTCCATGTTGAGCATGTATTTCCTAAATGGTATCTGTCTTGAAAGTAATCAATTGCTTGGCAAACATCGATGGGATCTGCTTCTGATTAATTCTAAAAAGCAAAAACTGTCATGATGGCAACTGTAGTGCAAGTTGTGACAATACTGAGTAGTTTACATAATTTAACAGATGCAAATGAAATTTAAAAGGTCTCAGGAAAAAAAAGAGACTGAACTCCAAGTTCTTTACCGAGACCTGTAAATTGTTCCCACTGAAATTTAATGCTCTGAACGTTTCGCTGCCAGGTGGCTCTGATCTGAATTCAATTATCTGATGATACACAGCTAACCTATGTTTGCTTTTTTGTTAATATGAGATGCTGAAACAAAAACAAGTCACTGTTGTGACATAGATTATTACTAATTTCAGTGGTAAAATTTTCTTTTATTATTCCCTTGTTCCTTGGTGGTTCTTCTGCTTTTTATAGTAAAGACAGATAAAGGTGAATGGATCCATTTGTACCCCCAGTGGGTCCCAGCTGCCTGGATGGGACAGTCGTGCATGTACCACTGGTGGTTCAGGCTGGCAGGAATACATCAACAACTTTTCCTGCAGAAATAAAGTTAAGCTAGATTCAAGTGTTCCTCCCGCCCTTAATCTCATGAATTTTTCATATTTGTTATCACTTATGTGCAATCAAAATAACAAATTGAAAAATATGCATACTATCTAAAAACTCTTCAAAGTCGAACTAAGTTTGGCATCTCACTTCACACACAATCAAAACAGTTGTGATTTACAGATGTGTGTGTATACACACACACACACACACGTACACACACATATATATATATAGATAGATAGATAGATAGATAGATAGATATAGATATATATGTTAGGGCAGGGATTTAGCTCAGTGGTGCTATAGCCTGCCTTGCAAGTACAAAATTCCAAGTTCAATCCCCAGTACCAAAAAAAAAAAGTATATATAACAGTTAAATGTCTCCCAGTAGTTTCTTATATCTATGGATTTAATCTTATTTTTCACTAATCACAAGAACGTCCTGGTACTGGTATGCAAACCACCTCATAGGGAGGATTCAATGAACAGATGTATGTTAAGCAACTATATGTGTTTGAATCGTGGAAGGGTAGGTTTGGGAATTGCTCCCTTTGAATAAGAACACACAAGCACTGGAGCATCTGCAATTCAATTAGCTGTATTCAAAATTTGGGGTTTCTAAAGATTTCTAGGTAACAATCTGCTGTGTATTGGTGTTTCGTATTGCTCTTCAGAGCTCCACTTAACCAGGCTCCACCTGAGAAACTGAAAACGACTATTCTGGGAACTGAATTTCTCTTGGACATAAACTAAAAAAAAAAAAAAAAAAAAAAAAAAAAAAAAAAAAACTTATTTTTTTTATCTCTCTCTCTCTCTCTCTCTCTCTCTCTCTCTCTCTCTCTCTATATTAAAAAAAAAAAAAAAAAAAAAAAAAAAAAAAAAAAACCAGAATACACTTATGCTTATTTTACTTAACTAAATTTCATGTCACTTCTGGTGTTATAAATAAAAGCACTGTGAAATTCAAGAGACACTGCTGTCTGCCTTAAAGAAATTGTTAATGCTGGGGTTTGAACCCACAGCCTTGAGCATGCTATCATGAGTTATTACCCCAGCCCTTCCTAAGTTTTAAAGCAGCTCTTTCAGATGTCAAAGAAAAAAAATACAAGCATAGTTCAACATTCCCTATCCCCCTCCCAAATGGATGCGAAGGTCTCCTCCACCTTTTTAGGCTTAGCAAACTTAAATGCGTGGCTGACAATACAACTCACCTGAATTTAGGATTTTCAACTGTAACTACTCCAACTTCTATTTCTGAAGGTTTGAAATCAATTGAAAGAACAGTAGACAGGCAAGTAATTGCAGTCTGAAAAAGTACCGACATTAACATTTATTATTTTTTAAGAGATTACAAGGTTTTCACACCCCAAGCTTATTTAAATAACATGTAAGGTCACCACAAGCTATTCATTTCTGCTCCATGCTTCAGTGAAATTGTTACTAACAAACTGCTTAACTTAAATGTGCCAACTGTCAGTTACAATAATCTTATTTCTACTAAATCAAGCCTTAAAGAGGTACAGCAAACAAAATACAATGATTTATACAAGTTACTTAAAATCTGGTGTCAAATGGGAGAGGAAAACAGTCTGTACCTACAAGGAATTTACGGGAACAATTCAAGAGTGTAAATTTTTTCTTTTTTGGTACCAGGATCAAACTCGGGTCCTTGAACTTTCGAGGCAAGTGGCGGAACCACTAAGCTAAATCCCCAGCCAAGAATATAAATTTTTAAGTGGGCTTAAATCTGATGCAATGAATTATAATTTTAAAAACCTTTAAAAAACTAAGTTTAAAGAAGGCATATTATCTCCCAGATGAGAACTTTATATCTTCCCTTACTATAAGATAGACTGCCAGCCAAATATAAAAGTATTATTTATCATTTATCAGAAGCACGTTGTCAGTTTTCAGAAGGGATTTAGCCCCAGATCCTTATATTCAAAAGTCTACTAAAATTTTTATTGGCAGGAAATAAGAGGCTTCTTTACAGTCTAAGGTTTCTAAGTATTTGTGTAAGAATTTTTACTTGTTCTGTCCTTTTAAACTTTCCCTGTCACAATAAACAACCTCTGCAGAAAGCTTTCTTTCTGCACCCCAGTGAAGTGCTTCCTCGAGAATCTGGTGTGTGGCTGTTTTTCCTTTAGGACCTAAAGAACAATATTAATGACTCAACCTTTGCATTTTTGTTATCAGGAAGCTTAAACCTAACAAGTTCTCTCCACCATAGTAACCACACATGCATAGCAACCACACAGGTGCCTGATCTTGTTTCTTATTCTTACTTAAACTGTTACATTTTATGTATTCATGAAACACTGTTTCAAATACATTATGAAATAAGACAGGAATTAAGCAGGCTCCATTTTTCTGTTAGCTGAGTGACATCAGTTTTACTAGTAAACTGAAAAGCTTGGGTCTTGTAACGTAACTCGGGAACAGGGTTTCTATAAAGGTGGTCTAATACTTCCAGTTATGAAAGACCTCCACTGTTTTATACAGCATAGAAATATTCCTTTTGGTTTAACTTACTTCCACTGTCTGTTCAAATGTCCAATCAAATTTCTTCTTCACTTTTTTTTCAAGGAAGCTGGTTGACTCAGTTTGTTTCACACCTGCTGCAGTGGCTTTAAACCCACAGTAGTAACCTGCAGGGTCACACTTGTACACCTGAGGGCCTTGTTCTTCATCGATACCAATTAAAATCATACCTAAAAGAAAGAGCCTAAGTAAACAGCTTACAGTTTTAGACAACAAAACTGCCTTTCTTGGTGGTGTCTCATTAACTGTCATTACTTTTAGGATGTGTTTTGCTTTAAGAAAACTGGTAAACAAAATGTAGGGTGTTACCATAAATAAATCAGGTAACAAATACATTTCTATTTCCCAAAGGATGTATTGCAGTTTTAAGAGTCTCAACATTAAAAATGTAATTTGCAATTCTTCTAATCCTTGCTAGTACCCAACACATATTTATTGGAACCTAATCCTTATGTTACCTGGTCAAGTAAATTTGGAAAACATTTTCATTATCTTTTCTGGAAACAAATAATAAACAGCATAATAAATGTTCTGAAATGTTCTACTGTAGAACAATATATTTAATCCCACAGTTCTTAAATTTATTTGATCAAGGACTGCTCCCTCTGCCCCATTTTTAAATTTTAGTTTTTTGAGACAGCCTCACTATGTAGTTCAGGCAGCCCTGAACTCACTAGGCAGCCCAGGCTGGCCTTGAACTCATGGTGATCCTCCTGCCTCAGCCTCCCAAGTGCTGGGATTACAAGCATGTACCACCATGTCCAGTACCCACCCCCTTTAAATTTAGGAAATACTTTAACTGGGTATGGTGGTGCACACCTGTATTCCAGCACTCGAGGCTGAAGCAGGATTGATATGGATTTGAGTTCAAGGCCAGCCTGAATTACTTAGTGAGATCCTGTCTCAAAAAAACAAAAACAAACAAATAATTAAAAATGGCTTGGGGCTGTAGCTCAGGGCAAAGGCCCCCCAGTAGTGCAAACCCAAAACAAAATGCTTAACACTCTGGGAATGCTGCTACAAAGTCTGTCTCAACTAGGAGCTACCTGACTACCTTTTCATAGCCCATCTTTGTTATTACTGGTATTGCCCGTCTAGTAAGTCAGCACAAACTAAACCCTAAATTCTGTATAGTTTTATACATGTTACATTATGGATATTAAAGTAAACATCAAACATCCTACTCAGCAGAACAGATAATGAAGTATAAGTAAGGGTGAACCTACTGCTTACTTACTCTAGATCTCAACTTTTCATGGGGGCGGGGGTAAGGAATAGGTGCTGGGAATCAAACTCAAGGCCTCACACATGCTAGGCAAGGGCTCTTACCATTGAGCCACATCCCCAGCGCCTGAGCCTCTTAGTTCTCACTGTGAGATTCAGTACTAGCCAACCACTTTACTCATATGTATGGGTTTTTTGTTTTTGTTTTTTAAGGGAGGGAAAGGTTTATTGGGCTTACAATTTATAGAGGTTTCAGTCCATAGTCAGCTGGCTCACAGGCAGGGTGGCAGAAGGACAATGTATAGATGTTTTTATAGCATCTACTAGTGAGGAATTTTCAACTTTATGCCATTAACACTATGATAGTTATCAGTATCTGCCTTATTAGAATGTTATGTCACCCTGTAATTTTCTTTACACTTTAAACTTGATATATTAAAAAAAAAAAAAGGCAACACAAAAGAGATGACCCATTTACTGCTGGGGGAAAACAATTGTGTGTGTGTGTGTGTGTGTGTGTGTGTGTGTGTGTTACTGAGGATTAAACGTAGGTCCTTCACAATGAGGTACAGCCCCAGCCATCTGCTGTCCCCAGCTTTTCGAAAATTTTGAGGCAGGGTCTCACTAATTTGCCAAGTTGCCCAGACTGTGTTCTAACTGGTAATCCTCTTCCGTCAGCATCCCAGAGTGCTGGGATTACAGACACACCCCACCAGTGCTGGCCTACAAATAACTTTTTCACTTCAGGGTCTGGCAGGATGAACAAGATTTCACAGGTCACAAGGATGTCAGTTCCACTGGCTTGAGAGACACCTAGGAAAACTGAGTTAAGCACACTTCTGGGTGTGCCTGGACAGGCCACGGGGAAGGGCCGGGATGGAAGTGCTGACCTCAGGCCCCTAGCCAGACATGAGGCTAGCAGCTTTCCTCTGCCAGAGTCACATCATTTTACGGAGCTTGGGGCTTACCCTATGGCCAATGAGGAATCATTTTTTTACAAGGGAACAACAATCACAATTTGAGAATCACTCATGAAGGAATACAGAAGAGAGGCTAGGAAGACAGAGAAGGGAGAGAAGAAATGGGCAAATCAGGCAGCAAAATCAATAAACAATGAAAAAATGACAGAGCACATGGAGAAAAGACAGTCTGAGGTAAAATTTGATGATTGGCCAGGTATGGTAATGCACAACTGTAATGCCAGGTACTCAGAAGGCTGAGGCAGGAGAGCACAAGTTTGAAGCCAGCCCAGGCAACTTAATGAGCGGTCTCAAAAAAAAAAAAAAAAAAGTTTTCTGAGCCCCACCCTAAGTTTCTGATTAATAAACACTTACTACAGTCTAATAATAAGAGATTTCAATCTTTCAAATCATATATCCCAAACAGAAATTTTTTGATAAAAATCTAATAGCACCATGGAAAGCTTAAAGATCATGTCCAAGCTAGGCTTGGTGGTATTTGCCTGTAATCTTAGCACTCTGGGAGGCTGAGGCAGAAGGATCACAAGTTTGAGTCCAGCCTGGGCCAACTTAGTGAGATCCTATCTCAAAAACAGGGATGGGAGGGCAGCTGGGGATATAGCTTAGCGCAAAGGCCCTGGGTTCAATTCCCAGTGCCACATATACACACAAAGATACTGTCCAAAGTACTGTTATAAATAAGACCTACCTTTTAGCCCTGATTTATTATAAAGATTTTTCTCACCTTATGAAGTTTCCAAAACATGTTCAGACTCCCAAGTGTTACTTACATATTTTTGTATGTGTTCTCAAAAAAAAATTACAGCTCGTCAATTATTTGGGAGATTTTGTAGCATACTTACAACAACCAAGTGGCCTCATTTCAGCATTCTGTGTGTAAACTTGAGAAATATCAGCAATTCTTTTACATAGCATGTCCACAGGAATCTCATAGCCATACTTGTATTTCCAATTAGCTGCCTCATAGCGTGCCCTCTGTACTTGGGATCTGCTGTCAGCTTACAACACGACAAATAAATGAATGAATGAATCAATGCTGATCTCCTCAGAAGAACGAACCTCAAAGCCAGATAATTTTCCCACCATACAGATCTTTATCTTTCTTTCCAGTATGAGTGAAGGAAAGGAGGGGGTCCACTATGGCTTTTTCCTCTGCCAATGAATACTGAGTAACTCAGCAACAAATTCATAAGAAAGGAAAAATTTGCGGGAGATGAGAGGGAGAGGAAAAAAAAAGAAAAAATTTAAGGAGCTCTCAATACCATATTGCCTTTTTATACTGAGCCCTTCATGATCAGTAGCATTCAAAATAGTTTCTAGAAGTGTCTAGTAACTCCCAAAAGAACAAGCTACTAGAAGAAGAATAATCTTGCTCAGTTTTTGTTTTTAGGCTTGAATTTTCCCTTGATCTCAGAAAACAGAAAAACCAAAGTAATTTTTATAATAATTGTCACTCACTTTTTTTGTCTGTTTGTTTTTGGTACCAGGGATTGAACTCGGGTCCTTGCGCTTGCAAGGCAGGCCACCGGACCGCTGAGCTAAATCCCTGGCCCGTGTCACTCACTTTTAACGAGTGCCATGATTACCAGATTTGAGTGAGATATAGAAGACTTAGAAAATACAGCATGTACAAGAAGGGACTTAGTTTCTACAGTGGTTGCATGGAGACCTAACTCCATTATATTTGTAATTTTAAAAAGCTCACAATACTCTTAAAAATATTGATACCAGCCTTGGAAGACTGAACATGTACTATTAAGGCACGAAAAGGAGTGTTAAAATTAATACATAACTCAGAATTATTTGAAGAAAACAAGTTAAGAACTGTGCACCTAAACAGACCCTTAGCTGCTTACCTGTCATTCCAGTCATCACACAGCCAATGTTTTCTGTTATCTTGAATAAGTGAGTCACTGTACTGGAATCCAGTAATTTATCCTAATGAACAAATCAAATAAAAAATTAAGAAACCTCACAGGTCTCTGGGCAGCTATAAAAGAACAATACTACAGAACTATAACAACATATATAATGGGAGTTAATGGACAGATAGTCTTACATTCATTATAAAGTTAAAACCAATTTAAAAAGGGGAGAGGTTTGGAGGAAGACTATTTTCCTTTTCTAGCTGTTTCCAGTGGACTTCCCAAACTTGTCTCAAGATCCCAGAAGAAACAAACTTAGAAATCCCAATATGCTTATTATAATTATGACACAAAGTTTAACATGTTACTTCTGTCTACTCAGCTAAACTATACATTGATCTCAATAAATACTCCTTGAATAACTAATAGGAAAGCAGAGTCAAAACAAGAATATACCTCTGAACAAAGACATGAAAAACTCATGTGTCTTGCAAGCACAAGGTCCCAAGTTTAATGCTTGGTACCAAAACAAACAAACAAACAAAAAAACAAACAAATAAACAAAAACTCATGCAGTGTATTCTATAGTAACTACTTAGTCAGCATTACTTACAGGAACTTTCTTCTGTGTGACAATTACTGCACAGTCTTTTCCCCTGACAGCTACTGAGGTAAGGCCACCCTGGTTAATAGCCTTAAAAGCATATTCTGCAAAACAAAAAAGGTTTTTAAAAAAGTAGAGTAATTTATTACAGATTCATCCAGTAGAATAAGAAATCATCATTAAAAAGAATGAGGGCAAACTAACATGGAACGCCATCCTAAGACATGTAACATCAAAGTAATGGAAACGGTAATAACAAATCAGTCAAATCAACTCCATTTCTTTCCAATTTCATTAGTCTCAAGTGCCAAATTAATAATAAAGTTTGTGTCAATTGTGTGTTTTGTCTTTTTTTTCCAGACAGAGTCTTGACATAGTCCAGGCTGGCTCAGACCTTGCTATATAGCTCAGGTCAGCCTCAAACTCAGGATCTTTCTGCTTCAACTTCCCGAGTGCTCAAACTACAGCCATGTGCCATGGCTATTTTGTTGCTTTTAACATTTGTGCGTGTTATTTCTTTTCTTTCTTTTTTTTTTTTTGGTACTGGACCTTGCACTTGAGGCATCACTGTGTTAAATCACCGGCCCATGTGTGTGTTATTTTTAACACATCTGGATTTCTTAGGTCAAATTGAGGTGCTCTCAAATTTTTCAGGGCTTAATACTTCTGTTGGTCAATAACGACCACATGTAGTTTTAGCTGCTGCTGTTAGGTAATTTTGCACTGATTTTTGTCTAGTAAGTGGAATTTTTCTGGATGCTTTTTGTAAGTTTCACATTACTTCCAACATATGGATCTTTAGTTTATTGATAACAAACTCCAGCTTGTGCTGCCCTAAATCCAACCCATGGGTTAAAGTATTGGGATCAAAATGGCAGCAGATTTTAGGTGACAACTGTCTTTGGGGAAGCCAGGTTATAGACAAAATTATAACTTTCTGTGCTACTTCTTATTATTTATATTTAATAAACACATATTTTGTAACTAGGACAAATATTTCCCATTGTAAAAATATAGAAAATACAAGACAGTTTAAAAGAAAAACATAATTCCAATCACGCAGTATGATAAAAAAAGTATTTAAATTTTTAAAAATTTACTACAGTTATGCTATTGTAGCTGCCTCAATGTACTGAGTCAATTCACAACCTTTACCCTTCACGGTCATTTTGACTTTGGAGAAGAGCCAGAAGGCACACGGTGCCAGATTCAGTTAAAAAAAAAAATGGATGAGGATACACAGCGATGTTTTCAGTTGACAGAAATTACCATAAACATGTCGAACTGATTCAGGACATTAAGGCAGCCCTGAAGAGACACAAAGAGGACTTCTAAAACTGCTTCAGAAAGTGGCAAGAATAATGAAGGGGTGTGTTGAAAGCACGGAGTATTCTGAGGGGGACTAATGGCAATGTGTCTTCTACTGTAATAAATTCTTTAAAAAATGTAAACATTCATTGTAGTTTTCATTATATCTCATACATTTTGAAACATAATAATTTCAAAATTCCACCTTCAAGTGTTATTCTGGGGAGTACCAGCCTCATCTGTCCAAAAAGCCACAGGAGATGAGGACCAGCTGAAGATACTACTTATGAAACCAAAGCATTTTTAAAAATAATTACTGTAATAAGAATTTTTATCAAATATTTCAAAATGGCTATATATTAAAGAACAAAAGAACAAGACAAAAATTCTAGAAAATTCACTTCAATGAAATAAATCAGACACGCATTTAAATAATGTATTGTTTCTCTGGTGTGTGAAGCAATGTGAAAATAAGGGATGAGATGTATAACGGGTGTTGGGAAATGGGAAGAGAGTGTTCAAATGGGAAAGGGAACAGGGAGGGAGCAGGGAGAAAGGAAGAAAGGGACAAGAAAGAAAGTGAAAACAGAAGGAAAAAAATGGAAACAAAGCTTTTGTACATAGGGAGAGGAGGGGGCTTCGGGGGGGGAAATGGGATAAAATAAAATTTATTGAAAAAAGGAAAATTCACTTTAAGGAAGTCAAATTCAGTTTAAATTTAATGGCTAATTATAAAACCTAATTTTTTTCACCCCACTGTTTCATAAGTTAACTTCTAAAATACAAATTTTAAACTGCTCAATTCCAATTAGTTAATAAAGCTTTTACCAGAAAAACCCTCTACAAATTTAAAAACTACAACCCCATCCAGGAACAGTAACAAAGGCCTGTAGTCCCAGCCAGCAAGAAGGCTGGGGTGGGAGGCCGTACTTGAGTCCTCAGTTTCAGACCAGCCTGAGCAGCAAAGCAAGACCTTGCCTCAAAAAGCCAAAACCAAAACAACCTACAAACGCTACGCAAAGCAACTACTTAAAGACAGACACCAAACAGTCAGATTCTACAGAGAGAGCCAGGGAGAAGGGATGGCATGGGGCAAATTTCCCACTTTCATTGCTCACGTAGCCTGACAGCAGTCAGTGCTAAACTCTACCTCAGTCTTTTTGCCATGAAGAACTAGAGAACATTTGGGGTAATCACAGCTGCTCAAAAATGGGGGAGAAAGAGTGCCAGTGAGGAGGTGCCCCTAACTTCTATTTATAAGCACAGATCAACTCACCAGCTAAATTCATAGCCACACATTTTTAAGGTAGTCAGAAGCACTCTAGCTAAGTGAGATTTGAGATGCCAAGCAAGAAACAGACTTTGTGGCTTGAAATTAACCAAATTAACTACCTACTCCAACAAAACAAAATAAGTCAACACTGTCTGGAGGAATACAGCAGAATCCAGACACTTTACAACATAACATTCACAAATGTCTGGGATAAAATCTAGAACTACTCAACAAAGCAAAAAAGAAAATTCAACAAAGCAAAAAAGAAAACAAATCAAACAAAAATCTAAAACCAAACAAATACTGATCCATTCTTAAAAGTATAACCTAGGGCCGGGATTTGGCTCAGCAGTTCCGCTGCCTGCCTTGCCTGAGTTCGATCCCTGGTACCAAACAAACAAACAAACAAACAAAAAAAACCACACAAAAGTATAACCTAGATATGATGCAGATGTCTTATTAATAGAGGATTTAAAAATAACTATTATAACTATCTTTAATGACAAGATGGAAGTTTCAAAAAGACAGGAAATCTCAGCAAAGAAAGTACAAAAGAACCAAGTAGAAATTACAGAACTGAAAAATAAAATATCTAATACAAAAATTCACCAATGGACTTTACTGCAGAATGGAGATAAAAGCAAAGTGACAATGAAAGTGAATCAAACTATTCAATCCTGAGAGAGAAAATAAGACTGAAACAATGAATCTGTGAGTCAATATCAAAATGTGCAATATATGTGTAACTGGTGTCTTATATAGAGAAGAGGGAATGAAGCAAAAACAAAACAGAAAACCTGTCAAGAAATAATGGCTATAAATGTTCTAAATACTGTAGTGAAAGCCCAAAAGGGGTGGGGACTAATAATCAGAAATATATTTACCTTGAAAGAGATTCAAAATACATGAAAGAAAAATTAACAAACTGAAGAAAAAGCTGGTCAATTCCACACAGATGAAAATTTCACACTGTCACCCCGCAACTCTTATAAGGGAGTGGGAGGATCTTACACGATCTGAGCCACACTTGTCATCCACGCTGGACCTAGTTGACACCTATTCTCTAGAACATTACTGGCAATAAATGAAGAACAACTCTCAAGTGCATGGTATGCGAGGCTGTAAAATGGGGCTCAGTAAATTTTAAAGTACTGAAATCTTTAAATAAACGATAATTTAAAAACCTACTTCTAAATGACCTATGTATCACAGAAGATTCTGAAAGGGAAACTTGGAAATATTTTTTACTAAGATGTAAAAATGTGTCAAAATTTGTAGTATGTAGCTACAACAGTGTTTAGATTTTACTGCTGTGGTACAGAGACTCTAAGCACCAACCATCCCTGCCTCCTGGTATCTACCTTTGTGTAATTCCCTCCCATTGAGTGTGGGCAGGACCTATAACCTGTGCTAGCAAACAGAATATGGCAGAGGCGACAGATCACTACTTTCCTGGTAATATGTAAGACTTATTCTAGCTTCTAGACACACTCTTGCGAGCAGACTTACTGTACAGATCCCCTTATAGGCTTGATATAGTGTCTCCTGACAATAGCCAGTAAGAAACTAGGGTCCTCAGTTCTACACTACGAGGAAATGAATTCTCCCAACAAACCAACGTGTTTTTGCTGTTGTTTTGTTTTTTGAGGCAGGGTTTTGCTATGTTGTCCAAGCTGCTCTCGAACTCATGATTCTCCTGCCTTAGCCTCCTAAATGCTGGGATTTTAGGTATATATCACTAAGTCTGGCTCTGTAGTAATTTTTATGTAGCCTTAATTCCTTTCACATCTTCACAATAGAGCAGTATTTCATATTCGGCTTAAATTACTGGTGGTATATGTGTGACTATCCCATGCATGACTGTATCTACCACCTGCACCACCAGTAGTACAAGTCACCCATTGGGACAGTCATGCATGTACATGATGGTTCAAACCAGCGGGAAAGTGTTAATCAAAAAAGTCTAAAATCAATTACCAAATTTCCAACTTCAGAAGCTACAAAAAATGTGTGCTAAATCAAATTTCTCCTCATTAAAAGAAAAAAGAGCAAAGTAAACACAAATCAAAAGAAATGATAAAGATCAGAATCAATCAACAAAGTAAAATATAGTTTTATTTTATTTTTTTCTAGTACCGGGGATCGAACTCAGGACCTAGCACTTGTGAGGCAGGCATGGTACCACTGAGCTAAATCTTCGGCCCCTAATTTTTTTTTTAAACAAACCAACAATTTTATATACCCTATAGGGTGTAGTAGATTAGAAAATGGCCTCCCAAAAAATATCCATGTCCTAATCCCCACAGCCTATGTTACCTTAAATGGTAAAAGGCGGGCAAGGAGGACTTCAGTGGTAAGTGAATTAAGACTTTTGATGTAAGAGGTCTATCCTGGCACACCCTAAATGCAATCACCTGTATCCTTCTAATAGGGAGCCAGAGAGATATTTGAAGATGCTAACCTTGAAGTTCAGAATGACAAGCCACAAGCCAGGAATGCAGCAACTCTAGAAGCAGAACTTTCAGGTAGGAATTGATTCCTAGAACCCTCAGATGGAGAGCATCCCTGCCCAGCATCTTGATTTCAATCCAGTAATACTGATTCTGGACTTCTCCAGAACTGGCAGAGAGTTCATTTTTGGCATTTTTTGTTTTCACTGTGTTTTGCCAGCATTCCTTGGATTGTGACAACACTCGACCCTCATTCCTAACCGTCCAACAGAGTAAAAATCACTGAGGGCTGAACAAGTGTTCACACCGTTCCCCAGATGCCCTCCTTCCCCGGTGTGTCTCATCTGGCGTTACTTATCTGATCTGTGTTCTGTCTGCCACACCAGGACTAAATGAGTGCAGTGGACCCCTGACATAAAAACAACTTGGGTTATGACCAGAATTTTACTTTTAACTTACAAAGTCTTGAGTTATGAACAAAAGCCAGCCGCTTGTGCTTGCAGACAGTCTCTGCTACAGATTTAACCCTTAGAGTTCTGGTAGGAACATTACAACATCCTTTCTTGTGTGGGTTGAGACAATATCTCTCTAAGGGCACTGAGATCTGAGACTCTGAAGGCTATGTAGAGGAGCCCGAGCCTTCATTGACCAACCTGAGTTACAACCAGCCCTCAGGAATGAATTGAGTCTCTGTAAGTCAAGGGTCTACTGTATCTGCTTATAAAGCCACAAAAGGAAGCTCCCAGTAACAAACTTTTGTCAAACAAAAATAAAAAACATTTTACATATGAAAAATGCTTCTACGCCACCTGCCTCACAAGCTCAAGGATCTGAGTTCAATCCCTAGGACCAAAAAAAAAAAAAAAAAAAAAAAAAAAAAAAAAAAAAAAAAAAAAAAAAAAAAAAAAAAACTCTTA
>NW_022900929.1:57870157-57872323 GCF_012274545.1 Fukomys damarensis | reverse complement strand
AAGCTTCTCAACAGAGATTGCACCTGTGAATTTGCTAGGATTTGTTAAGGGAATCCTCCCCTTTTTCTCTTTAGACTAATGCTGCTCTGAAGAAATTCTGCACTGATGGCAATGTTCCTCATATAGTTATTGTGGCTGTAAAGCATTTGAGAAGGTGTATTTATTTTTTAAAAAAATGTTTTAGTGCTGAGGTCTGAACCCAGGGCCTCACACTTGCTAGACAAGCATTCTATCATTGAGCTAAATCTCCAGCCCCAGAAGCTATATTCTTTTTTTTTTTGGTACTGGGGATCGAACTTGGGACCTTGCGCTTGCAAGGCAGGCGGTGGAACCACTGAGCTAAATCCCCGGCCCAGAAGCTATATTCTCTATTTAAAGTTGTTAGTTAAGAATGTTATTCCAACTATTCCTCTTCTACCTCTCTGACCTTCCTTTCTCCCATCTCTTCAACCAGCAACTTAAATACCGGTATTCGTCAGGATTCTATCACTTCTCCCTAACCCTGGAGGTTTTTACCCTGTATCATGGATTTAGTGGTCACCTATATAATCACTAGTAGTACCTAACTCTGGATCCATACTTGCAAATACCTATTTCTCCTACAGACATGTCTGAAAATAAATTCCTCTCTATAAATCTTTTCCAGTAGTGCTCATCCTGAATAATAGTATTATTATGCAGACTAGGCTTGAACTTGCAATCTTCCTGCCTCAGCTTCCCAGAGTGCTAGGACTACAGGCCTCTGCTACTACCCAGTTTGCTGTCTTGTTTGTTTATGGAAATGTCTTTCCCACAGTAATCTCCTACTCACCTTGCTACCTTCCCTGCAATTTTCCCCAGCACTTTCCCAACATTTTTTGTGATTCATTTACTGTATATAACATTAGGAAAAAAACGACTAAATATAAAAGGTACTATGGTGAGAGTTCAGGATAAGCACATGGTATCACAATGGCTCACAGTGCTGGCAGCTCTATGAAGCCAGAGACTCCTCCAGTGTTACCACTGAACATAGCTCAAGACATTTCCCCAGCCATAATTCTGTTAAAAAGCTGTAATGACTTTTTCTTTGTTTGTTTGTTTTTTGTTTTTTGAGACAGGGTCTCACTATGTAGTTGAGACTGACCTGAAACTCACAATGTAGCCCAGGCTGGTGTTGAACTTACAGCGATCCTCCTGTCTTCAGCCTCCCGAGTGCTGGGATTACAGGTGTGCGCCACCACACCCGGCCATGACTTTTGAGAAATAAATGATTGTTCCTCCAAATAAACATGAGCCAGAAAAATAAGAATTGAGAGAGATCCAGCCAGGCGTGGTGGCGCATGCCTGTAATCCCGGCACTCAGGAGGCTGAGGCAGGAGGATTGCTGCGAGTTTGAGACCAGCCTGGGGTACACAGTGAATTTCAGAGCAGTCTGAACAATGTAGTGAGACAGTCTCAAAAAAAGAAGAAAAAGAAAAAAAGAATTGAGAGATCCATATAGTCTATAAATTTGCTTGCAAGAACAAGGACCCAAGTTCGATCCCCAGTACAAAAAAAAAAAAGGTTTTAGTAACTGAGGCAATTTCAATGCTATATTGTTAAAAGCTTTGTTAAGATTTTCTGAATCTTACTGCTTCAGACAGAGCTGCTTACTGTCTTTCCCGACATAATAGGGAAGTGTGTGGCTCATTTCAGTGTTTCCCAGTATTTTACTTTTTAAAACCGGTATCCTCCAGGCAGTGGGATCATTAGAAATCTTGGCACTAACATATGAGGAGGGAAAATACATTTGAAAATAGAACAGTGTTTGATTACACCATTTTTTTCATTTTACCTATATATGTATTTATTTACATACATATGTACATATATTTAATTTCAAATCAGATGCAAGAAAGGTATCAAAAGTATGGGCCATGAAACACTGCTTTAAAATACACATTATTGGGACAGGTGTGGTGGCGCGTGCCTATAATCCCAGCAATCAGGAGGCTGAGGCAGGATTGCTGTGAGTTCAAGGCCAGCCTGGGCTACATAGTGAGTTCCAGGTCAGTCTCAACTACAGTGAGACTGTCTCAAAAAAGAAAAAAAGGCCAGGCATGGTAGCGCACGCCTGTAATCCCAGCACTTGGGAGGCTGAGGCAGGAGGATCACTGTGAGTTGAGACCAGCCTGGCCTACATTG
>NW_022900929.1:57771365-57870107 GCF_012274545.1 Fukomys damarensis | reverse complement strand
AAAAAAAAAAAAAAAAAAAAAAAAAAAAAAAAAAAAAAGTTTTTCAATTACAAAGGAGACAATTAGATCCAGGACAGCCCATGCCTATTAATCCCAGAGGCTCAGGAGGCAGTAGGATTACGAATTCAAGGACAGCCTGCGTAATTTATTGAGACCCCGGGTTCAATCCTGAGTCATACTCACATACAAACAGGCAAATGGTAAACATAATCATGCACTGGATAACATTTTGGTCACCAATGAATGGCATAAATGTAATGGACCAAATAAACAACTGTGGTCCCCTAAGACTGTGTCACCAAAAAATGCAGTACCATTTTAGTTTGTGCAAATGTACTCTAGGATGGTTGCACAATAAGATCAACCAGGCACTGATTGTATCCCCATTGTTAAGTAACATATAACTGTACTTCTTAGCTCATTTATTTGTGAAATTTCAGTCTTCGTTTATATCAGCCACTTGTTTCTTCTAACAGCATTGCTTACAGAAACACTTAAGTGCAGCTGTGCATGATGGCACACACCTGTAAACTCAGCACTCTGGGAGGCTGAGCAAGAGGATCACAAGTTCAAGCCCAGCTTGGGCAACTTAGTAAGACTTTGTCTCAAAGTAAAATAAAAAGGGCTGGGGATGTAGCTCATTGCAAAGGTCCTGGATGCAATTTCTAGTATTGGGAGAAAGAAAAAGATAAGAAACATCTACGTGCTTATTATATGCTTGGCACTGTTCTAAGTGCTATATGCTAGGTGGGATCATCTCCATTCTACAAATGCAAAAAAGTTCTCACAGCTGTTATGGAGCTAGGACTCTAACTCAGGAAATCTAACTTCACTGAGCAATGCTATTTCTATATATTTTATTTAAAAACTGTCCTTTCTAATCTATCTTTATCAGTCCATTTCTCTCTATCAGGCAGCCAGATGTGGTGTCACACACTTGTAATCAAACCACTCAGGAGGCTGAGGCAGGAGGATTACTGTGAGTTGAGGAGGCCAGCCTGGGCTACACAGTGAGTTCCAAGCCAGTTTGAACTACACAGAGAGACCAGGTCCACACATCCACCTGACAGGAAAATACAAGTGAATGATCCTCTTCTCCTTTACCATAGCAAAGTATCAGCAAGTAGAACAGAGGGCTAAAAGTAGTTGGGGTTAATTTGGTCCACTACAGCCTCAGGTTACCCACTGGTAACTTGGGGAATTCCTGAAACTAGATTAAAAAAAAAAAGTCATGTATATTTAAAGTATACAACATGATGATGTTACATATAAATTAGGTGCCCTAAAATTAACTGCTGTCAAAGTGCTGGAGAATGAACCCAGGCCTTCACACTTACTAGGCAATACTCCACCACTGACCTACATCCCCATCACTGAATGAAATTTCAAACCTAGGTCTCAAAAATCTTTAATACACACAAGTACATACACAAAACTTATACACAAGCTAAACTTTTTTTCAATAGTCATCAGAGAGTATAGTGTAAAAAAAAAGCCTCCCTACTTCTTAGGAGCAAACACCATCAATATTTTAAGTTATGTTTATAATTGTGGTTAGCATTGTACCCACATGTATATATGTGCTGGGATGGAATCCAGATCCTTGGGCATGCAAAGTAAGAACTCCATTACTAAGTTTTACCCCCAACTCTGACATTTATCCTTTGAGTTTCAACTATGGAAGACAATAAACGTTCTTTTCCATTAATCTTTCCTTCCCTTCACATGATCCAATTTTCATACTTTTTAGTTGTTAATGTCAACAGCTCACACTTACCTATTTTTAGATGTTTTGTCTTGGAAGGACTTTAAAGATTATTAGTTTTATAAACTAATAAACAGCATTTATGTTACATATATAATACACCCACATACACATGCAAAGCTGAGGAATTAAACAGACATCTAATAACTCTGAGTATTTAATATGTGGCACATACACTAAAGCACTCTATGTACACTGCCTTATTGAATCCTCAAACAACCTCATAAGAAAGAAATTACTAGCCCAATTTTGCAAACAAAAACTAAGGCAAAGCTCATCTAACTTGCCCAAGTGGACCTGCAGGAAGCAGAGCAGGGAGAGATCCAGAATGCTTCACTATACTGCTTGCTCATCCTAAATATTCTTTCACTTTCTTTTTCTTAACAATGTCTAATTAATGGCTTGAATAACAGAGGGAGTTATATTTATTCAACAAAGCAGAGATTAAAATCACTCTGTCTAGATATTAAACTTGTTTGGAACTATGTTCTTTTTCAAATCCTAGTAAAATGACACTAGAACTTTTCTTTTCACCATATCTGGGAAGCATTAAAGACTATGTTTTATGGCTTGATTCCATAGTACAGTAAACAGAAGCAAGGTATAGGTCGAGTGTGGTTTTCTATTCACAAATTAACAAGCACAAAGCAGAATACTCAAAGCAATAGTCTAATATAGCAAAGTCCTTTAAAACTCAGGAATAAAACACTACAAATGAAAAATCCTTGAGGACAGTTATATTTCTGAACTGAAGTTAAAAGAGTTACTGAAGTACTCAATATGACGTCGTTCCTTGCCACACTAAACAAAGTATATAGTAATTCAGTGGATCAGTTTCATTATGTCATCTTTAAGCTTATTTTTAAATTTTAAGGTGAACAGAACCTCAGATATAGACAAATTCTCTACTTATCATTTCCAAACCTCATGATTATATTACTGTTTGCAAAGGCACTGGAAGTACTAAACTTACTAAAAACAAAAAACTATCATAGACCAGATGTAAATCAGGCTTTTTCCCCCCAGTTTTTTTCAGACAGGGTCTTGTTATGTAGCCCAAGCTGGCCTTAAAGTTGTAATCCTTCTGCCTCAGCCTCCGGAGTACTGGGATCACAGGTGTACACCACTACACCTGGCTTACCTGAGGTTCTTCTGGCTCTAAATTATCTGGCAAGAAGTCAAAGTCTGCCTTATGATAATAACCTAAACTTTACTATTTCAATTCAACAAAATAAATATTATACGAAACAAATGTTAACTAGTTTCGGTTTATTTCACTATTGCTGTTCTACAGTAAACAGCTAGTACACTGTACCTCATCTACAATTCAGAACAAGCTCTTGAAAGATAAAGAATATTCAAATATCTTAAAAGGGGTAAAATGAGGAATGGAGTTTCAAGAGCATCTTTATAACTGAGAGCCACTCATTCTACTAGTTTTGCAAAAATGGTCTTGGACCCTGTAGATACTTTGTACACTGGCACTTTCTGTTTGGTTACGTATGTGTCACTCCCATAAGCTGCGGGCTTCAGTAAGGGAGAGGGTGTGTGTACTCCCTAGAGGAGGTCCTGAATACTAGCCTGGAGTTAAGCATAGGTTAAGACGTCCATGCTGCAAACAAAGGAAAGCAGCAGAGGCAACTTAGTTGGAGATTAAACAAACTACTCCTTAGGAAAGAGGCTGGGCCTGCCCAGGGTAGAAGGAACTGAACGGGCCCCCAGGATGCCAGAGGCAAAATCACAATCGTACCTTGCTTCAGTCTCTATTGTGTTCGGACGGTGCGGCGCTCGCCCCGAGTCGACTCGAGCTTGCAGCCTTTGAGCTTAACAGGTGCGGGGACAACACCGGGCTCAACCTAGCCTCGGCCCTTCTCCCTTCCTAGATCTGGCCCTGCTTTAGACCAGGCTAACCTCTAGCCGCGGCCGCTTGCTTCAGGCCGAACCATGACAGGGCAATTCGGGTGGACCCCAGACAGACCTGGTTCACTCACCTACTTGGTAGAGCCGACCCTCGGGCGAAAAAATGGTAATGTGGCGGTCAAACCCAGCGCTGGAACCTCGGGACATGTTGGTGCACCTACTACTTCAAACAGTCTCCAGGTCCCTCGGCTCCCGCACCAGGGGTACAGGCACCACCCGGAAGTTGCAGTGACTGCTTCCGGGGCACCGGCCTGGCTTCTTCCGCTCTCGCGGGCCAAACCAACAGTTTAGTCATCCATTCAAACTCGGAGACTTCCGAGGCCCCACCTCCCCGAGGAGGGCGAGACCAGGAGGTCGCGGGGCGGCACAGAGCGTTCCGCGGGCCTTTCCGCTGCGCTTGCACTTCTTAGAGGGCTGAGGCTACGAGGTGAAGTTTGGGTTGTGGTGTTTAGGACGTTCGTGCAGAAAGTAAATTGCTGCAGCAACGAAAAAGCTTTTTTGGGAGACGTGGAGTAGTGATTTGCCTATCAGAGTGACCTAAATGGGCTCTGTAACCACGCGTCTCTCTTTAGCTTTGTCGCTTTAAGTCCACCGTGTCCGCCTAACCCACCTCACCTGCCACTCCCTGCGGCGGAGGACAGTGCTGCAGCTGCAGGAGTAGCGACGGATGATGTAGGCACCGAGGGGCGCTTCCTACAGCCACTGGAAAGAACAGAATTTTCTTCTCTCCTGGCGAGATCTTCCTTTGGACAGTAATCCCGACAATGTTTTGTTTTAAAAGTGGCACGAAATATGGGCATTAGGGGTATCCTGAGGTTAAGCGGCTCTGAATGATAGTGAACAAGATCCGAAGGGATGGGGTTTCCAGCAGGCAAGTGTTTTATTAATGAGAGTAATTACGAGTAGGCAGGTAGCTCCCGGAAAACAGCATGTGGCTTTTCAAATTGTAAAATTTCCCCTATTTTGACTTTACTCCAGGCACACTCCACTCCTGTTTAATGAATATAAAGCGCAAAACCCAATGTGAGGCTAGTTTTTTTTCCCTAGATAAAGATGGTTTGTGGTACTTTCATGCTTGCTGTACTTAAGTAGGGGTTCAGATCGCTATTGTACTTTCTCCTAAACTCACTTTCCACTTTCAAACAAAACGTGTAAGTACCTCATAAAGAAATTCCAATTTCTCAAAAATGCTTTAAAAAAATAAATGTCTGTTTTGTTAATCGGAAAAAGAAAGTCCAAAACTGAAACATGGCTTAAAAAGAATAGTAAATGCTCGTGGACTCTCTGGTTCTTTCCAGCTGTAATTCCCAAGTAAGTAGACTGATAAAAGTTGTCCCTTGCTTTGCAGCACTTGGTTCTGGTTCAGGTCCCTGCTTTCAGGATCAACTCCTGACTTTTTTTTTTTGTACCAGGGATCGAACTCAGGTACTTGCGCTTGCGAGGCAGGCGGCGGAACCACTGACCTAAACCCCCAGTCTACTCCTGACTTTTTGAGTTCACGATGTAGTGTAATTCTTACAGTTTGCCAAATAGTCGTGAACAGAGAGTTCTCTGTAAGGCTGCTAGGAAGATGAGCTCCTTTAGTCCCTTGAGCTTCAACAGCCTGCTGTATGCTGCTGTCTTCCAAATTTAGGTCTCAAGCTGGGTCTTTCTTTGGAACTGAATCATTCCTAATGGCCTATGGGATATTTCTCACATTGAGGCACATGGTATTTCACAATCTGAAAGAATTGAAACAGAGTGCCTTATTCTCATCGCTTCCTGCTCAAGCCAGTTCCTGTCCCCTTTGTACCACTTTCCAAGAACTCAGAGCCCAAACTTTACAGCCATCTTAATTCCTCAGTACTTCCCCACTCTGCCTCCATTTACCTCGACTTTAATCTGCTCTTTTTTCTCCGTTTTGTAATTCATAATTTTATTTATTGTTTACTGTCTTTCCACCCCTACTGTAAGCTCCATGAATGGGCAAGAATCTATTTTTTTCACTGAGAAAGCTCAGACACATTTAACAATGCCAAGCATATATTAAGATGGACTCCATCCCTATTTAAACCTGAATTTAAATTTAAATCAGTTTGCAACAGGGACCTTTTGCAATCTTCCTAAATCTGGATTCTCTGTTAAATATGGATAATAAAATTCACATCTTGGGGCTGTTCTGAATATTAAATGACAGAAGGGAAAAAAGTGCTTAACAAAGTACTTAGCACATAATAAATATTCATTAAATTGCGTCTCTTCATGCTGTCACCTTGCCATCCATGTTACTGAATACTGTTATTGTTGCTATGCGGTGACTCTCCTGCCTGCTTTTTATTCCCACTGGCACAGTTAGACCCTTTACAATTTCCCTGGCACAGTCCAGTCTCTGTTTGACCTATCCACATTTTTGGTGTCATCTTAAAAGCAGCATCTCATTGGGTTGGTTTTTTGTTTTTCCCTAGATTCCTTTGGGGCTCTATATCTACTTAATAAAATCTGTTCTTCAGCATTTAAACCTGTCAGGAAGTTGATCTGTCTTTTCCACCTTCTCTTTCCTTATATCTTTCTGGTCTATTCCTGGTTACACTGCACAGCACTTCTCTGGGTCCCACAGCTGGATCACTGCTCAAGGCTCCCGGTAGCTGTCTCCTCCCTTTGGCGCCACAGTTCCTTCCCATCAGTTCACCCCACCCCGTACCAGGGTCAAACACAGGACCTTGTGCTTACGAGGCAGTCATGCCACTAGGCTAAATCCTGGCCCCCATAAGCTCTTCTAAGAAGTCCACATCTGCTTTCTCCCTCGTATGTCCAGTGCATATAATTTGAATCTTTCATCATTTTAAACTACATGAGATGATGCCCACCTTTGCTGGCTATGCTAGAGATTGCACCTAGGGCCTTCCATGTGTGCTAGGCAAGCCCTCTGCTACTGAGCTATCTCCCCAGCCCAAGATGGCTGTTTTCACATCCGTGACTAGGTCAAATATTGGCAATCACATGGGTTAATTTAAAGAGGTGTATATCTGGGATTTGCCAAAGAGTGACTGGAAAGAGATTAGGTGCTTTTCATTTCTGTTTCCTTCACTAACCTGGCATGGGGCTTGGCTTACAACAGTTCAATATATAGCTGTTAAAATGAACTGAAAACTATAGAAAGGAAACAACTAAGACTTATTTTCATAGTTGCAATGCTTTGCTTCCCATGTAGACATGACTCTAGACATTCACTGCCTTATGGTGATGGGACATTTTAAATCACACACCCTGCAGGATATGAGAATTATTTCATACATCTGAACATCACCTCTTAAGGTTGTATTTAAAGTAGTTTGTGAAAGAGGGATATGATTTGGGATGGCACATACTCAAATATTCTTCCTGGAAGGAATCAACTTCAATTGTATGTGCATACGTGTGTGTGTGTGTGTGTGTGTGTGTGTGTGTGTGTGTGTGTGTGTGTGTTGGGGATTCACCTCAGCCAGGGCCTTTGCATTGAGCTAAATCCCCAGGTACCCCACCCTCTTATGCTTTATTTTGAGGCAGGATCTTGCTATTTCACTAAATTGCCTGGACTAGGCTCAAACTTGCAATCCTGCTGCCTCAGCCTCCCACATAGGTGTGCACCACCACGCCAGTCTTCAACTTCAATTTTAGTACAAACACACATTGCAAGTTGAATTAGGACTTCAGTCTTGCCAGGCCTGCTGGTGGCACATACCTGTAATACCAGTACTCTGAGAGGCTAGGGCAAAAGGATTGCAAGCCCATTGTGGGCAACCCAATGACACCCTGTCTCTAAATTTAAAAAAAAATTTTTTTTTTTAAATTTAAAGGGCTAGAGATGTAGCTTAGTACAAAGGTCCTGACTTAAATCTCCAGTACCACCACCACCAACAAAAACAAACAAATAAATAAATAAAAATTTAAAAATGTAAATGTTTAAATCATAGAACATGCATTGTCACTATTCAGGTCTTCTATTAAATTTATTTTTTGCTTTTCACAACTTTATTTCAACATAACTAGGCTTACAGAAATATACTCATATTGATTAAAAGAATGCAATTTAACTTATCCTACACAATTTCAACCAAGAAGTTGGTACATGGTTTAAGATTTTTAAAAGAATTTTCAATCTGGTTTATTTTTTTCCATTACAAATGTATAAAATAACCATGAAATGCTGCTAAAGAAGGCAGCAAAAACCCTGAGAAATATACCTTTGGTTGCCTCAGAAAAGTAACAAGTATTGTACTGTAAAGTTTATAAAATTGGTGCAACAAAGCATTGTAATGTTACAATCCCAGTTTACAAAGTTCAGTAACTAATGGGTGTGGGGGAGCCTGTGTCCACACATGGAACTGTAAAAGCTGTCTGCTTTTCTAATAATGTAGATTGTAAATCTACACAGACCAAGATTCAGGTAATTCTTAAATTTGAATTAACACTATCAGCTCACTTCATCCGCTGAGGCCAGTAAGAGACTTCAGCACATTTAGTCTCTTAAGTTTTCCTAATCTATGCCAAAAAGAAAATTAAGTTTCTTCCCCAGCTTTTCAGCCCAGAAGTGGCATGTTCTACAGACAAGGAATTCCTCACGTGGTCAACATTCAGGGGTGCCATGTGACGAGTTCAACTCAGGTTATATTAAAATTTCTTTATTTGAAAATACGACTAAATGAGAAATCCAAATTTGAGATTTTTCCACAGAGGCAAATGATTTTCCTCTGGGAACTCTTGTCAGAAAAACCTTTGCAATTCTATTGCAAAGGGAAATCCCCCTGGAAACAGACTTCATGAATATCTGCCATCTGTTGCCAGGCAGCAGGTAAACTACTCAGCCTGGTGGACTTCCCCTGGGCCAGGAGCTTTCACTGAAGTCTGGGCACAGTACCTCTGTAGCTGGAACAGAAAGAAGCCTGTGCAACAGATTTGCTGTGTCTTTGTGGAAAGTTTGATCTTCCTCTCTGTGGGGCCACCTAGTTAGACTTTTTGAAATGACTTTCTGGGTTTTTGAAAAATTTCAGAGATGACTTGACATCTCGTGAGTCTTGGAAAATCTCCTGGGGCCTCTATTTAGCAAGGCTCACATTCTGCCCCGGAGTAGGTGTGGAGGTAGGGGTTACACACCAGGCAGAGGTAGAAAGTGACAGTGTAGATTCCCAGTGACTGCACAACTGCCAAATCACATGGTATCTGAAGGAAAGATAAGAACACAGCCCTTGGCTCAACATATTCTGCTGGCAGCTTCCATGAGCCAGGGAAGAGAAAATGAGGGCTATCTATGCTTGCACATGCTACCAGCAGGCACTGAAGCACATGCCCCGTTGGTCACAGATATTGGTAATAAAGTATCAGGACAGTCAGGGTTCCCTGACATTAAGGAGCCCAAAGGGCAGTCCTGGCCAGGACAGAGCTAGGAATGTAGCATCTCTGGGTGGACAGTGAGAGGGAACGAAGCCCATACCCGACTCCCTGGCCAGTCTTTCACAATCCAGAGCCTCCTCGGAGGATTCCCTGGGGGCAAGAACCTTACCCTATTTGTATTTTTTAAAAATAATCTTTGTTAGATTAATCTTGGTCCTATAGTTCTTTCTGTTCCTCAGTAGCTATGGTTGGCTACCTAGGAGTACAGTAATTCTGAGTGAGTTTAGGAGCACAAAACAATGACTTCTTGGTACTCTACATCTGTAATTTAGGGACAAAGGAGAGGGACAAATGGAAGCACCAGATATGAGCTGGGGTATAATTTCTGTGATTTAGTGAGACAACAACATCATTATGCTTCAGTTCACAAGTCCTTCAGACACCTTACTTAACCAGATGCCAGAAAAGCAACACTCTGCTGGCCCCTGTCCATAACATCTAGTGTGGTTCTCCTACCCTCCAAAACCAGTAGTGAGTGCAATATAGTGTCTATCAACACATGTGTTATGCAAGCATCATTCTCCTCCTGTGCCACTGTCTTCCTTACTAGTTAATTTAATTCTGTGCTTGGATTATCTAGCCATTCTCCAAAATGATAAATACTATCCCTTGATGCAAAAGGAAATAAACTTTTATTATTTAAACCCAACAGACATTTAAATATAATTATCCATGAACTCCTATAGAGCCAAAATGCTTAGCTTTTTAGTTTACCCTTGAGTTTTAGCTATCACAATTTCAGTATTATCCTCTTAAAGTTCTGATGTTTTTCTTGTTTTACAAAGTCTGTTTAAATGAAGACCCAGGGCTTAGCTGGTGTCTTGCTTCTGGAAGCCAGTAACAGCAAAACACCGAGAATTCTGATGGGTCTCCCCAGAACACTGGAAAAGGCACTAGAAGTCCCCTGCTGGCTTGGGCTTAATTGTTGGTGGTTTTCAACACACAACTTCCCCTTAGGCATGACAACACCAGAAGCCTTTCATAGTTTGAGAGGACAACAAATGTTCCAGTGAAAAATAAGACGGAGAAGAGAGACATAAGTTCCTGTGCCCCGATCACGGTCAGGCTTTGCTCTGAGTATCAGAAGCACTGGGTTGAAGCTGAGCCTTGCCACAGACTGCCTGGTGACCACAACCTCGGTTTCTTTGCTGAAATAAGGGAGTGTTCTGCACTCACTTTCAAGGTGTAGAGTTAATAAATGGCAGTGCAAGTAACCACGTATTAGTAGACTTGAATTAAGCTACTCTTTGTGAAAGGAAGGAGTGCTGATGAGTAAGGCTCAGTGTTGACTATTTTGCTTTGATCTATCCCTAGAAAAGAAGCCAAGTACTGCACAGACCTGCATGCACATGCTATTATTCAGAAATGAAACACTTCCTAATTTAGAAGGCCGTCAGTTCCTACCCACCCAGTTCCCCGGGTGAGACATAAGCAGTCTCACCCAGGATAATGCGGATGGGGTTAGGACAGCAGGTACCAATCAGTTCACTGAGCTTCTCACTGACATGTAGTTTCCCTGCATCTTATTATCTTTGTGAATTCGATTTAGACTCTATTCACTCTGCTCCTTCCCCACCCTGCTCTCTGGTCAGGTAGGGGAAAGGGAGGCACAGATTCTGGTCAGGCACCAAGAGTGTGAGTCAAGAACAGAGAGGAAATAAGACTCAGCAGCCCTCCCTTCAGCCTAGAGGCACTTCCTCTTCCTAGAGGTTTTCTAATTGGCTTCCTCTAATTCCTATTTTCTTACCACAAAAGTATATCATCTCAGAAGAACCAAGTTCTCTTCCGGTAATTGAGAGGAAAGAGAATGCAAATGAATGAGGTTTTTTGTTTTTTTAATCATTTTAACCACGATCTTCCATCATTAATTTAGGAACTAATCCTTGAGTATCTAGTTGTTGATGGGAAAGGAAGAAAGTGCTCCACTTTTATCTTCTGCTTGCTTTGTTTTGTTTGTTTTTTGGTTTTTTGAGACAGGGTCTCACTATGTAGTTGAGACTGACCTGGAACTCATTATGTAGCCCAGGCTGGTCTTGAACTCACAGCGATCCTCCTGCCTGAGCCTCCCGAGTGCTGGGATTATAGGTGTGCTCCACCACGCCCGGCTCTTCTGCTTACTTGGAATAACTTGATGGGTCTCAGCTGAGATTTCCAAACTTTACTCAGAGTATATTTATTTCATTCACAGTGGTGAAACAAGTTTCAAAAACCAACCAGGGCTAGGAATTTAGCTCAGTGGCACCACGCCTGCCTTGCAAGCACAAGGTCTTGAGTTTGATCCCCGATATAAAAAAAAAACCAAAGCAAAACAAAAAACAAAATAACCAGTAACCACAGAGCCAGACATTAAAGCACCCCAAAGATGAAAAACTGCAATGATGTGTTACAAGAGTATGGCAAGTTTTACTCCAGTTATCACAGTGCCATATGCACAGCAGATGCCTAATCAATCAATTTTTAAGACCTAGGGAGAGGGAGGCCTGTTAAGCAGTATGATTATAGAGGGTGCTATTGAGAAGCCATCATTTTTCTTGAGGATCAGTGAAGAATTAGACACCGCAGACTAGGTTCCTAGGTGGCAAAATACCAAGGAGCAAGAGGGGAATTTACTCCAAGGAGAAGTGGGCACTAGAGGTAAAAATCAGGAAGACATTTGCAAACGACTTCTGCAAAATACTTCAACATTTACTGAGCCTTTTCCATGGGCAATAAGTTGGGATAGCAGCTCTAGGGGACACACAGAGGAACCAGAGGGGTCCCTGCCAGACTTCAGGGGCACGAATGAAAGCAAAGCTAAAAGGAGGCAGTCTATGATACAGAAGGAGTTGGCAGCAGCCCTGCAGATAGGGAAATGACCCTCTGAGCAGGCAAAGGTGAGTGGAGAAGCAGAGGAGGAAAACAAAGATCTGTATTCAGGGCAAGCTAGGCAATGGCATGGTTTGACTGGCTTGACTAGCTTGAGAGAAAGAACCCTTGAATGCTAGACTAAGCAGTTTAAACTCTGGTTGGAAGGCAGTGGGGAGAGCATGAATGTTTTCAAGCAAGGGCAGTGGTATAATTAGAATCATGCTTTGGACAGATAAACCTGGTGGCCATATTTATGCTGAATTTAACTGGGGATATCAATGAGAAGGCTGTGGTTAAAAGTCCATGTGAAAGTTTTTTTTTTAATCCTTTTTTTTTTTGGTACCAGGATCGAACTTAGTCCCTTACACTTGCAAGGCAGGTGGCAGAACCACTGAGCCAAATTCCCAGCCCGTGTGAGCGTTTTTAAAGGCTTCAATTGCGATGGTAGTAATGGGAACTGAAAACACAGAGGATCTCACTATGTAGTCCAGACTAGCCTCCAACTCACTATGTTGGGTAGGCGTAGGCTGATCTTGAACTCTCGGGGATCTTCCTGCCTCAGCCTTCTAAGTGCTGGGATTAATCTGCAAGGATTTTAAAGAGTTCCTTGCCCCATTATTAAAGGCAATACTTTCTTCACAGCACGACTATTTGTAAAAGAGAAAAACTGAAACTGACTGTCAACAGTAAAATGGTTTGTCAAGATGAAGCCAGGACAGGCTGGGCTACATAATGAGACACACCCCCAAAAAGCAGTAGTAAAATGGATACACACTATAGAACATTATGGAGTCATGGAAATGAATGAAATAAAACTACATGCAACAACATGGTATACGTGCCGCCGAAGTGAGTACTACACACAACAACACGGATCAACCTCATGTAATGCTAAAAGAAGCCAGACACATGACAGTCACCCTGAAGGACTCCAATTATATAAACTGGGTTTTTTGTTGTTGTTGTTGCTATTTTTTGGGGTTTTTTTGTACTGTGAATCTAACTTGGACCTTTGCGCTTACAAGGCAGGTCTGATACCACTGAGCTAAATCCCCAGGCCCCATTTATACAAAATGTACAAAGACCAAATGAGTCTATCCCATTAGAAGACTAGATATGGGGATTGAACCCAAGGCTTTGCACACGCTAAGCACACGCTCTTCCACTGATCTACACCCCTACCCAGAAACTAGCATTTTAATTCGGATCCTCAAGTGACAGTACGGCCCATTCAAGTTTCAGAAGTACTTCCATAGCCCATTAACAGGGAAGAGAATACAAGGCTCCCAAGTAGCTGTCCTTTCAGCTTTCTCAGCCTTGAGATTGCAGAGGTTGGGAGAGCTCCTTCAGGAAAGTAATGCAAGATGAAACAAGGATCTTCAAATGAGAATGAAGTTCCAACAGTGTGATTTCATGACTTGTCCAGAAGTAGCGTTATACAGGGAGCACAATGGAAAAGACAGGCACCACAGGAAGAGAATGAAAGAATGTGCACTGCTCTCATGCATGCTTTGAGCAGCGGAGGTGGAGGAGGGGAGCAACAGAAGCCAGGCGGGAGGGGCACTAGAGGCCTTGGCTTGGAAGGGACAGCCCTGAGAACTGGTCAAGGAATTGCTGGCTGGGTTGAGGGAATGGGGCAGGTATGGGGATTGTGGTCCACCTTTAAAATCTGAAATCCTGAAACGAAAGTAGTTTTAAGTACTCTAAAAGATCCAGGTTGGCTATCTCAAGGAAGCCCTGAACTCATCAGTATAAGTTCAGAATGAGAACAAAACGTGAATGGAGTTGTAATCTGTGTGATAATATGCCCTGTTGACATTTGTAAAGCACAAACTGTTCAATACTAATTTCCAAACATAAACTTCCTTTGGCATATCTGTGAACAAAAAGGATCACACGGTTGGCTGTAAAAAAGCAAAAAAGCAAAAAGCTTTTATCTGTGTAAGGCAGCAATCCTTCTTTAAACAGTCTCTTCAGAATCAGAACATGGTCTGATCAGAGTTTATTTCTTTAGGAGCTAGAGATCAGAGAGCTTGGCTTGGAAAAGACCCATTTCATCAAGGATTTGACCACTCCTGCCAGAATGGACTAAGAGCCAAAGGTTATGACCTTTAGTTTGAGCCAATAACTATTATCAGGAACACAGCTTCCTGGAACACAAATTTTCTTCTGATCACAAGCAAGCCTTGCATAGAAGTCTGAGTGTACAGCTATGTGAATAACACTTTATGGTATACAGCAAAGCCCTATTTAAACTGACTTTTTATATGAATTTACTTACTATGGTTGCATAATAGAATACACGAGGAAGAAGTGGTAGAGACTAAATGAACAAGTAAGTTTTCATTTTTTGTCAGGTTAAAAAAAAGCATTTTGCAAGTTTACAGAGAATGATCCTTCTTTATTTATTTATTTATTTAGTGGTACCAGGGATCAAACTCAGGACCGTGCGCTTGCAAGGCAAGCACCATGCCACCTAGCTAAATCCCCAACCAAATCCTTTAAAAAATGGGTGTATATGTACAGAAAAATAGGAATATATGTATATAAAAACAATAATAATTGACTGTTCAGCTGTGGGAAGATGACAGAAAAAAAATATAACCCTTAGATTCTAGAGCAAGGTCACTGAAAAGAGGAAAAAATAAAAATAAAAAATGATTTATTTCAGCTAGGTGTGGTAGCACACACCTGTAATCCCAGTACTTGGGAGGCCCGGAGGCTGAGGCAGGAGGCTTGCTGGGAGTTCAGGACAGGCTGAGATACATAGTGACTTCAAGGTCAGCCTGACTACATAGTGAGACTCTGTCTCAAAAAACAAACAAACAAAAAAAGAGAATGATTTATTTCTAAAGAAACAGTAATACAGTTCATCTTAGGTAACAAGTCTGGGTGAGACTTACCTTTTCGGAGGCTTGCCATAGCCATCGCCAAAGGGGCCTGTTTTGTGAGGGTGAAAGCTCTATCCCATTCTCCAGCCCAGGACTCCACAGTGCTCCAGAAGAGCCAAGTGGCCAGAACTGTCAGGGAATTCCATTGTCACCCAACATGACACGGATGTTCTCATCTATGTAGTCATAGAAAGACTTTAAATATTTAGATGTGGGCTTAATTTGGTAATAACAGTCTAGCCTAGTTGAGAGTGGTAAGGCCAATTTGACCTGGCCTCTTGAAAATGAATTTCTCTAACATATTAGATATCAAAGTCCCTACTAGTGGGTCTCCCAAGTGTTTGCTTCTTAGATGTGATTTTAAGTAGCACCAGAACGATTAAGTGGGGTAAGCATTTCAATGTAGTTGAACTCCACATTAAATTTCTTGTTAGAGCTACCAAAAACCCTTCATGTTATTATTATTATTCTTACTATTAGTTTTGGTCTCACTATGCAGTTGAGACTGACCTGAGACTCACTATGTAGCCCAGGCTGGTCTTGAACTCATAGCATCCTCCTGCTTCAGCCTCCCGAGTGCTGGGATTACAGGTGTGCGCCACCATGCCCAGCTTGTTCTTTATAAGAAATTATGGTTATCTTAATAACTCAATCTTTTTGATAAGTATTCATCTGAGTGCACTCTAGTGCACTATTTTTAGCTGTTAGCTAGATAGTTGACTTCCTGTTCATCCAGTTCCCAGTTGAAAGCACACTGTGTATGTGGCAGTCTCTGGAAGTGCCTGTCAGATCAAATGTTGCTGAGAAAGAACAAACTTGAGTAGAGAGGACTTCAGGAAACCTTGAGACAGCATAGAATGGAGATGATGTGAAAAAATTAAAGACTGTTTCTCAAGATTTATTACATTTGCTTATCTGTGTTCTCTTGTTTTCTTTCTCCATGATTTTTTTGGTTGGGGGGTACCAGGGATCAAACTTGGGACCTTGTGCTTGTGAGGCTGGAGGCCAAACAACTAAGCTAAATCCCCGGCCCTCTTGTGTTTTCTTTTATCCTGCTATCTTCTCTGCCTTCCCCTCGGCAGATCTCCAAGTGGAACTCTGTTTATATGGTACAGGTTTAAACTGACCACTTGTCACTGGCTGGGACAGGGCAGGGAGAAAGTAGTTTTCTTTCCCTTCTCCCCCTTTCCCTCCCAAGTGTCAAAACTTCCTTCCTAATTCTGTCTCCTGTAGGGCTGCCAGGTGGTACTAATGCCTCCTTCCTAGTATCCCTTCTCTCCTTTCATCCTCACTCACGATAGCCAGACCTCACAAATATAAACACAGGATGCCTGCTAAATGTGACTTACAGGCCAACAGTACAGCAGCACATCCCTGCAACATCTGAAGCATACTTCTAAAAATTAATTCAAATTTTCCTGAGAGTCCTGTATTTCATCTGGAGACCTTGCTCCTTCCTTGTGGGCTCCAGGAGCTGCCTCGTCTCTTCACTGGAATTCCAAATGCTCAGGCCTGCATCCCACTATTCCATCAGGGGTGCGTTTCCATATTGTCGATCGTCCCCACGAAAACACCTTCCAATGCCTTTTAGCCTGTCAATTCTGAACTGATGAAGGACAGGCAGAGATACCAGATGTGGGCTCCATTTAGCTTCTCCCCAAATGCCCCAATGATTTAGATTTTTAAAAATTTTTTCTTAGCAAATGAAGATGCCCCATGGTGGACCAGAATTCAGGTGCTTATATATAATACACTCTTCTTTCTACCCCTGCTTTAGAATGAAACTATCAGGAGCTAGGTACAGTGGGCCTTTAGTCTCAGCTGCTCCAGAGGCTGAGGCAGAAGAATCTGTTGAGTCCAGGAGTTCAATATTAGCCTAAAAAACACAGCAAAAACTTATCTCAAAAAAGGTGAAGAAGCATGAGCTGGGCGTGGCGGTGCACGCCTGAAATCCCAGCACTCAGGAGGCTGAGCCAGGAGGATTGCTATGAGTTTAAAACCAGCCTGGGCTACACAGTGAGTTCTAGGTCAGTCTCAACTACATAGTGAGAACCTGTCTCAAAAAGAACAAAAACAAAAACAAAAAACCAAACCAAACAAAACAAAATAAAAAGGTGAAGCATGAAGCTATCCGGAAAAAAAACTAATGTGAACACTAATGATACTTTTAAAGTATCCAAGGACAGTTAAAAATAAGTGAAAGACCTGTTGGAGCTAGACCAAGGGATCAGTAATTGCATAGAAGTGCAGAGAAAAACTTCGTATAAAGAATAAGGCACCCTGCAAGTGCGAGGACCTGAGTTCGATCCCTGGTACCAAAAAACAAAAACAACAACAAAACCAAAGAATAGGGCACCCTAGCTGATGAGGTAGTCCCAGCGCAGTCCTAAGAGAATGAACTCTGGCTTTTCCCATAAGATTTTCTCTTTATTGGGTCTGAGAAGAACAAGAGGAGACAGGATAAATTCGGGAGAATGCCAGAGGGAAGGACAGAGGATTTTAAGAGTACTTTTAGGTACTTCTAAAGAATATCCCCTTTCTGAGTAAATCCCCCTCCCAGTTTCAAGCGGCAGAATCAATGCCCTTTCAAAGCCTTCCCTGTTCATGACGTGAAGAATTCTATCAATCTAGAGCACAGTTTTGTTTTTTTGGTAGTACTGAGTACTCAATCCAGTCCTTCACTTTGAGTTACATCCTCAGCCTTATTTTTACTATCATATTATTATTACTACTTTGTAGCACTGTGAATTGAATTCAGGGCATTCATATTGAGCTACCTCCCCAGCCCTTTTTTAAAATTTTGAGGCAAGTGGCTAAATTACCCATGCTGGGTCATCCTCCTGCCTTAGCCTTCCAGAGTGCTGAGATTACTGGCATGTGCCACCACCCCTGGCTTATTTTACTTATTTCTAAATTTTGAAACAGGGTCATGCTAAATTGGCCAGGCTCAAAGTAGGGATCCTCCTGCCTCAGTCTCAGTGTGGGAACTACAGGCGGGTGCTGCCACCCCTGGCTAAGTACACAACTTCTTAAAGAATTCCTTTTTCTCACTGTATTTCAGACCTTGCTTGACAGGTAGCTTTTGTTTCAGGTCAGTGAGGAGAACACAGACAGGCAGCCTAAAGTGCTCTTCTCCCTCAGGGTCACTGGCAATGTGACTTACTCAGAGCAGCCCTGCAAGGTTCCCCCATTCCTGGACAAAGGACAGATACACCTCAATTAACCATAACAGAAGTTACAGTGTAAAAGAATTCTTTAAAAATGTAATTTCTGCTGGGTGTGGGGGTGCACGCCTATAATCCCAGCACTTGGAAGGCTGAGGCAGGAGGATCCCTGAAAGTTCAAGGCCAGCATGAATTACATAGCGAGACCCTGTCAAAAAAAAATAGGAATTTTCTCTTTGTTCTCTGAGCTGGTGGGTGTCCCATGATACTTGGACCCTAAGAGGTACTTGAGTTCACTTAAATGCGTAACGGTAACATTTTTAAACCTAGAGGTGGGATGTGCTGTCCATCTGTTACTATGAACTACTCCAGTCTAAATCGCAGTGTCCACTGGGAGAAGGAATGTTTGAGTAGGAATCCAGGAGGAAGGCTCTGGCTGAAACATCTCCCTAACTAGCAGTGGGGTTCAGGGAAGGAGAATCATCTTTTTGGGTCTGTCTCTCATCTCTACAAAGTGACCACTGGACTTTATGGCCTTTGAGGTTCACCCCAGCTCTAAAATTCAGGATCTTTCCCCATCTCTAAGTGCTCCTTCTCAGGAAATTTCATGAGGCTTTGGGGTGAGCTTTTAATAAATTGTTCTTTTGCTTGCTGAAAGCAAAGTTTTCTACATATCTCAGGGTCCTTACAGGTAAATATATGCAGTCTACAGAGTTAAATATATAGTTTTTGAAATTTAGCAAATAAGCCGATTGGATGAATGAGAGCTTTCTGATTCTTGGCACCTTTCAGTGCTCTCCACTAACAAGCACTTTCCTAGAAAACTTCTTCTCATCTGGAGTGCTGGCGCTGAGTCAGTAAATGGGTAAGATGGAATAATCTCTCCTGGATATTTTTTTCTGCATTGTGTCTCTGTGAATAAAACCTTACTTGTTTCATATAAATGAAGTGATTGTTTATTTCTTGCAAATAATAATCTTTTCTATGCTATCATGGGTTTTTTTTGTTTTGTTTTTGAGACAAAGTCTTACTATGTAGTTTAGGCTGGCCCTGAACTCAGAGTGATCCTCCTGCCTCAGCCTCCCAAGTGCTGGAATTACAGGTGTGCACCCCCATGCCTGGACGCTGTCCTGGTTTTGAGGTATATCTGTGTGCATGTCACTGCACTGATTTTAAGTGTTCAGTATAATTAATTTTTTTTCCCCCCTGGGGACTGAACCTAGGAGCATGCACGTGCTATGCAAGTGCTCTATCATCAAGCTACTACATTCCCAGTCCTGTCCTGTTTTTCATTTTGAGACATGGTCTTGTTTGAACTTTCCATCCTCCTCTCAGCCTCTAAGTAGCTTGGATTATGCATTGCACCAACTCAGTGCAATGAATTTGGGTTAATGTCCACATGCAGCTTTGTTATCATTACCCAGATCATATACTGGACTCTCTACCACCCGCAGGAAGTTCTCGATGTCCCTTTCCTTGGGCAACCACTATTCTGATTTTTATCACCATACCATCTGTTTTTTTGTTTGTATTTGCAGTACTGGGGATTAAACTTTGGGCCTTGAAGATTCTAGGCAAGGGCTCTACTGCTGATCTACATCTGCAGATCTAGTTTTGCCTGTCCTTGAATTATTAAATCATACTGTAAGGGTAAGGAAGTATCATAAACGGCAGACATAAACATTTTCAGCTAAAGCTAGGGCCAGTGAGATGAGCTCACTAGCAAGGGCTACAAAAAAGAAGCAACTATTAAAATTTAGTCATGTTATTAAAACTGATTAAGCCAGGCATGGTGGCGCACGCCAGTAATCCCAGCACTCAGGAGGCTGAGGCAGGAGGATCACTGTGAGTTCGAGACCAGCCTGGGCTACACAGTGAGTTCCAGGTCAGTCTCAACTAAATAGTGAGACCCTGTCTCAAAAAACAAACAAACAAACAAAAGATTAAATAAAAAAAATTTGTATACTTCAGAAATTCCTCACAGCAAGTGATGCAATTAATACTGTTCAAAGCTGGGTGCTGCAGTACATAACTGTAGTCCCAGTTATTTGGGAAGCTGAGGCAAGAGGGTCACGTAAGCCTAAGAGCTCAGGGCCAGTCTGGGACACTCACTCTCTCTCTCTCTCTCTCTCTCTCTCTTTTGGTACTGGGAATTGAACTTGGGTCCTGTTCTTGCGAGGCAGAAGCCGGAACCACTGAGCTAAATCCCTGGCCCCAAGATTCCAACTCTTTTAAAAAAAAGTTCACAAAATGTTGATGCAATTTGAAAGAGTATTTGTAATTGGAATATAAAATGAAGCAGCAGCAGTTCGTGGCCTAGAAGGTGAAGTGTGAAGCAGCAAAACAGATACCAGAAGCACACAAGCTAAGCGGAACCGTAGGACTGCAGGAGCAAAGCTTCCTCCGCACTGACCACTTCTGGGTTAGCCTCTAACACGAGCGTCGGGGAATGCGGCCAGGGACAGTAAACTTTTGCTTCAGGGCAGAGGAAATGCCCTAAACAAGCATGGACTTCAGAGCTCTGCCAGCAGCCAAGAGAGCGGGTGAAGGCAAACTCAGCACAGGGTGAGGAGGGGTCTTCACACCTTCCGCTGGAGGCACAGCCATTTGGTTGGCACTTCATAGGAGTACCTTTCCACCAGGTCTTCATCATACGGTATGTGCCAGGAGTCTCCGGTTGTCTGCACGATCGTATCATAGCAGGGACTATGCTGTTGAATGAAAAAGAGAGCCAAACAGTGAAAGTAATAGTTAAAGGTCTCCTGTCACCTGCATGGTTTCCCTTTCTTTTCAGAAAACTTGTCAGCTTGCTTTGGAGGAATACTCCCTATCTTAGTTAACACTGGAGTTTCATTTATTTTATTTTTTTTTAATAGTACTGGAGTTTGAACCCAGGGCTTTTGGACTAGACTACACCTCCATCCCTTGTTTATTTTTTAAATTTTGTATGTTTCTGTGACAGGGTCTCAGTATGTATTTCCCAGGTACTATATAATTCAGGTAGCCTTGAATTCACTATGTAGCCCAGGCTGGCCTTCAACTTGCAGAAATCCTCTTGCCTCAGCCTCCCGAGTGCTGGGATTACAGGCGTGCATCACCATACGTGGCCAACAGTGGATTTTCAAAGAGTAGCTAACTTTGTGAAGACAGCATCAGAAGATGGGTATGAAAGGCTCCTTTTTGGGCAGGTTCATTTTCAAGGTTAAGGACCTTGAATATCCTAGGGGCATCACACTTACAAGTTATAGAATCCTCTTGTTGCCTTTATTGGCTTTATGTGTGAAAAATTTCAAGTATACTAAAGTAGAAAATTAGTAATAATGAACTCTCACGTGCCCATCACCTAGCTTCAACCTCAACTCATTTATAGCCAACCTACTCAGCCATGCCCCACCCTCCCTATCCAATATTATTTTAAGTAAATCCCGCATCTCACTTCTGAATTATTTCAGTGTGTAACTGGAAAAGATAGAAGATTTATTTTGCAAATGTAAGAGTACCATCACTATTACACATAAAAAGTAATGATTCCTGGCTGAAGGAACAGCTCAGCTGCAGAGCAAGTGAAAGGCACCAAACACAACAAAAATAATGAAACAGAAGAATTAGTTTGTGTTTTCGCAATTATTACACTTGTATACATATATTTTACAGTTCTTTTGTTTGAATAGGAATTAAAACAAGGTTATTACACATGATAGGTTGAGATATCTCTTAACTCTACTAATATAGATTGTCCTTTCCCATCCCTATTTTTCCTTTTTGTTGTTGTTTATGAGGAAACCAGCTCAGTTGTCCTGTATCATTTCCTCTGATACAGTCCTAATTTTGTGGATGGAAGTTCTTTGGTATCACTTCGATATGGTATTTCCTATAAATTTGCTTTGCATATTTTTGTTTTTAAAATCAACAAGTGAAAATTACTTATATTTACTGTGTATATGGTATCTTGAAATATGTGTATGTTGTGGAATGGCAATAATGAGCGAATAAATATTTAAGATACCTCATCATTTTATCATTTTTTGTTGAGAAAACATTTAAAAATCTATTCTCTTAGCAATATTTGAGAATACAAACTGGGAGGCTGAGGATTTAGCTCAGTGGCACCAAGCCTGCCTCTCAAGTGCAAGGTCATGAGTTCAATCTTGGTACCCAAAACAAAACAAAAGGAAAAGAATATAAGCTGGGTGCAGTGGCCCACTCCTATAATTCCAACCTTTGGGTGAAAGAGGAAGGAGGATTGCCAGTTCAAGACCAGCCTGGTCTACATAGTGAGTTCAAGGCCAGCCTGAACTATAGAGTGAAACTGTCTCTGGCTAACACTCTGCATGCTTTGAGGAACATCTCATCTTCACATCTCCTGTACATTTTCTGATCACCAGACCATATTTTACCATGGGCTAATATATTTCTCGGCAATAACTTTTTCCCTTCACTTTCACGTAAGAGGCATCCTTGTGCTACAGGCATCTAAACCAGTAAAGGAGAACTCCACTGAGACCCTACTGGAGTGGGTTATGAGTTTACTGGACTTGTGACCAACCATAGGGATGAGGAATTTGAGCTGCTGTAAATAAACAGAGAAATGAAAAACACGTATGAGAGTTTTAACGGATGACAGAATTACAGTCACAAACTGATGACACCTAAGAACTTTCAAAATGTCAATTAATCTGGGTATGGCCCATGAAAACTTCTGCTGTGACAGACGCTGTTTTTAGGAATTGGTTAATGCCAAATATCAATCTAAAACTGAGAAAAATTGAGGGTCACATTAAAAAAAACAAAAACAACACTACATTATTACTGTCTACCCGACTCTGTTAACATCACATGAAGAATGGAAGCCATACCTGAAAGGTTATGTGTGATCTTGGAGACACTCTTCTAATTGCCAGCTGGTGTCCCTGCTGCCACTTAAAGAACAGGTGTTGGGTCTTGGCATCAAGCAGACAGGCTTTATGGTCTCGCATCAGGTCATTGGTGATAAACTTGCAGTGATTCCCTGAGTTCAGTGTGGCGTACAAAAGGAACGGGTCATCCTCTGAGCTGAACCAGGCAGGAGAAAGGACACAATCACACACATGCCAGAAGACTGAAGATAGAAGACAGAAAGTTCACTGTGCTTTTGCTAATTTTCCTTCTTTTGTTGTAGGTGCCTGTGGATTCTTGACTCATATGACCTCAGAGATGATTATTATAAACTACCCAGAAGTCAGTGGCTGGTGGACACCAAGGAAAACCCCAGCAGGCGCTGAGGAGAGGGAATGCTAATTCCCTGACCCTTCCTGCCTACTCTGGCATCTCGTACTCACAGCACTAATGATCACTGCCTGGAACAACACTGCTGTTTCTCTGCTCACCTGATTAGTGCAAGTCCAGGACGCAGGGACTTAGTGTTATTCACTAAAAACAGATAAAGTGCTCATATTTGTTGAGTATTTGCTAAATGACTGACTTAGAATGTCACAGGACATACTCTGTGCATGTGTAATAAGCTCTCTGACTTATCCTTCTCCTATTTCTCCTTTATCCTGATTTAAATGTATTCTGCTGCAGAAACTATTTTTGTAATACGCTGCCTCGAATCTTTTTTTTAAAAATGAGAATGAGTCCACATATACCCTTTGTTTTTATGGTACTGGTGATTAAACCAGGGCCCTTGCACTGAGCTACATCCTAGCCCTCTACCTTGCCCCACCCTCTCAGTTTTTGTTTTGAGACAAGGTCTTGCTAAGTTTCCCAGGCTAGCCTCAAACTTGTGATCCTCCCACCTTAGCCTTCCAGAGTACTGGGATTACTGCTATGCACAAGAATACCTGGTTTATTACATGCATTTATTTATTTATTTGTACCAGGGATCGAACTCAGGACCTTGCACATGTGAAGAAGGCGGCAGAACCACTGAGCTAAATCCCTGACCCTATTACATGCATTTTTTTTTAAAGTGGCAAAAGTAGGTAATTAAACAAGTTAACAACTGGATCCAATACTTACATATTATCAGCAAAAAAACAGTGGGCTTGCTCTTGCACTTTTTCCATCTCATGCCTTCTCCACTGGGCACATTGTTTTAGCATGTGCTTCCGGCCCAGCACCAGCAGTTGTAGATTCTGCTTGGCCAGTAGAGACACAACATCCAAGAGCTAAAAAACACAAAGTCAGCACCAAAAGGTCAAAGGAAAAATCTCAGAGTGATTCTTCTAACTGGCCACATCATGGTGAAGCTCTCTTATCTGGTAAGGGGTAAGAAAAGAGTCCTTAATAAGTTTCCATCTTGAAAGATTGAAGAAATTGTTTCCCTAACACCTATCTCCTGGTCAGGTCACATTAAATCCAGGGTTGGGTTTCTAAACATAGGTAAGTTCAGTTATTGTCAAACAGAGGCCCCTCGAACCCACCAGAATAGAGATTAGGAGCCTCAAGATGGATAGGATTTTATTCCTATACATTCCCACTGTTGTTTCAACCCAAGTAGATAAACCTTTGTATATTTATATATCCTATATATTTATGTTGGATTTTCATCTACTTTTCTGTATTACTCATCTTATTATTTTTTAGAAAGGAGTAACTGTCTTTATTATCCCTAATCATTAGTTCTAAATTTTTGAAAATTAGTTCTAAATTAAGACAGATTGGACATACTGGTCCAATAAATGTGAGCTAGTATTAACTCAAGTAGAAAAGAATAAAGAGCAGTATGGCAGCCCCTAACCCAAAGCTTTACAACTGATAAAATAACATCTGTTTCCTGTGAAGCTAGGAATAATGGCTTCTTTTTTTTCCCAGTCCTGTCTATGTGTAAGAACTGTGGAGTTATTACAAAAATAACACAAAAATTTATGCTTTGAGTGAGGGAATGCCTAATATTTTTCCTACTCAACTATCAGAGCTAGAAGGAAAATACATATCCAGTACTGAAAATGGTTAATAAACATTTTTTTGCCGGGCATGGTGGCGCACACCTGTAATCCCAGCAATCAGGAGGCTGAGGCAGGAGGATCACTGTGAGTTCCAGACCAGCCTGAGCTACATAGTGAGTTCCAGGTTAGTCTCAACTACAGAGTGAGCTGAAACATATGCCCAACATTATTTTGAGTCATAATCTATTATTTTAAAAATTGAGCTAATAATGAAGAACATTTATACCAAAAAGTATGGTTCATGGATTCCGATGCCTGAAAAGGCAAAAATAATGCACCGTTTTAGAATATACTTACTCTCTCTCTCTCTTTTTTAAATAAGGGTGTCACTAAATTTCCCAGCTGGCTTTGAACTAGTCATCCTCCTGCCTCAGCCTCCCAAGTACTTGGGTGTATGCCACTGCCATGGACTCCACTTACTCCTTTTTTAAGACTATGCTAAAATTACAGGTTATTTTCAATGAGTTCAGATATAAAATGGCAACTGGACCTATTAACTAGGATACCAATTAAAAAATTTCCGTATGAATTCTCAGTTATAATAAAGACACAAAAAAATTCAAACAAAAATGCTTTTTGATATTGGTTGGCTAAGTTTCCACGCAGATAGGAAGACAAAGCTTAAAAAACAACAACTGGGTTTTGTAGCTATACAGTGGCTGAGATACACAGCCCTTACTTTAGTAATATCAAGTGAAGGTGGGGGGCTCAAGAAAAAAAAATCTTAGTTAACTACTCTGGGGCACCATCTTGTGGCTGAGAAGTCTCTATTAACAGCAGCTCTCTGAAAACAGGGAAATAAATAAAAGACATTGGAAAGACAGATGAGTGGACAGAAACCTTATGACAGTCCAGCTATAAAAAGCTCACTTCCTCTGGAATAAATTCCAAAGTGGGCTGGGTCACAGTCATATGAGGTATTATCAAAAACTATGCTGAATGCTTAAGTTTTAAAAATTTATTATAGTGAAAGATATACTTCCATTAATCTTCCTCAAAACACACCCCCCTTGCTTCAAACACACTTGTCCTGCCACTTTCTGAAGCAGTTCTGCAGGTTCTCTTTCATTAAGTTATCTTTAGTGGCTACCTCAATGTCCAGATCAATTCGAAACATTTACCTTATATGGTCATTTTGATTTTGGGGAAAAGCCAAAAGTCACATGATACCATGTGAATAAGGTAGATAAAGACACATGTAATAGTTCTACAAGCCTGCCTTTCTGCTGGATGGCACTCAGCAGCAGCACCCACTGTGTTTTTGATCATATCTCATAAAGGCAATCATGAAAAACTTCCAGAATTGCTTTAGAAAGTGGCAAGAACAGGGCTGAGAATTAGGTCAACGGTTTTGCTGCCTGTCTTAAAAGCGCAAGGTCCCACGTTTGATCCTAGGTACCAAAAAAAAAAAAGAACAATGGGATATGTGTGTTTGAAGTCAGGAAGATTTAATAGCAATGTGTTTTTTACTGTAACACATTTAAAAAAAAAATCTTTTGGGCTGGGAATTTGACTCAGTGGTGCTACTGCCTGCCTTTTGCAAGTGCAAGGTCCTGAGTTCGATCCTCGACACAAAAAAACAAACAAAACCTTTTAAACATTTACCATATACTTTCATCACACCTTGTAGATATACTCAGAATAGCAAAGAAAAAGAAAATTTACCTTAATTCTGTTAGGTCAAAACTAAAATTGGGGAGCCAGGCGTGGTGGTGCATGCTTGTAATCCCAGCACTCAGGAGGCTGAGGTAGGAGGATTATTGTGAGTTCGAGACCAGCCTGGGTTACATAGTGAGTTCCAGGTCAGTCTCAATTACATAGTGAGATGGCGGGGGATTTAGCTGCCTGTCTCAATTACATAGTGAGACCCTGTCTTAAAACACACACACACACACACACACACACACACACACACAAAACCCCAAAACTAAAACTAAAACTGGGGGATTTAGCTGCCTGTCTCAATTACATAGTGAGACCCTGTCTTAAAACACACACACACACACACACACACACACACACACACACACACACAAAACCCCAAAACTAAAACTAAAACTGGGAGACAGGTGTGGTTACAGCAGTCCTATAATCTCAGCTCTCTGGGACGTTGAGGCAGGAGGACCACAAGTTCGAGCTCATCTTAGCAACTTAGCTAGACTCCTTCTCAAAATAAATAAATAAGTAAAAAAAGGGCTGGGGGTGTAGCTTAGTGTGAAGGCCCTGGGTTCAATCCTGAAAACTATAAAAAACCCCAATTAAACCAAAACAAAGCAATTTAAAACAACAGAACAATACAAAATACAACTGGACATTATATAAATTAAGCATAAAAAGACTTTGAAAGCCAGGTTAAAAAAAGGAAAACTGGCTAGGGACTTCAGGACACTGAGTGAGACAACCCCTCCATCCCACATATATTCCAGACTTGGAGCCAAAAAGGCAGTTAAACCCAGGTTGTCAAGGCCGGGGATTTAGCTCACTGGCACCATGCCTGCCTTGCAAGTGCAAAGTCCTTGAGTTTGATCCCCGGTACTGCTGAAACAAACAAACAAAACAAATAAGTCCAAGTACAAATGGAAAAAAAAAAAGCTAAAAACAAAACCATGCCAAAGTCCTGTTCCCTGTAGCCAAAGAACAAGGAAAGAGGCAGTCTAGTCAGACAGGAAACTTGGTGAAATGTAGTATCAGTACACAGTGATGCATATCTACAGATATTACTAAAATGCTATACAAAAAGATGTGCTCAAAGATATTACAGAGCAAAAGGAAAATGTCCCAGTAAGGAGGAACAGAAATGGATTTTAAAAATATACACTGGAAGAAAGCCTCTTTAACAAATGGGAAAACTGGCTGTCCACATACAGAACACTGAGTTGAGGCCTATATCTCTTACCACGTACTAAACTAAAATCAAAATGGATGGAAGATCTAAATGTTAAAACAGAAATACTTAATCTGCTAGAAGACTGAACAGGTAAAACTACTGAAGACACATAGGCATAGACAATGACTTTCCGAACAGGACTACAATGAGACAAGAAATAGCATTATGAATCAAATCAACAAATGGGGCCGGGGATTTAGCTTGGTGGTGTTGCTGCCTGCCTCTCAAGTGCAAGGTCCTGAGTTCGATCCCCAGTACCAAAAAAAAAAAAAAGAATCAACAAATAGAATCATATCAAATTATAAAGCATCTGTATAGCAAAGGAAACAAAGAACAGAGTGAAGACAACCTACAGAATGGAAAAAAATTTGCTATCTATACCTTGGACAAATGACTAATTATCTAGAATATATAAAGAACTGAAAAAAAAAAAAAAAAGCTAGATGTGCCAAAAAAACCAATCAAAAAATAGACAACTGAAACAAACAGACACGTCTCAAAAGTCCAAATGGCAAATAAATACATGAAAAAATGATCAACACCTCTGGCCATTACAGAAGTGCAAATTAAAACAATACTGAGATTCTACCTTATTCCAGAAAGAATGGCCATCATCAAGAAATCAAATAATAACAAATTCCAACAAGGCTCTAGGAAAAAAGGAATCCTTCCATATTGTTGGTGGGAATGTAAAATAGTACAACCACTATGGAAATCAGTACGGAGATTCCTCAAAAAACTAAAATTCGAAATTACATTTGGCTTAGCCACTCCCCTTCTAGGTATCCTCTTAAAAGATTAGACATTGTATTACAGAGAAACATGCATATCCACATATATAAAGCACAATTCACAACAGTTAAAACTTGGAAGCAGTTTACAGGTCCATCAACCGATGAATGGATAAACAAAGTGTGACATCTGTACATAATGGAGTACTACTCCGCCATAAAGGAGGATACATTTGAGTCATCTGTAGATGCATCTTGAGACTATAATGTTATGTGAAATAAATCGGACACACAAACCTAAATACAGCATGATTTCTCTTCTATGAGAAACCCTAAACATAAATAAAGAGCAAAGTAAAAGATAATAGGAAATAGGGGCATAGATCTTTTGCAAAAGGGAAGGAGACCAAGAGATAGAGGGAGTACAGAGGGAGGGGCAAGGAAGAGGGTGAAAAAATAATTAAACTGTGATATGCACATGTACTCCCCAAGAAGAATATGATCATTATGTACTGCAAATATGTACATATAAAAGCAAATCTGAGTAGCCCATAGAAAGGCAGGAAAAATAAAACAAAGAGGAAAAAAGCCCAATGACTATAATGGCAGGAATAAGCCCTAAAATATATTATTAATAATATGAGGTTTAAAGGTATAAAAGGTCTAGAGATAACTATTAAAAGTTAATAGATACATGTTTACAAATGTGACTCAATTATATGCTAGCTAAAAGAAATTCATTTCTGATTTGGGGTTTTTGTTTTCTATATTTCCTACTATCTCACCATTCAAGATATTGTCTAAAGGATGTCTCTAAAAATCAGATTAAGAACAAGTTTCAGATTCATATTTGGTTCAAACACTTACTGATCTATCTTCTACCTTAATTTGGTTTGTATCCTATGGAAAGAGGTAAGAGAATATATATTTTTTTAACTCATAAGTCACACACTCACCTTTAGTATAAAGCTGCTGAAAAGTAAGTTTTTTAGTTTAGGGTAAAAATATAATTCGTTTTTTTTTTAAAAAAAACAGGGTCTCCCTATGTAGTTGAGACTGATCTGGAACTCACTGTGTAGCCCAGGCTGGTCTCAAACTCAATGCGATCCTCCTGCCTCAGCCTCCTGAGTGCTGGGATTACAGGCGTGCACCACCACGCCCACCTGTTAAAAATATAATTGGAAGGGTTGCATGTGTCAGAAATAACTCTGTAGAGTTGCTCAGGAAGTAGAAAAGCTGCTTGGGAGGTGGGAGAAGCCCCAGAGAAAGATCTTCCTGAGTAATCTCAAATAGCAAATATAACTTCCTTTCTCCATTCTTAGAACTTTTAACCTCCCCCTCTGCAAACTCTGGTACTTCCTGGGTTGTGTGGACTGTAGGTCTTCCAAAACTACAGTCTTTGGGATTTGATGTCTACAGAAATAAGAAATCTATGCCAGTTCTTCAGCAAGATAAGTATAATCCATATACTTCTCATATATAAATACTCGCTATGAGATAACTTCAGGAAAGAATTTAAGAACAGTTTCAGAAACAACCCAAGTGTACATGTGGTCTACCCATAAAAGAGATTTTTCTTTTTGAGACAGGGTCTCGCTATGTAGCACAGGCTGGCTCAAATTTGCAGTGATTCTCCTGCCTCAGCCTTGCTAGAGCTGGGATTACAGGTGTGTGCCACCACACCCAGCCTATAAGAGATTATTATTCAGCCTCAACAAGGGATGAACCTTGAAGACATTTCACTAAATAAGCCAGCCACTAATAGAAATATACTGAATGATTCTGATTTTATGAGGTATTCAGGAGTCAAATTCAGAAACAGGGTAGAACAGTGGCTGTCAGAGGCTGAGGAAGGGAGCGTGAGGAGTCATTCTGCAGGAGAGCACCTGGGACGACAAGAAAGTTCTGGAAATGGATGATGACACTGGTTAATAAAAATGTGAAGAATCCAATGCCACTAAATTAAATAGTTAAACTAGTGAATTTTGTTAGGTATATTTTACTTTGATAAATTTTATCAAAGAAAATTCATTTTTAAAAAATTTTTATTTTTATTTTTTGTTTTTTTGAGACAGGATCTCACTATGTAGTTGAGACTGATCTGGAACTCACTATGTAGTCCAGGCTGGTCTCAAACTCATAGTGATCCTCCTGCCTCAGCCTCCCAAGTGCTGGGATTACAGGTGTGAGCCACCATGCCTGGTCTTATCAAAGAAAATTTAAAACAAAAGTGAGCAGAGTAGCATAATGAACTTCTATATATTAATCATTCAGCTTTAATCATAATCAGCTCATGACCAATTCATTTCATCTGAATCCCTTTCCACTTTTCCTCCTCTCCGATTATTTTGAAACAAATCTCAGACATCCTACAATTTCATCTGTAAATATGTCAGGACATCCAAAACATAAGGGCTCTTTGGTTGGTGGGGGGGAAGCACATATCATTATCAAAGAGTATCTTATCTAAACAAAATCACTATCTAAAAGAATTAACACTAACTCCTTAATGTTCAATACCCAGTGTTCATATCTCTGAATCATAACTTTTTAAAACTTAGGACCGGAAGAAAAGCTCCATAATTGCAATTGTTTGAAATCTCTTAAGACTTTCTATAAACTCTTCCGTTTTTTTCCCCCACAGTTAAAGAGATGCGGCTTACAGAATTTCCTGCAGTTAGGTTTTGCTGATTGCACCCTCCTGCTACCATGTAACAGAGCCTGCAGTCTTCTGGTCTCCTGTAAATTGGTAGCTAGAGCTAGAGATTGGATCAGATTCAACTTTTATTTATTTAGTTTTTTGAGGCAAGGTCTCACTGTGTAATTCAGGCTGGCTTTAAACTCACTAGGTAGCCCAGGCTGGCCTTGAACTTGTGGTGATAATCCTGCCTCAGCCTTCCAAGTGCTGGGATTACAAGCATGTGCCACCACATCTGGCTTTTGAGATGTTTCTCTTTTTTTTGCATCCATGTATATATGTATGCATTTGTGTGTATGTGCATATTTTAAAATCATGATCTTGATAAAGTTTAAAAAGGTCAGTTCATTTATCAACTCTAGTGAGAACATTCTCTGTAAGTCACTAAGCAAGACAGCTGGGGGTCCAGATCTAAAGGCAGGGTTATTCCCAACAGCAAGGAGCGTGCAGTCAGATGAGTGCGCTGCACTACGTGCTAAGATGGAGAACGAGGAAGGGCACATCACTCAGCCTGTGAGCGAGGAAGGGGGTCAGGGAAGTCTCCATACAGCAAGTGATAGCTTGGGTTTTCAGATGAATTATCCAGACCTCCCAGAAATGGGAGTTTCCCAGGGCAAGGAGCAACATGCTGAAGGTGGGGGCTCTTCACTAGCATGCTGAGTCTGAGGAACTACAAGGTGGCAATTGTGGCTCAGGCAGAGGTCAGATCACAAGGGCCTGTGTGAGGCCTGTGGTAAGGTTTCCTGCCTGAAGGCAATGGAAGAAAAGCATTTAGAACTGTAGAGTAACATGTCTACTGTTTTAGAGATCAAAATATGGATTGCAAGAAGGCTACACAAGAATGGGGAGAGCAATGTGGAACCTTCTGTACTAATCCTGTTAAAGGTACTGAGAAAATTGGCAGTGGAGAGAAGAGAGGGGCCTGAGAACTCGTGAGGCAGAGTTGAGGAGACTTAGTCATTGAGTGCGTGTGGGAACTAAGGAGAGGGTAAAGCAGACTTGCACTGCCGGATAGATGGTAGTGCCGAGATGGGTGCATGAGAAGATCTCCTGATAGCCTCGTGAAGGAGAGCCCAGCAGGCAGCCAATAATATGGCTCTGCCACTCAGGAGAGGGCTCTGGTCTGCAGCTCAAAACTTGGGAGTCAACAGGGAACACATGATTGCAGGAGCCATTAGAAAGTAGAGGATGCAGCCTGAGCAATATTACTATTTAAGGGTAGGGTGAAACTGGGTGTGGTGGCTCACACCTGTAATCCCAGCTATTTAGGAAGCTGAGTCAGGAAGATAGCAAGTTTGGGGCCAGCCTAGGCAATGGGAAAACATGGTCTCAAAATAAAAATAAAAAGGTCTGGGGATGTAGCTCAGTGGTAGGCCCTATGTTCAATGCCCAGTACTGGGGGTGCGGGGATAGGGTAATAAGGAGGCTGAGTAACTACCAAAACGATGGAAAACCAGAGAAAGACTATTAAGCACATTTCAAGAAGTAGGGAAAAGGCTGGATGTAGCTCAGTAGTAGAGTGTTTGCCTCACATGCATGAGGCCCTGGGTTCCATTTCTTCTACTGCAAAAAAATAATAATGAATAAAATTAAGAAAAAAAAAATGGAGGAAAAGACTATCAGTGCTACAGAAGCACTACATAAGATAAAGAACAAAATGTGGCCTACAACCAACCCAGTGGCAACATTTTTATGACCCCCAGGGTGCAGGACTGAGGTTTCTGTTGGTTTTCTAATCTTATAGAAGGTTGCAGTTGGCTTTGTACAAAGAATTTTTCCTGCAAGCACAGCTCTATCTTTGCAAAGTTAGACCCCTCTTCTCAGACACTGAGTGGTATGGCCTTTTCAAATTAACTTCCCAGAAGCTTCACTCTGAAGGGAGAAGGTTTTTGTTAGTCTTCTTTTTGTAGTTGTTGTTTGGCAATTCTGGGGATTGAACCAGTTCTGGGCGTTGCTAGGCAAGTACTGTACCACTTGAGCTATACGCTCAGGAGCAGGTTTCTAACTTTTTTCTTTAAGATGGAAGAAAGTTGAGAACACTCATATTTAAATCAGAAAAAGCCAGCAGCATTTCTAGTCAGGGCTGAAGACATAAGCACAGCAGAGATAATGGTTGGAACAAAGTTCCTGGGAAAGCAGGAGACAGAATCTAGAGAAGTGGTGGGAAAGCACCTTTTGCACTGAGAATGGAAAAAGGATGAGGATGGGTTTGAATGGAGAAAGGTTTGACTGTATGGTGTGTGTGCTGTATGTAGAGATATGAAGTCATTCCTCCTCGTATCTTCTATTTTCTGTGTGCAGCAGGAGGGATGGGAAAGCGGTGGAGTGGGAGGCGCAAGGGAAACGGTGCAGATGCAATGTAGCAGGTGTGAGGCCTGGGCATGGGGGCCTCTACAGGACTGCAAACAAGCGCAGAGAGCCAGACAACACAAAGCCCAGGCATGGTCAGCGGCCGGCAATGCCTAGAGGCAGCAGCACTCAGCGCACTGCCTCTCCAAGAGAGACGGCAACCGGAAGATAGGGTACTGGGTCCTACTTATTTCACACTAATGTTCAGGGAAAAGGCATTTCAGGTGGAATTATAATTGAAACATCAGTCATCTATTATTACTCTTCCTATCCATTTTTGATAATTGAATATATGACTCCAAATTTGTTTCTTATTTAATGGTTTTGGGGGAGAATGGGTCTCACTAAGTTGCCAAGGCTAGCTTTGAACTTGTGATCCTCCTGCCTCAGCCTCTCAAGTACTGTGCATTAATGGAATGGAGCTACCATTCTGGGCTAATTCCACAATTGTATCAATATAGGATCTGTATTTAGAATTCTGGTTTGAGTTTGAAATTCCAAATTCCCATTTTATTTATTTGCTAAGATATCTCTCTCTCTCCTCCCCTCTTTTTAAAGATCTTTTTTTTTTTTTAGTTTTAATTGAGTTTATTGGTACATTTTGGGTACACAGTACAGTTACATTCATCACTGGGATCTTGTGCCTTTACGTGACAGGTCTTGGTTCTCATTTTTTCCCCTTGTCCCTGCCCTCCCTTCACCCCCTCCTCCTCTCCCTGTTTACAAACACTTTATTTCCATTTTTTCATTTTCTAATTTTTTTCTTTTCCCTTATTCCCTTTCCCATACCATTCCCACTTTCCTTACACATTTAGCCCCTTTCTTCCTATTTCACACTGTTAATTATCCCATTTGGATCTTATGTACTATTATAGTTTTTCACACCGGAGAAACTATTTGGTATTTACACATGTGTGGCTTATTTATTTATTTCACTTAAGGAGTATATATTCTCAATATGTATCCGTTTTCCTACGAATGAATCTAATTTCTTATTCTCTATGGCTGAGTAGTATTTCATTTTATAGAAAAACCACATCTTCTTTATCCAGTTTCCAAGTTTTAGCTATTACAAACTGTGCCACTATAAACATAGGTGCACATATATCACTGTGATATGATTCTTTTAATTCTTTTGGAAAGATACCCAGCAGAGGGATGGCTGGGTCAAATGGAACCTCTAGCCCCAGCTCTTTGAGGTAGCATGGGAACTAGCAGAGAATCAACAACTGGGATCTCATCTTATTAAAAAGCTTCTGCACTGCAAAAGAAACCATCAGCAGAACTAAGAGACAGCCCACAAGGTGGGAAAATTTAACCAGCTGCTCCTCAAAGGGCTCTTATCTAGAATATATAAAGAACTAAAAAAAAAAAAAAATCAGCCCTCCCAAATACAAAGACCCAATTAAAAAATGGGCATCTGAAATGAACAGACATTTCTCAGACAAAGAAGTCAAAGCAGCAAGTAAATATATGAAAACATGTTCCACATCACTGGTCATTTGAGAGATGCAGATGAAAACAACACTGAGATTCCACCTCACCCCACAAAGAATGGCTGCTATCAAGAAATTAAACAACAACAAATGTTGGCGGGGTTGTGAGGAGAAAGGAACCCTTCTCCATTGTTGGTGGGAGTGCAGACTGGTGCAACCACTACGGAAATCAACATGGAGATACCTCTTTTATTTATAAAATGTGAATGGTATTTTTGGCCTTTGTTTGTGCCTCTCTGACCTCCTCCATTATCCTTAATACTGCTAAAAGACAGGAAATACTTCTCCACTTTTTATGTGATGGCTTCACCAAAGACAACCCCATGACAATGTGGGGCTTAAGCTAGGATTGATGGCACTGGGTGAGGTTTCCCTATTTGAGTCTGGCTAGATTTCAGGCTTTGATGAGGTTAAGTCAAAGGCAGATAAGAGAAACCAAGAAAAGCACATATTCTTCCAAGTGCAGTTATTAATTTTGACATTTATTTCTCACAACCTAAAAAGACATGAAGCATCATCAGGGACAAGGACAATGGAAGAACTCTATTGAGGCAATGTTCCAAGACTGGAAAAACCATACACAAAAATGTTAGTAATTGATGCACTATCCTGTCCACAACACTTACAGTGCACAAAAAACAAGGGAAGTCAAAAGTTACACTAGTACAATGGAGATTTCTACTGATTTCTAGGATGCTACTATTTCTGCAGGTTGGTTAATATCCAGTTTTATTCCCTTCTTTGCTTTGATGCACTCATTTTTCTTTTGAGCTAAGTTTTGGGAAGAGAATTCCTATCCTAGATATAATAACTCTATATTTCTCAAGCGCTACATTTGCTATATTTGACATTTTTCTGGCTACTCTGAAACCACCAAGGAGGAGAGTACAGGAAATCCACCACAGTTGTGGCTTAAGGCTTCTGGTCTCAGATATTCATATCATGTTTTCATCTGCCTGCTGCTCATTCTATCTTTGACAGATGTTGCCATATGTACCGAGAGAAAGATATTGCTTTTTTTGTTTGTACCAGGGATAGAACTCAGAACCTTGTGCTTGCCAGGCAGGCACTGTGCCACTGAGCTACATCCCCAGCCCAATACTGCAATTTTTTTTTCTTTTTTTTTTTTTGAGACAGGGTCTCACTATGTAGTGGAGATTGATCTGGAACTCACTATGTAGCCCAGGCTGGTCTCAAACTCACAGCAATCCCCCCTGCCTCAGCCTCCCGAGTGCTGAGATTACAGGCATGCACCACTATGCCTGGCCAATACTGCTATTTTTTAAATGGATGTAATAACACTGTTTTGCTGAAACTGTTCAAGAACTGTATACCAGGCATAGATTAGCACTCGATGAATATGAAGAGATACAGAACGTGAGAAAGGAAGTATTTTGGTAAAGAAGCAGAGGTTGGGGCGAAGAGGGAGAGGAATGCCTTCACTGGGTATGTGCAAGCACTGTGAGCTTTGTTAAGTCTGATGGAGTTGTCCCAGGGGCATGGGCTGAGTCTGAGCAGGCGTCCACCTCCATCTCTTTGTGCACAGAAGATTTAAAACTACTTGATGACTAACTCACTCCATAAAGCTCTTTGAATATCTTGGGAGCACGTATATAAACAGAATACTATTACTTCATTATGATATCATAAATGATGCCAGTGGTTTACGTTAGAACCACTGTGTCCTATATCCTGCTTTCGTCAGGCTTTGGTATTTTAGGGAGATTTCAATGATCTCATCTGGTCCTTAGTAATGAAACAATCCTACTGAGGAAGAGAAGTGCCCTTCCTGCCTTGGGAATATCCTGTCAAGTGTGGGCTGCTTCCTGCACACCACAGTCTGCTCCAGTGCCATCAGCACCCACACAGTTCTCCAGGCTTTTAGCAAACGACTAAATTGCTGGCCTGCTTGGACTTCCCCAGTGAGCTGAGACAGCTGTCTAGAAGGCAGAAGATTTGGCCCCTGATTCATAGCGTGACTTTTCTCCACATTTCTGTGCATTGCTTGGTCTTTTTAGTTTCTCTGGGTTTCATTTATCCTGTGAGACAGGAAAGGATAGGTATTTTGAATGCTGAAAATGAATTCCAGGAAGATTAGATTAATTTATTTGGGTATATTTAAATTTCTACCCTCAAAAGTTTTATTAAAAATTTCCTCCTGGGTTCTAGATTCAGTCCAAGTATATAGAGTAATTTTTTCAGGGAGAGAATGGGATAAAATAAAATTTATTTTTAAAAAAATGAATAATTTTCTCACTCTGAGAAAGAACATGAACACTTTCACAGTTCCAGGACATGATTAGGAGAGGAAGAAGGTGATGAACTGGGATTCTGGAGGCTTGAACATTTGTGTAGCTTCCCCAGCTGCCCCAATTCATACAGCTGCATCTGACTAGAAAGCCTCACAAAATTGTACACTGTTGTTATTGACTTTGTTTTCTGGAACAAGACGTGATAAACAATGTCTAAGGTGTACAGAAGACTATATAAAAAGACAGTTTGGACATCTCCAGTTAATGTTCTAAGCCATTTACATAGATCTGCAAGTGGAATGGCTTATATAACAAATGAAACACTATACACAAGAGACTTTTCCATTTGACATCTATAATTTAACAATAAAGTAATTAGGAGTGCAAGATTTAACCAGGGATGGTAATGCTTATAATCCCCCGTATCACAAGTTCAAGCTCAGCTTAAGCAACTTAAGTGACTTAGTGAGAACTTGTCTCAAAAATAAAGAAAATAAATAAGAACTTGGAAGGTAGCTTAGTGCAAAGGCCTTGAGTGCAATTCTCAGTAGAGCAAAACAAACATAAAAATAAAAAATAAATAGAACAAGCTTTGGTGTCAAACTGCCTGGGTTCAAATTTTGGTTCTATTATGTACAAACTTTGTAACTCTGGGCAAGTTATATTTCCTCTCTGTGCCTCTGTTTCATAGTTGGTAAAATGGATATAATAATTGGGATATTAAGAGGATAATGGATGTAGATTCAAAACACATGGACAAGCACTCAATAAATGTTAGGTATTACCAAACAATACAGGCTGGATTAATTAATTTTCCAACCTCCATTGAATCCTCCTCTTTCCAGAAAAAGAAAAAAGAAAGAATAAGAGAGAAAAAGTTTCTTGTAGCACTATCACAGGTTTGGGTGAATTTGTGTTAATATCTCTCAACACTTGGTAAGAGAACATAAACTTTCAGGTTAAGACGGTAAACTGAGAAGGCATGGCCTGTCTGCAGGAGAATAGCCTGGAGGACGAGGTCTCTTAGAGCCCGGGAGTCCTGGAGCTCTGCGGAGAAGGGCAGGATGCGAAGCCAAGGGCGACCTCCCTGGCTAAAGCTGGGCAGGATGACAGGAAGAAATTCCCCGAGCAGGGAGCAGCAGAAGGAGCAGGGGACTGCGTGAGAGGCCTGGGAGCTCCTGGCCCTAAGAATGAAGACAAGGAGGTCAGTGGTAAACTGCAGGATGTGAAGCCAGGGTTGACCTCCCTGGTTGTGTGTGCCAGGAGAGGTGCAGGAGGAAGACAGTGAGACGGACCTGGAGAAGCTCCCTGAGCAGGAGCAGCAGCAGGAGAAGGGCACTGCCCCAACGAGGAGGAGGAGCAGCAGGAGGGCAGAGGCAGCAGCTGGAGGGGCCCCACCTCTTGTGCGATGTGTTCTGAAGGTTGCAGCTGCAGCAGGTGGAGCGCATTTTCCAGCGCACTCAACACCCAGATGTGTTTGCAAGAAAGGAGTTTTCCATACCCTTGTGTTTCACTGAAGCCACAGTGAAGCCTAGGGACATTGAAAACGATTCACCGTGAAAGCTTCTCTAGAACCTGCTTCAGGACATCCTCGCTGTTCTACATAGTTTTGGGCTGCTGTGTTTTCGCTGCCTTTAGCAAGTCTGTGAAGAAAGTTTTGAATTTGGGGGTGTTAGAGAGCAGAGATGGGACAAGGGAACCCAAGCATGTGGAAATTTGTCATCACCAAGAGGAATATGTCTCACCAACGGAAAACAAATTAAAGGACCAAACTGCTACTCTGATTCCTTTGAGCAAAGTAGAAAAGTAAAGTAGAAAGCTCAAAAAAAAAAAAAGAAAAAAAAAAAAGAAGGCAAACTGAACACACACACGTAATCTCAATCCCATTTGAAATTACATGAAAAAGTATCATACAGACTTTCTAAAATGGCAAATCCAAAGTCCTAGGAGAAAACAGCAACACAATTTTGGAAGATGGAGAACAAATGGACAAGTGGTAACTGATCGTGCAGATCCAACAAAGTCAAATCTAAAGAGAGGAGGCTAAGAATGAGCACAATTCTCAAAAGACTCCAGAAAGGGAAGCAAAAGAGTGAGGCTGAATGGAGACATGTGGCTTAATCAGGTAAAAACTGAAGAATTCAGTTCTTAGACTATACACCCCAATCTCCTCAAATCCATACTGCTTCTGCTGGGATGGGGATGGAAGTGTGAGGGTTCATTATTCAAAAGGAGAGAGAACAGGAATCACAGAGGTAAAGGAGTCATCAGCAAAATAACTACAACCATCTCACTAAACAGAAGGTTTCTGGACTGAAATAGTCCATTGTATGCCAACCCAATGGACGCAGACAGACTGTACCAAACCACAACATTGTGAAATCTTAGAACACCAGAAACAGAAGATTCTGAAAACTTCCAGAGGAAATAAAGCAGATCACATACAAAAGGTCAAATCAGAATATCTTCAAGAATATCACCGGAAGTATGAACACTGTCTGCATGCACACACTGTATGTATGTAAAATTCTGAAAGTATTATTTCTAACCTAGAGATCTCTTTTCAGCCACAAAATCATGTGTCATCAAGACATTTTCGACATACAAGTACTAAAAAATTCTATCTCCCATGCACCCTTCCTTAAGAATTCCTGGAGTAGCCAGGCGTGGTGGCTCACGCCTGTAATCCCAGCACTCGGGAGGCTGAGGCAGGAGGATCACTGTGAGTTCGAGACTGGCCTGGGCTACATAGTGATTCCAAGTCAGTTTCAACTACATAGTGAGACCCTGTCTCAAAAAAACAAACAAACAAAAAAACCAAACAAAACAAAATAATTACTGGAGAATTTTCCACTAGAGAGACTAACCCAAGAAAGAGAGACAGGAGAGCCAGTGTAAGAGAGAAACAATGGGGATCTGCAGCAGGATGACGAAGGGTGATCCCAGGATGAAGGCTGTGTCAGAGATAGAAGGCAATGAGTTCAGATTGAAAAAGAGACTCAAGAGACAGCCACACACTAGGGACTGTCATTGTTGAGATCCATGTGCTGCCATGCCATCATTTCAACCTGAGAGTCCAATGCCTGAGTGCTTGTACACGGCTCATCTTAATAGCCTGGAGTTCCCACCATCTTCAGTATGCTATGCTACCTGGATCACCAAAGACACATTTTATTTAAAATGCAAGATAGTTGTGTTTTGATATACTCCTGAAAGCTGGAGGAAAGCCACAGTGAGTTTAGAGGCAGAAAGTAAAGCATATTCTTTTTTTACCATATTTCTGGTAGATGTCATGTACACAGTGCAAAAATAGTTTTGCCAGGCGCCCTGTCTGTGGTATGCTCTGTTTCTTAAGACTCATGTGTAAGCGTGAACTCTGACTCCCCTAGGAGGGGTTCCCAGAGACATAGCAGGACGTTCTCCAGGGGGCTCTCATCTAATAGTGACAATACTGCCTTCTGTTCACACAGCTAGGGTTGAACTTGTAACTCGGTTTTTCAGATCTAAACAACAAAAAGCTAGAAAACTATTTTCATAGAAGTTGTAAGGAAAGAGGTTGGAGGGGAAAAGAAGGGTTAGATAAGCACATAGAATAGCTTCTCAACCCAACCAGTGGGTACAGAGGTATTAGTTCATCAATTTATTTTTAAGCCATACATTTAAAAAGTCTCTTTTATACATTATACACTTTATATATTTACACACTTACAGAAGCACACACAGCCTTTATATTAAGAACTACATGGAATTGCCAGTATTCTACCATTTTTAAAATGCAAAAACATATAAGCTCCTATGTTTAACCTTAATTGTTCATGCTCAGCAATGTACCCTGTGCCCTTAAAGCAAATTTAGAGCTTAAATTTCTCCACATGCAAAATGTGGAGGAAAAAGAAATGAAACAGATTTCTGTCTTAAATTTAAATTTAATGAGCTCTTATAACTGTGTAACTGTCATACTGTATATGCAAAAACATAATATTCCTGTCTTCTAAAAAGTTAAAACATTAAAGTCTCTAACGGAAATTCTTTTGTGTTTCCCAGAGCAAAGATCTGTCAAATATCACATCCATATAACTATAGTTTAACACAACAAGGAGGACCTAAGGACAGTTTTTAGAAATCCCCAAACCTTCACATTGCCCTCACTTCTGCTTCTCTTGGCAGAAGTGGGGACACAGAAGCTGTAAATGACAGGAAGAAATAATGGGGATGTGATTTGAGGGACAGTGTTGGGGACTTGGAGTATAAATAAGACAAATGTGTTCACTGTACTTCTCTAATCAAGACAGAGGCATGGATGGGAAGAGTTGGTTCTCAGTAGAAGAGCTATTTTGAGACTCCTTTTTTCAGGCATACAGATTAAAAAGTGGTATAAAACAAAAAGAATCTTATTTTTCCTCCACTAGCTATGAGTTTCAGGGCAATTATGATATATTGCAAGTATTTTTTTTCAGCTTTAATTGAGTTTATTGGTACATTTTAGGGATATAGCACAGTTACATTCATTGTTGGGATCTTGTACCTCTACATGACAAGTCTTTATCACAACTATTTTAAATCTTCATAGATATCCTGTGAATTTGGTACCATTATAATCACTGCTCTTACTCCCCTTTTGCACAGGAGGAAACAGGCTCAGCAAGAGGAAGACACTATCTCAAAGTCACAGGCCAGTAAACAGGACAGCAAAGCTTAAAACTTAACACAATTCTAAACTCAAACCCATGCTCTTGATCAGCAACCATCTTGTACTATGTAACTTTCAATCTAACTCTTCTTTTCAAAACATTCCCTTTTCAATCCTGCCCCTTATTCCATAGCTATCTGTGACTATTCTGGGAGCAGTTAGTGTTCCATCTGTCTTAAGTGAATTGTGTGAAATCCTAGGTACTTTGATTGGGAAGCCTAATGCTATTTTTCTCACCCAGGGTAAAAAGGCAGTGATTGGCAATATGCTGAGAGTACTTGAAGCTAAAAGACAAAGTATATCCTCTGAAGCAAAAAATTTACTTCAGGTCCTATTTTGGGGGAAACTATCCTCATTTTTTGACATAAAAAAACCATAGGTATGTTATAGTCTCTGTATGCAAGATCTGCACTAACTTTTAAGTTAAAAAAAAAAAAAGATCCTAAAGATATCTTGCATTTCCCTCAGAGCCATATCCTTCAACCTTTGGAGTAGGAGCTGCTTCTCTTCTTCTGTTTTTGGGGGCATTCTGCAAATCGTGTGAGGAATGGTCACTGGACTGTAAAAGTCAGCCATGTACAGCACTCTACCCAGGACAGGAACAAAGTCACAATACAGAACAGGGCCCTAATCTTGCAGCTTAAAGATAATTCCAAAATATACTTGCAAATATATATTAAGGAAAATGGAAATTTAAAACAGTATGCTTAATTACGGCTTTTTTGTACAATAGTATAGCTATGCACCAAAAGTACTCTTGAAAAAGTCACACTAAACAGTTATCAGTGGGGTTCTCTGGGCAATAGGATTTGGGAGAGAATTTTCACTTTCTATTATTGGACATTATTTGATCCCTGCCCTGCAAAAAACCACATATACCTTTGTAAATGAAGAAAATCCAAAGGTTAATACTAACAACTGCAAAGGTAACCCCAGAGACCTAAGACTAAAAAAGGTTACTACAGATCTAGGGCAGGAACCCTCTGAGCAAATGTATCTAAAGGTCAGCCTGAAAGCAGGATGCGTGCACAGCAGACTCAGTCGGAGTTACTCAACACAACTATCTTTACTTAATGTTCATAAATGGCCTTGAGGAGGTGGGACATTCAGATGTTTACATCAATAAGATTCAGTTCTTTTCCTCAATGAATTCATTCCACAGTAAGGAGACAAGACATAGAAATAAATCACTGTAACCTGTACGATTCTAATATAACGCACAAAACATAAAAACTGATCAAGTGAATGAACCTGCTCTGCTTCAGGTACTATCTGAAGCACAGGTGGATGTAAGAGTGATCAAGACCTAGGCCTGCCCTCAAGGAGATTAGACCCAACAGGGAATAAATAAAAGGTCCTGGAGGAACTGCTTTAAGAGAGAAGCAGAGGGCTGCGGACTTAGCTCAGTGGTGCCACTGCCTGCCTTGCAAGTGCAATGCCCTGAGTTCGATCCCCGGTACCAAAAAGAAAAAAAAAAAAGAGTGGAAGCTGAGATGAACAGAAAGTTCTACAGCTAAAACGGAACTTCCAAGTCATGTGGAGGTGAGGGGAAGGGACAGCATGCAAGACGAATAAAAGAGCATGGCATGTTGAAAATAGTAATTTTATTATCAGGGGACTGCAGTGCAAGGTGGAAGGAAGCAGGAAATGAGAAGAGGTGAGAGATGAGGGTACGAGGTAGGCAGGAGTCAACCCATCAAGATTCTTGCACAGTGTCCAGAGATCGAGCGTTTTGGGTACAGAAGCTCAGGGAAGTGACACTTTCAGATGTCTGCTGCTTCTCACTGCGGTCAAGAAGGCAGCAAGGCCACAATTCCTGACATCCTGGCGCAATCAGGTTCCTACCAGCCAAACTAGTAAACCCCAGCATCCCAAGTCAGAGAGCACATAATCCCCAGCAGGTAGGACCTATAACCCTTTGCAGCAAGAAGCAGCTATATGAAGAGACGGCCCCTCTCTCATCATCCCATAAAGAATGATGCGGGATGCCAAGTGTGGTGGTGCACACCTGTAATCCCAGCACTTGGGAGGCTGAGGCAGGAAGATTGCCATGAGTTCAAGGCCAGTCTGAATTACACAGTGAGACCTTGTTAAACAAAAAACAAACAAAAGAATGAAAGGGATATGTCTCACAGCGGGAAATGAGGTAGGAGATCAGGGCTTGGGCAAACCAGACAGCCAACTGGGCAGAATGTGTCCAAATCATACAAACCCAAGGGATATACACAGAACACAAGACTCAAAATGACTCCACAACTCCTCAGCACAGTACACAGACCCAAACAAAAAGCAGTATTTTTAATCCTTCATTTGAATCTGGTGCTGTCTGCAGAACCAATCAGAAGAGTGCTATTTTCAATCCTTCATTTACATCTCGAAGGGTGCCAAGTCTTTCTATAGGATAGTTTAAATCCAGCACGAAGCCAAGTGAGTTTTCAATAGGACAACTGTCCCAGTGTCTAATTTGCATGAGGGGGGAGCCAATCCAGGAATTTAGATACAAAAAACCCCTTCCCTTATCCCTGGGGCTGCTGCGAGGCTGTTCACTGGGCAGCTCTCACCCTTTAGAGGGTAGCTCTTTTCCTCTTTCAAACAAGTACCTTCACTGCCTTAAGAAAAAAAAAATAATGTAGAAGCCACTTATCAGACTTCAGAAAGAGATGAAAACGGTCTAAAAACAAAACAGATTGGAGCACTGTTTTTCAAGAGGAAAAAACATGTGAGCCACGAATATGACTTTAGGTTTGGCAGTTACACTAAAAAACAAAACATGTGAAATAAAGAATATTTTTATTTAACCCATGGTATCAAAAATACAATTTCAGGGCTGGAGGTGTCATTCAGTGGGGCAGCGCCATCACATGTGAGGCCCCTTGGGTGATTCTCCGCACTATACAAAAAAAAATTAATGTAAAAATTATTGAGATATTTTCTTTTGAAATATTGCCTTTGAAATCTGGTGTGACACAATATCTCAATTGGCTCAGACACATTTCAAGTGTTCAGCAGCCACCCTGACCAGCAGCTACCATGTTGGACAGTGCAGGGTCAAGAAGGATTACAATGGCGTAGAAGATCAGAGCAGAATACTGGTCTGGTCAAGGAGGGGAATAAAGAAGCAGAAATCACTGATTGCTGGTGTGGGCCTCTGGATAGAGGGTGTTACCAGCAAAGCAAACAGAGCGCACAGAGAGAAGCAGAGGTCTGACGGGAGGAGGGAGAAGACAGGGAGGCAGAGGGAAAGAAGACAAAAATTCTAATCTTAACTTGCTAATTTTTTAATGCCTAAGCATGAAGTTGTTTGTCCAGGGCAAAGTAGTCAAATGTATTTTACCTACATCTCTTTGATGGCAAGATTGTTCTTAAAGATTCCTTCAAGTGGAAATTTAACAAAAATGAAGGAGGTGGCAGAGGTCAGTTTTCTTTACTTCCATTCAATATGAACTACCTTCACACTGATAAGCAAGCAAGATGTGAGGCTATACATTCCATCTTTATTTATTTTTATTTTTGGTACCAGGGATCAAACCCAGGACCCTGAGCTTGCAAGGCAGGTGGCAGAACCACTGAGCTAAATCCCCGGCCCTTATTATTTATTTTTTTTGAGGCAGTGTCTTGCTATAGTCAGGCTGGCCTTCAGCCTTCTGAGTGCTGGGACTATAGGTATGCGCCACCACACCTGGCCTCTATCATTACGGCAATTCTGCTTATCAACACTGACAAGAAAATCAAGATTAAAAAAAAACAGTTTATAATGTTCTTAATCTTATGTAAAAATAAATATTCCAAGTGACTTTACCCTATTTTGTAAATACACACCTAAGCTACAAGTGGGATATTAATATTTCTTCAAAAATCACAGGTGAATACGTTAACTTCAAAGAATAAATAATCTTGTAGCTAGAGAGTCATAACTTTCTAAATATGCTGTAAAATTTTAAAGTGAGAGGTCCAATCCAAAACATTCCCCTCCAACACCTAAATCACTAATAAGACAACAAAAGAAAAGTGACATCTCTAAGAGAAGGCGGGTGGCACTGTCCCTAAATTATTTGCTATTTTAAAACACAACTGGTTGCCTTAGAAATGCCTTAAAATCAGCCAAAAAAATGACTTAAAAATTGGCCACCACCCAGGAAGTAGTAGCCACAGTATTTTTCAAGAATGCTATAATAAGGCTGTGTGCGTGCAGAATGCAAAGAGCTATTGGAGTTGCAATTTTCTTTGGTGGTAGTGAAATGATTTATAAATAACAACTCTAATTGCCAACCACTACAACATTCCTACTAAGTCTTCTCTTTCAAAACTTCTCTGATTTCTTTTTTTCCTAAAGAGGCCAGAGCAGAAGGACCTTGCTTTCTTAAGGTTGGACAGTTCATATGATTGGGGAATTTGCCTCAACATCACATACCACTGAGTTCATGCAACACTGGCATGGTTTTATTTACATTATGCGCACAGGCAATGCTCATAGGGCAGTATATACCTGTGTCCCATCAAAGGGTAAAGGAATGCTGCAACTCCGTGGTTCCACCACCTGCCTCACAAACACAAGGACCCGAGTTCAATCCCTGGTACCAAAAAAATGTAAATTAGACATGTTGTTTTATGAACCTTAGTCTGTTTTTGTTTTTCACTGGCTCATTATCTGATTTAATCAACTCTTACTGTATGATATACATGCTGCCAAACTGGTATTCAAATGTTGAAGGGGGTTCCAACTTATTCATGTGCTGTGAAAAACAACAACAACATTTGACTTTGGGGAAGCAGAACATCTGTGGAAAAAGCACAGGACGTTGACTGAGTGTATTATGAAACGATTACCTCTGGCAAATCACTTAGTTCTAAGTCAGTTCCTCTATATGTAAAATGAGAAAAATAAAATTACTTAGTCCACACGGACATTCAAGGATCAAATTAGGTACTATCAATAAAAGGGCTTTGTAAACTGTCAAAGTTTACCCATCATTACTGGTAGGCTGTGAAAGCACAGTCAATATATATTGGATGTACGACCTTAAAAGGTCAAGATCTTTAAGAGAATTAAGATGTTTTGGTTTTTTTTGTACCGAGGATCAAACTCTGGCCTTTGGCTTGAGAGACAGGTGCTGTAACCACTGAGCTAAATCCCTGGCCCTAATTAAGATGTTTTAATAAAAACAGAGTCAACATTTTTCAAAAGCTCTTAAGCTGGATGTAGTGGCACATGACGGTAATCCCAGTTACTTAGGAGGATTCCAAGTTCTAAGCTAGTCTGGGCAACCTACCCAGACCCTGTTTCAAAATTTTAAAAGAAGTGGGGGGGGGATATAGCTCAGTGTCAAAGTATGAAAGAGGGAGGGAGGAGAGAAAGCAATTGAGATTGATTCTTTTTGTGGCCCAAGCTAGAATGCAATGCTTATTCAAAGGTGCAAACCCACTAGCGATCAACAGGGAAACTGATCCTTTGATCGGTTCCATTTCTGACTTGGTAGATAGACTCTTTCTCAAGAAACTGGTGATCTCCCACTTCCAGGAGGTCGCCAGACTGATGCCAAATTTGGTGTGGATAACCAATGGGCATAGCACACTACAGCCTGGAATTCCTGGGCAAAAGCAATCCCTTTGCTTCATCCTTCCAAGTACAGTAGCTGGGAGGGCAGGCACGTACGGAAGCATGCAGCCCTTTCTTCTGTTTTTAAAATACTGAGGATTGAATCCAGGGCCTTGCACATGCCAGGCAAGTGCTCTACCACTGAACTACACCCCAGACCTTTAAAAAACATTTAAAAATTTTAAGGCATGATCCTGCTAAATTACACAGTCTAACATCAAATTTTTGATCCTTCTGCCTCCTCTTCCTGAGAAGCTGAGACTACAGACATGGGCCACAGCTGCTGGCCCCTTTCCTCCTTTTCAGATTTTACTTTCATCACTTTAGTTCAAGATGCCATTAGGCCTCCTGATTGCTGCTTTGTGTCATTTTCCCACCCATACTCACTCTCCAAATCCCAGTTTCTGGCTCTGGGTTAGGCTGTCTGAACCTACAAATCCAGACAACTACGTAGTCAGGCGTAAGGGTTAGAGATATGTAAGTTTGGAATTTACAGTTGCACACGCCAGGGCATGACAATGTGATTTGTGAGAAGACCACAGACTTAGAGTCAGAGTGGATTTAAATTCTGGATAAGTGACTTGTATTTATAATCTTAGGGAAGTGACTTAATTGCATCTTAATTTCATCTGAAAAATGGGAATTTAATTATTTACTTCATAGGATTGCTAAAGCACAGAGTCCAGAATGTAATAGAATTTAATATGTTTTAGATTTTGATCTTTATTTATACTTTGGGATGCTCATAAAACAGAACCCACATGGGCCGGGTGTGGTGGCGCATGCCTGTAATCCCAGCACTCAGGAGGCTGAGGCAGGAGGATCACTGTGAATTTGAGATCAGCCTGAGCTGCATAGTGAGTTCCAGGTCAGTCTCAAATACATAGTGAGACCCTGTCTCAAAAAACCCCCCCAAAAAAAAAAAAAAAAAGAAAAAAAGAGAACCCACATGATATTTAAGCTTGTGTGTCTGATTTATTTCACTTAACATTATGGTTTCAAGGTACGGAGTTGAGTAAAAAGGGATGAAAAGAGAATTAAGATATGTCATGTACATGTACCAACTCCACATGAGGAATGTAAGAAAAGTGCACTACCAACATGTACTAGTAAAAAACAAAAACAAAAACCTGAAAAAAATGTTTCTGATCCTTCAAATAAAACACAAAAACAAAGAAAAATATGCATGCATTTGAAGTAAGTATGTGCAGTTATGTTCAGTTTTGTTTGCTTTACTCAATGAACTGATAATATATCTAATTTTAAAGCTCAAGAAGGTAAAAAGCCAAAATTGGAAAGGGGAACTGTTTAACAAAAAAATCACATTGGTCACCAAAATATTTTAATATATTCAGCTATGTCCCTGGTCAAAGCTTGAACTGTAAATCCACTTAAACTATACACTCATTTTTGCCTGGAGGATATATTTCAAAGAAATAATACTAGCATGAGAAACAAATTAAGAGGCTATGGTAAATAATACAGGTGCTAATAAGGATCTGATGAGAAGGCTGTAGAGAGAGAAAGATTTGATTAAGAAATAGGAAGATTGGTAAGACTCGGTGACGACTAGATCTGCACATTACGGAGAGGCTGTGTCCTGGATCACTTCCAGGTTCCTGGCTGGGTCACCTGGAAGAACGGTGGTACCACCTGAGGGTATACAGGTCTGGGGGAAGATGCCGAGTTCAGGTGTGGACATCTGTACTTATTCTGAAGCTTTGTTTAAGGTGGGGAGTGGATGCAGCACATGAAGGTAGATGAGATCAACCAACATGGAGCCTGAGACAGCTTGAAGGGACACGAACACTCAAGGGAAAGAAGGGGGAGGAGGATCAAAAGTAAGTAAGAGAGAACAAGCAGTAGGCAGAAAGTGTGAAGAGGGGCATACAGTGTGTAGTCACACAATTCAAAGACAGTTTCAAGAAAAAAGTGAATATTAAATGCAGAAAAAGAGCAAAAAGGATTAAAATATGTTCACTTGAACTGGCAATCAGAAAATTACTGATGGCTTTAAGGAAAGAAATTTCAATGAAGCTATGGGGGCTGAACCAGATTTCAGTGGTCTTAGGGGTTAGGGAGCGAACGGGTAGCAAGGAAGAAATTGTACCCCAGTTTTAAAGTTCAGAAGAGGAGAAAAGGGACTGAAGAAAGCAAGCTGTTTGAGTTACTGATTTAAGTAATGGAGATCCAAGAGAATCAAAGAATCAGAAAAGCACATCACCAAGAGCCCAGAGCTCTATTTCAAGAAAGGGGATCAAATGATTGAAATACAAAGAACAGTGTGTTACAGGGCACAGAATATGGACTTTGAATGAGACTGTCTAATCCTGTTACTGCCACTTACTGGCTATGAGGTAAGTTACTCACTGCTTCGAGGCCTTGGTCTCCTCATTTTGGGCGGGGTGTACCATACCTATGTAATGGGGGTAAACACCAGAGAGGCTTCACCACACGTACCCAGCACAGGCACCCTTGCTTGGTCCACGGAAGGTATTCAACAAATACTAGCTTCCTTTTCCTTCAGAAGTCATGGGAAGGTGGAAGAGTTAGATAGTGAAGATGTGTAAAGTTGCCCACAGGCACTCAGTTATAGAATATTAAAAATAGGGAATGATAGCTGAAAGTAGAAAGGGTTTGATAGTTAATCATGTTTGAAGTATAAAACGAATGAAGGAAAAGAGCCGGGTGTGGTGGCGCACACCTGTAATCCCAGCACTCGGGAGGCTGAGGCAGGAGGATCACTGTGAGTTCAAGACCAGCCTGGACGACATAGTGAGTTCCAGGTCAGTCTCAACTACATAGTGAGACCCTGTCTCAAAAAAACAAAAAACAAAACAAAACAAAAAAAGAATGAAAGAAAAGTGCCAAAGGGAAGTGAGACTAAGGGTGTAGGACCTTTGTGTCTTATATGTGATTAGTCTATGTCCAAAAATGATTTGAAATCAATTTCCTTCAGTGGATGTAAGGATGAGATTTACACTAGAGATGAAATTTAAGATGAATTTTAGAGATGAAAAGATAAAGAAAAACAAGGGTACCTCGCAAGGGATAAGTTCTTCCAGGAGCTGATACCTGATACTGATTATCTCAGCAAAAATCTAGGAAACAAAATATTTGGAGAAATCTATTTCCAAAGCAGATTTGAATCCAAGTATCACTGGTTTTAATTGTTCACAACTGTTAAATACATAGCTATGCAATTTGAGCACAGAAAATATTCCCTTATTGCACAATCTCTAAACCTTTCCATCTGATTTTAACAATGATATGCAAGTAAACATACATCTCAATTTTTCCACCCCTACATGCACAAAGAACCACTCTCTTTCAACATATATTGCATTCTAATAGTGAGTCTTGCCTTGAAAGTTTTCTTAGATAAGTTCAAAGTTATTTTCTAAACCAGGAGCAGGGGTGATATATGTATTGTAACGTGTGTTTTTAGCTCCATATTTTAGGCACAAGGAAAATCTGAGCTTTAAAGAACTTAAGAGAACTGGGCAGTCAGCAGATAAGATAATGGCGCAATGGAGATCAATGGTATTATTTTCCACATCTCTTGTCCTAATAAATATAGGAAACGCAACTTTGTCTTTATAATGCAGGGTACAGGCTTTTAAACAACTGCACATTTACTAACTGCAAATGAAGGCAGAAAAATCACTGCATAGTCAAGGAAAAAACATAATCTATTCTGAGAGAAAAGAAATCTCAAAAAGTGTTTGTGTTTTCCTGTGCAAGGAGAGAAGGGGGAGAGGGAAGGGAGTGGAGAGGGAAGAGAGGAAGGAGAAAAGAAAGAAGGAAAGGGAGAGAGGGAAAGAGGGAAGAAGCAAGGAAGGAAAGAGAGAGAGAGAGAAAGAATAAAAAAAGAGAGGGGAGAGGAGGGGAGAGGAGGGGAAGGAGAAAGAAGCCAGATGTGGCGGTGGACTGAGACAAGAGGATCACCACTAGTTGGAGGACAGTCTGGACTACACAGTGAGACCCTATCTAAAAAAAGGGGGGGGCACCCAAAGGAGCCAGGCAGTACCCAGCCCTGATGGCAGATAGCTCTTAAAAGCAGCACAAGCTCTACGAGGTCAAGAAGGTTTGATTCACTCATTGCTGTAACCCTGGCACAAACAACAGGGCCTGAAGCTCAAGATGATCAGTATTTTTGTTTTGTTTTGTTTTGTTTTTTGGTACTGGGGATTGAACTAGGGACCTTGTACTTGTGAGGCAGGTGGCGGAACCACTGAGCTAAATCCCCAACCTGATCAGTATTTTTTTTAAATGAGTGAATAAATTAATAAATAAGAGGAAAGGACAAAATTGAACTTGAAAGTGCAGAAGAGAGATGAAAAATATGTTAGAGCAAGACTTCTTACAAATGGAAGAGATTAATTAAGGAAATAAAAAAATCCAGAAGTCTGAATAGGAATTCCTGCCTATTATGAAAGAGAGAAAAGATGATAATACCAGTTTGGATGGTCTTGCCAGTTTTATCGTGCTCCAGCATGGATTTAAAGGGCTGAGCAAAACTTATATAATAAAGAGGGGCAGATGGACCATGTTAGCATATATGGAGATTTCTTCTTGTTGGCAGGCTAAATGTGCTGAGAAAAGTTTATCCAATTCCTTTTTTCCTATCAAAAGCATCAATGTGAGCTGAGTACAGTGGTGCATACTTAGAATCTCAGCTACTATGGAGCCTAAGGCAGGTGGATCTCAAGTTTGAGGCCAGCTTGGTCAGCTTAGAAAGATACTGTCTCATACAGTTTTGTGCTTGTATTAAATAATACATACATTGATGGAATATAAGTACAAACAGAAGTTCTTTCTATGAAAACATCTGAGTAAATCAGAAATATGGAATAAACTTTAGTTACTGTAAAAAACCACCTGCTGGGTTGGCATAAAATTGCCAAACAATGGGAAAATCATAATCTAAAAGCTTAAAGGTTTTTGATTTCTCTTTATTTTAAACAAACACATTAAAGTGGTAACTGACTGTACACTAAACTGTCAGACATGACTGAACACATTTCAATATAATTAATGTATCTCATCTCTCACTCATTTAAAAAAAAAGAAAGATACTGTCTTAAAATAAAATAAATAAGCTGGGTGTGGCAGCACACACCTGTTAACCCCAGCACTTGGGAGGCTGAGGCAGGAGGATCACTGCAAGTTTGAGGACAGCGTAGGTACACAGTGAGTTCAAGGCCAATTTGGAATAGTGAGACCTTGTCTCAAAAACAAAACAAACACCAATCCTTAACATTATCTTTACATCACTCATAAACATACAGAATATTTAAGGACATGAGATATGCCTGAAATCTATGGAACATTTTTCATATTTCTAATATTTTTAAATTTAAGCTTTAAAAATTTAAAGAACATTGATACCTCCATATGTCTCAGTATGACTCCTCCAATGGTATTTTATAAATGATTCATTGCACAAAGAAAATCTACTTTACTCTAGATTCTTAGCGATACAAATGGACTTACTAAACCATGTTTTTGGTTCATAATTTGTTATCTGCCAGGATTATCTAGTACACTTCATGCGTAATTTCCATTGAAACAATAAAAGCAAACAAAACAAAACCATGCAGCTCTTTGATGTCTAAAAAAAATCTACAGTTGACTTCTCTGGGAGGATTCACTCCCACAGGTCAGGTACTTGATGTTTATCAGGATATACTAGTTGACAGGCATGAAAAATAAAAAGTGGGAAGTTCCCTGTAACCAAAACAAAAAATGTTATAGTTACATGGTCCTTAGGAATACTTTTCTATTATCTAGTACATGTTTAGAATTCAGTAGTTATACAACCCATCAAATAAGAGACAACTGGTATATATTGTTACATTGTCCTCAGATGTGGTAATGTGATGCTCCAAGAAAATAAAAGTGTGACTTTATTTTTGTGTGGGTATTAAATTCACATGGGTTCAAACTCTAAAGGAAAACAAAGGACCTTTAATAAAAAGTTATTCTCCAACTCTATCTCCAGCCACCTAGCTCCGCACCCCAGAGCAACCAACCAATCTTACCGGTGCCTCAGGTAACCTACCAGGAAGACATTAACAAATATCTCTGTGTGTGTTTGTATGTGTGGTGTGTGTGTGCTTCCTTCTGCTTCTTCACCAGTTAGTGGCACAGTGTTTACCAATTCTACATACTCTTAGGCACTTGTTCTACTATGCACGATTATACGGCAGGCTGCTTCCTGTACACCTTCTTTAATTAAAGAATAACAACTTCCTCAAGTGTTGTCAAAGACTGTGAGACAAGTAGACCTGGAAGTAAAGTGTGTGACAGTCACTGAGTTGCTCCAGCATCTTCCGTCCCATGCTCTGACTGGACTCTGTATGCACACTACATGAATCACCACAGTTACCGAGGGCTGTCCACAGGTAGGTAGCGTGTCCTCTCCTCCGTGTAATCTGGGGGCCTATCCAGCACAGTGCCTAACATGCAGTAAGTACTCAGCACTCACGAAGGAATCCCACAGCAGTTTCCTCAAAGGTTAGGGAGTACAAAACAGCTTTTCCTGTTCCTGAATGAGCCATTTTCCTCTGTGCCAAGACAGATTCGATTCACCCTTTAACTGAAGATTTGTAAAGAAGGCGAATTTGGAACATATGTGACACTGCTTTCCCTGTCACCACCAGAATTTACAGCAACGCTATCTGGTACTCAATGTTCTTGAGAAAAAATACGCACACAGTGTTACACGGGATCTCATCGGGTGCATAGTCACCTGGTTTCCAATTAGTGCTCTCTAAAGAGAAAATGGTTGTAAAACATGTGATTTCTGAAACAAAAATGAAGGGCAGGGAGGTCAGATGGTGGAGAGAAAAAACTGAGTGGAAATATAATGATTAAAAATGAAACTTTATGATTGTTTAAAAAATCCAGTGAATGAGAAAAATTAACAAAAGAACATTTCAATTGAAACTTAACCGTTACAGGCCCCATTTGCTAATCATCCCTAAGTCTTTTGTAGAAATTATATTTTCCATACAAGTACTGCCACCTATAGGACATGCAGGAATCGTGGTATTTGAGGGGAGGGGAATGAACTGAAATGAAAACCCTAGAGGATATACTACCACCTGATGCTTCCTGCTCTTTCAAAATATGTACATTTATTCAAAGTTACGAGTTATGTGTTACATTGTCTCTTTATCACATACTAGAAGAAAAGGCAATGATACTCAATGGACTAGTTATTATTATTATTTTTGGCGGGGAGGGATAGGGTCTCACTATGTAGCCCAGGCTGACCTCAAATTAGTGGTGATTCTCCTGCTTCAACCTCCCAAATGCTGGGATTACAGCAACAAGCCACTATGCCCAGCTATCTTTTAAAAGTCAACATTGTAAAGATAGCCCTTATGATTTTAGCAGTAAATGATGAAGGAAAGAGAATGTATAACTTTAAATTAGATTTTATTTTTAAACTTTACTAGGGGTTGAACCAGGGAGCACTGAGGTACATTTCCAGCCCTTTTTTTGAGATAAGGTCTTGTGATCCTCCTGCCTCAACATCCTGAGCCATTGAAGTTACAGGCATGGGCCACCATACCTGGCTTTAAATTAGAATCTTAAGAAATGTTTTGAATATGCCCAAATTCTCATTTATTTTGGTTTGCTGTAAGATACAAATTGGGATTCTGGGATGTAACCAGAGTCCTGGAAGAAATAAAGAGGCTCTTTTTTTAGTGAGATTCCTCCTGCCAGGGACAGCCAGGATGAAAGAGGAGACTAAAATTTAATGGATGGACTCTGATTTACAGGTAGGTACCTTCTGGAGAAACTTGGAAGAAGAGATGAAATGATTGTAAACTTTTCAACACAAAGAAATGATAAATGTTTGAGGGGCCGTATATGCTTATTTTGAACATCACACAATGTTCTGAAACATCACATGGCACCCTCCCTACAAATATAAACAAATTTTATAGAAGCTAAAGAATGATGAATAAATAAAAAGAAAAAAGGCAGGATTTATTACTTCTTTCTCTACCTATCACTGCTACCTCCAAACTGCTATTTTTGTTGTAGTATTGTCTGAATATGGAACCAGCCCTTCTTTCTCATCCCTCAATTCTAGTCATCAAAACCCTGGACAGGGGATTTAGCTCAGTGGTGCCATCTCCTGTCTCACAAGTGCAAGGTCCTGACTTCAATCTCCGGTAACAAAAAACAAAACCCTTATCTGTCTAAACTCTAGTTAAACTAGGTGTGGTGGTGCATATCTGTAATCCCAGTGACTAGGGAGGCTGAGTCAGTAAGACTGCAAGTTCAAGGCCAACCTAGGCAATTTAGCAAGACTCTGTCTCAAAAATTTAAAATGTAGGTCAGTAGGAGTGAGCTTCTGGGTTCAAGCCCCGATATGGGGGATGGGGCAGAGGACTTCAGATTAAATGCTTATTTCACTATAAGACAATCTTTCATATCTCCTTTAGCTAGAAATAGAAATTCTTTAAAACTGTGAATGTTTTTTGCCCTTTGCTTGACCATTTCTTACTTGTAAATATCCTACATATAGTAAATAGAGCATTCATAAGAGTATGAACTCCTTGACAAGGCCAGGAACTGCAGTTCATTCATCTTTGTGTCTGCCAGAGTACCTAGTACAGTGCCCGGCACAGGACAGTGGTTAATAATGATTTAAAGAATGCTATTTACATTTGGATGTTTGTATGTTTGTGTGGCTCACTGTAAACCAAACGGTCCTCTCGAGAAGCATCACGGTATAAAGATCAACAACAGAAGGTCTTTGTTAATATTTCTTAGAAATAAGAATAATAAGAAGGTCTTTGTTAAATATTTCTTAAAAAGCTAGAACTTATGGCAGCTAGAATAAAATATACATATTTAAACTGGTATTTTTTTCGAGAATAATAACTGATGTCATTAAATTACTAGCAGTCCAGGGACTACTTGATGTTACAGCTTATTACAGCTTTGGTTAGGCTGACAGCAAGTGATTTAAAAAGAGCATGAGTTAAATTTTTTCTTTTTGGACACAGAGTCTCACTATGTAGCCCAGGCGAGCCTCGAATTTTTGGTTATCCTCCTGCCTCAGCCTCCCAAGAGCTGGGATTACAGGTGTGTGCCACCATGCCCAGTTTAATCTTTAATTTGCAGATCAGACAGGCTGTACAGCTGCTGGGGAGATGTCACAACTACCAAAGAAGAAAGCTTAAACAAAATTTAAAACTTAATCAAGTGCTGGGGAGAAAAGCAGGTATTAAACAGAATACTATCAGGCACAGTAGCACATGACCTTATCCCAGCTATTCTGGAGGTTGAGGCAGGGGGATTCTAAATTTGAGGCCAGCCTGGGCAATTTAGCAAGACCCTTTCTCAAAGCTGGGTATAGTGGCATATACCTGTAGTCTCAGCACACAGGAGGCTGAGGCAGGAGGAGTTCCATGAGATTGAGGCCAGCCTGGGTTACAAAGCAAGACCTTGTCTCAAAATAAAAACTAAAAAGAGCTGGGCATGTAATTAAGCGGTAGAGCACCCCAGTACTGGAAAACGAAAACAGAATCTTAGCTTTATGTTTACTGATTTTATTTCTTAGGACTCTCTTCATTTCAGGAGAAAAACTCCTTAACATTGTATTTATGGTCTTAGAAGAATTACTTAGACATCCTAGAAAGCTTATACATAGTTTGTTGTGCTACATGAAGTTAACCATACAGTTTCTCTTGAAATAATAAAGATTAATACATTTAAAAAGCACAAAACCTAGGCATACCTGCAGAAGAATTTCTGATACTAGCAAAACTTAAATGGAGAAGAAAAATAAATGTGAACATGTATAGATAGGGATAATTAGCAGGCAAGAATTGTAATTAAGGTAAAAAAGAAAGAGAAAAAAGAACATCTTGAGTCTAACCCTGAACACAATAAACTTTCCACAATCTCACACATTCTACAACCAACAAAAAGGAGCTTGAGGTGGAAGTCATATACACAGAGCTGGATGCAAACCATGTGATTCTCAAGTTGGGAAAGTTGGAAGGACTTCTCAAGTTGGATTCTCAAGTTGGGAGGACCAAGCACACAAGCATCGTCGGCAGGGAATACTGTGACTGAGGAACCTTTAAGAAAGTTCTATCTAAACAGGTCAAGGTGCTACATATTTGCTAAAATTCTGAATTCATTAGTTGGTTTTAAAAAATATTTCATACTCATTATGTATTTTCTGGTACAGGATGTAGCATTTTTCTCCAGTAGAAGAAAATAAATTGAAGCATCTACATAAAGTAATGCTTAGGGCACAGACGATTCATATTCCAACTCTCTCACTACTAGCTATGAAGCTTTAGGGATGTTACTTAACCTCTCTACACCTCAGTTCCTTTATCACATTAGTACAATGGTAACTGGAGTGATTCCCATCTGACAGGAGACTTGATAACTTATGAGGATTACATAAATTATTGTTTGTAAAGTGTTTTGAAAATGTATCCACGGTAAAGTCTATGTGAATGTCTGCTAAATAAAATCTGTCCTTGATAGTTTTTTTGGGGGGTAGGGTATTTTGTTTTGTTTTTTGAGACAAGGTCTTGCTGTATAGTTCATACTGTCCTTGAACTCACTATGTAGCCCACTGCCTCAGCCTCCCCAGTGCTGAGATTACAGGGATGCAGGCATGGACTACCACGCCCAGCTTGTCCTTGACAGTTTTGATGTTTGTCAGATTTAAGAAAAATTTTGACAACTATGAATGAAGAGGTCTTCAGATGAATATAGTATCATGATACTAGGTAGAATCCAAAACAATTTTTTCCATTAAGTTTACTGGCACATTTTTGGTATATAATACAGTTACGTTCATCATTGGGATCTTGTACCTTTACATGACGTATCTTGGTTATTTTTTCCCCATTCCCCTGCCCTCCCTTTGTTTTTGATTTTGAGACAGGGTCAGGTAGGACTTGAACTCATATGTATCTCAGGCTGGCCTCAAACTTACAGCAAACCTCCTGCCTCAGCCTCCATAGTGCTAGGCCTAGAGGCATGAGCCACCATCCCCAGTTTCTTTTTTTCTATTTTTCAAGATGCATGCTTGACTTTATTTTTTTATCCTTCATTCTTTTTTCAACAATTTCTAACTCTGTCTCTATAATGATAGTAAAAGAGCTAGGTATCTAGGAAAGAGTACAGTTCTTGCTCAAGTTCCTTAACAGAGTGTGTGTCTTACAAATATGTCAGGCTTTAAGAAAATGAGAGGGGGTGATGGAATAGATGACTTCCCATATTAGATATAAGACAGTGTTAAAGGGGCAGAGTTTGAAGCCTCGTAAGATTATCTAAAAAGCAGCAGAACTCTCACACAGAGATACTAGTGCGATACCTAAAAACAGTAGTAGTCTTCTAATAATTTATCAGCAAAATCTCAAGTAGACAGAAAGAAAGCTACTGGTCTCATTGCTGATGACAATTTCTCGAACACAGATAATGAGAAAGTAAACGTGGATGGTTTACACCAGGAGATGAGCATCCGAAACCCAGGGCCCAGAAGTGATGTTCTCATCTAGTCGGTGCACAGGGATGATCTGCTCATAAAGACTACAAAACAGATACAGGTACAACACTAAGCGGAAATGTCACCTTTCCCAGCATCCAGGAAAGGTTTCATTCCCATAAATGTAGAGCAAAAATTGATACCATATAGACAATTTCATTTCTCAGAAAGCAGAGAAAACACAGAGAATTACTACTCATGACTCTAAGGACTGACAGAGGAAACTGTAGGTGATGTAGGTGTGACAAGAGCTGAAAGAATATGCTTGCCAGCCTGGACTTTGAAACAGCAAAGGAATGAAACCTTTAGCATGGGAGGACCCTAGGAGAGGAAACTTCAAAGTGTTCAGAGATAAGGAGGAGCATAATTCCAATACAGAAGTTTTAATAGGAAGCATAACCCAAGAGAAATGGAAGGTAGGACTTTAAAAACAAAATCAAAATTATAATATTATTGATTCTGATGAAGAAAAATGAAGAAAGCAGGAGGATAAATTTATAAAGGACAAGTGCAAAGAGTAGCATGAACTCACTCTAACAGGAAACTTAATGCCCTGTATAAGGTAGATTTGTTTTCTCCTACCCACGTGGATCTTTTTTTCCCCCTTGTATGTCAGAACTCTAAGTTAAATTCTAAACCTAGGATAGACCAAAGACTTGGACACTCAGCTGGGAAAAAGAATGCAGAGTTCAAACAGGAGAAGAGATAGTCTATGTTAGGGTCTTAGCAGAGCCATACTTGTAGCCAGCAGAGGGCCCCGTGGGACAATAAAATTGGGCTTGCTGTCTTGGGCACAGGATTTGAGGAACTTACGGGATGTGGATGGTGTGCCAACATTTCTCAGCAACTTCCAAAGGTAATCGTTATTGTTGAGTTGGTCCTATTGTATGTGCTTTTATGCTCGTCTCTTGAGTTTTGCTTTGAGGTTCTTGAGTCAAATCTATAGCATTCTTGGATATATGCTAAATTTTTAGGCCATTAAAAAATTCTTATTGTTTGGTTTGATTTGGGGGGTTGCTTGTGTTCTTTGGGGCCATTCTTTCCAAATAGAGGAGTTTGGGCACAGGCAGTTGTTCTTGTTCTTCTCCTTCTCCTTTTTTGAGATAGTGTTTCACTAAACTAAGATCTTCCTGCCTCAGCCCCTGGAGTGCTAGGATTGCAGGTGTGTGCCAACACAACCAGTCAGGCATAGGTTTTTATGAACAACGTTATCTAACTCTTCCAGCTGTTTTTGGTGAACATGGTTCTTTCCCGCTATATATGTCTCTGGTATCTGCCTTAGGTGGGGATATCCGAATCTGGCACACTTTGATCTGTGCTGTTCATGTGTTCATGACTAGGTATAATTAGCATTATTTTTATTTTTTTCAGTGCCGGAGATTAAACTCAGGGCCTTCACTCTGAGCTACATTCCCCAGCCCACCCCCCTTTTTTTGTTTTTTTGAGACAGGGTCTTACTATGTAGTTGAGGCTGACCTGGAATCACTATGTAGCTCAGGCTGGTCTTGAACTCACAGCGATCCTCCTACCTCAACCTCCCGAGTGCTGGGATTACAGGCGTGCGCCACCATGTCCGGCTGCCCCAGCCCTTTTTTATTCTGAGACAGACTCTTGCTAAGTTGTCAGGTTGCCCAGGCTGGGCTTCAAACTTGCAATTTTCCTGGCTCAGTCCCTTGGAATGCTGGGATTATATGCACATGCCACCTTGCCCAGCTTTAGGTATTATTCTTATATTACTAATGACAAAAAGTCTTTTTATTTGTGTTTACAGAAGTGAGTGTACTGTTAGGAGAACAACTAAAGCTGGGGGTGACAGTGCATGCCTGTGATCAAGGCCATTTAGTAGTGATGTGGGAGGATCATTTAAGCACGCCAACTTAAGACCAGCCCGGGCAACTTAACAAGACCCTGTCCCAAAATAAAATCTAACAGAGGGCTTGGGATGTAGCTCAGTGGCAGAGCCCTTGCCTACCACATGTGATACCCTGTAATTAAATGTTCAAAGATAGGTTCAAATTAGAAATGGTGGAGAGAAGAGTGAGTGGGAAAAGAAATACAAGGCAAGTGAAGCGACTGAAAGAGTTACTTTAGGCTGGGTATGTAGCTCAGTAGTAGAGTGCTTTCCTAGCAGGTGCAAGGACTGGAGTTCAATCCTCAGCACCACAAACATAAAAGAAAGTTACTTTAAATGATTTTTATTTTGCTAGATTTAGATGACTTTCACTATAAGAGACCCAGAAAACCTGCATAAACATAGCTATGGTTCTTTCTAAAGAGAGACTGGAGGGAGAACAGAAGTCTGGAGACAAATATGATTATCATTTTCAAGGGGGAAGAAGAATAGTGAATATGTAAGCCCAGGCTCAGAAAAAGGGTGTGGACACAAAAGGTCAGGGAGAAATGACATGACTGGGGAAAACAGGTATGGCTAGTTAGGCAGTCTCAAGGGCCACCACTGTGGGACCCTCATGCACTGTATGTAAGCAAGAAACACACAAACATCTATCCACCCACAGTCAGAGTAGCACCTGATGTCCACTGCTGTCACAGTTAATGTCCCCTGACCATATCTGTGTCTTTAGCCTCCCTCCTCCAGAGTCAAAGCCCAGAAGGGAGAGCCCAAAAGGCAAAGTATGGATGATCTCGTGTGTATTTGTTAGTTGCTGAATTAGGGCCAGGTGAGGGCAACTAAAGTACTTACTTATGACACAAAATTTAAAGAAGCACCAAAACCCTCACTATTCAGATAACCAGTATTTTAATATAGTACTGAAAAAAAATCAAAATTAATGCAAACAAAATCCATGAGCAGCAAAATAGCAAAATTCAAGTAAAGTCAACATCAACAACTGCACCCTGCTAAGACTGAGGCAAAGGGGAAGATCAATTATACCAATCCCAGCTTTCTTTAAAGTTTTGATATTTTGTTCATCACGGATTTTAAAATAGTAACTATAATTTTTAAAAATATTTATCTCAATTACTGAGCTTTTGGGCATCCCTTTAAATGTTTAGCACAGGCAAGTGCCTCATTCTCCTCACCTAATCCCAGTCTTGCCCCGCTCCACAGAATCACCTTTGATTCCTTTACAGGACAGTGGACCTAAAATAGAAAATTGGTAGAGATGCTAGGGAGTCAGAAACCCAGCACCTGTTTCCCTTCCGCCTGCCTCCCTCCTCTCTTCTGGACTTCTAGGTGTTTTGTGGTTATACGGATCATACCCAGAGTCCCACACATGCCAGATGGATGTTATTTCTTTAACTCTGGTTTGGATATCCTTCCTGTGCTCCCACAGCATCCTGTAGTTAAGCTTATTAAAATACTTATCACAGAGTTTTGCACTTTATTTGCTTACATCCTCCGCAGGTTACAATCTTAGATGGCATAGCTTCTAGGACTTGTCACCCATGAATCACTTTAATATCTAAGAGAGTGCCTGGCACCTCAATAAACATTTGCAGACTGAATGGAATGAAAGCCATGTCATAGGGGGACAATTAAAATTAAGTGTTTATCTTGCAAAAGAATGGACTCTGGGAAATATAACAGTTGTCCTCATCTATCTGAGGGGCTCTCATGTGGGACAAGGCTGAACTAGTTCCTGAAAAAAACAAAAATTTTTTTTTGACTACTCTCAAACCTCCTGAAGGAGAGTCATTTGTTTCCATCACAACAGGCTCACAAGAGCATGACGTGGCTCCCCCTAGGGGAGACCTGGCTCTAAACAGGAAGTGGGTGTGGATGCTGGGCAGCCAGAAACTCACTAAGTCTAGGATTTTTTGTGGGGGTCATGACGTGGCTCCCCCTAGGGGAGACCTGGCTCTAAACAGGAAGTGGGTGTGGATGCTGGGCAGCCAGAAACTCACTAAGTCTAGGATTTTTTTTGTGGGGGGGGGGGTACTGGGGATCGAACTCAGGTCCTTGTGCTTACAAGGCACGTGCAGAACCACTGAGCTAAATTCCCAGCCCTTAGGATTTTTTTTTTTAGGGTTGGGGGTGGTACATTTGCTGGAGAAGATGTCAAATCTCCTAGAATGCTGTATCAGAGTGATGGAGAAATAGTACTTGAGAATCATGGCACCAGTCTTTCTTATCCCCTGCTGCTGTGCAAGAAGACTGTAAACTTGTCAAACGTAATCCCAGGATAGGTTTTGGCTCAACATAAGGAAGATTTTTAACTTTCAGAGTTGTATGAACAGAAAGTGGAAACATGTAAAAGGATGAATGAGACATGGTTGTAAACCCTGTATAACTCCTTCTCAGAGGTGCTGTAAAGTGAATTTCTCACAAAAGTAGAGTGAGATGCAGACACAGTGGTATAGTGGGCTGAATGGTGAACCTCAAAAATAGATATGCCTATGTCTTAATGCCAGAACCTATGAATATGATCTTATTTGGGAAAGGGTCTTTGCGGATGTTAAGGATCTCCTAAATGAGATTATCCTGGATTATCTGAGTGGGTGCTAAATCCAATGACCTTGTGAGAGAGAAGGAAAAGGGCAGACACAGGAGAAGGCACATGTGAAGACAGAGGTGGGGGAGATTTAGGCAGTTGGGTTTGTAAGACCTTCTAAATCAAAGAATCTCTTTTCTAGTCATTTCTTGTCTGATTGGGAAAACAAAAATACAAACCAAGAGTCCAGGTGGAAAGCTACCACTCAGGAAAGTTTTTCTGCACTGTTTCCAGAAACTGACACGTAGAAGTGTTTTGATACAAGCAGGCACTAAGCAGGCGCACAGAAATTTGCCAGTAAATTAACTAGTGATGTTATGAAGTTCTCATTAGCAAGACAACTGGATTTCTATATGCTAAAGAATAAAGTGGGACACATACTTCATATAACACACAAAACTGAACCCAAATAAATTATAAAATAAATATAAGTAATACAATTCTTAAGGAAAACAAAGCACAAATCTTTGTCACCTTGCATTAGATAATGGTTTCTTAAGGTATCAAACCAAAAGCATATAACATTAAAAAAAAAAAAAAAAAGACAAACTAGATATCATCTAAACTAAAAACCTGTGGAGCTGAGGCAGGAGGATCCTAAGTTTGATGTCAGCTTGGACTATATAGCAAGAACCTGTTTCCATAAATAAATAAATAAATAAAGGCAGAAAAAAGGAAAGAAATAAAAAAGATTTTGTGCTTTGAAAGTCACCTTCAAGAAAGTGAAAAAACACTAAAGAATGGGAGAAAATTTTTGCATATTGTATATCTATCTGATAAGAATTTAGTACCCAATATACATTAAAAATCTTGAAAAGAAAAAAATAAAATAAAAATATTTTTATATTAACTTAAAAAAATCTTGAAAAGAAAATTAACCTAATTTAAAATGGGCAAAGGATCTGAATGGATATTTCTCCAAAGAATTTATACAAATGACTAAGCATATTTAAAAAGGCTTAACATCATTAGCTATCAGAGCAATGCAAATAGAAATCACCTGAGCTACCACATAACCCTTAGGAGAATTATTATAACACAAAAGATCACAGGTGCTAGCAAGGATATTGTGAGATATCCTGACACACTGCTGGTAGGAAATGTAAAATGATGGCGCTCTTTGGAAAACAGACTCTTCAACAGGTTAAATGAAGAGCTACCACATGACCCAGAAGTTCTATTCCTAAGCAGATATCCAAGAAATAAAAACCACTGCACAAAAATGTTCAGAGCAGTATTATTCATGACAGCTAAAAAGGAGGAACGACTCAACTCATGAATGGACAAATAAAATGTGGTATCCTTATATAATAAAATATTACCTGGCAATAACAGAACTGAAGGACCGACACATGCTACAATGTGGGTGAACTCTGAAAACACTGTTAAGTGAATATAAAAACCAGGGAGAATATACTGTATGATTGCACATGTGAAATACTTAGGTAGGCTAATCCAAAGACAGGAATTAGATCAGTAGTTGCTTTGGGGGGAAGCATGGGAAATGGGAGGCACTGCTAATGGGTAAGCATGATAAAAGAGATGAAAAAAATGTTATATAACTGGCTGTGGTGATGGGTGCACGACTCCAAATATGTCTAGAAACAACTGAAATGTATACTTCGGCTGAATTTTATTCTCAATAATATTGTTATAAAAATGATTACTAGTATAAAAATATAACCTTTTCTTTTAAAGAAGAGATTAAAATGATTGAATTAATGTTCATCAGAAAATAATGAATATTAACCAGTACATTTTATTTATTTTTTGGTAACAGGGATCGAACTCAGGACCTTGTGCTTGCTAGGCAGGTGACTGAGCTAAATCCCCAAGCCCTAATCAGTACATTTCAGAAAAGCAATTTTACAAACTGTACCAAGAACTTGAAAATGTTTATAATCTCTTCTCAGCCTTTTGACTAAGATCAAGTGTAATAAAATTTTATAGTCTTTGACTCACAAATTCGAACATATTTATGTATTACACACATATATATGTATAAGGTATTCTGCACAACATAAACTGGAAACAACAGATATTGAACAAAAGGAAAGTGGGTATATAATCACTAAAAAAGATGGTTTCTAAAATATTTAATTCAGGCCGGGTGTGGTGCACACCTGTAATCCCAGCACTCAGGAGGCTGAGGCAGGAAGATTGCTGTGAGTTTTAAACCAGCCTGGGCTACATAGTGAGTTGCAGGTCAGTCTCAACTACATAGTGAGACCCTGTCTCAAAAAATTGTTTTTTAATTCTATGGAAAAGGTCTCACCAGATAGAAAAAGAGAAAAAAAAATAAATCTATATATTTATGTACATATTTTCTCAGTATTATGAAAAGAAATTAAAATCTATTGAATTGTGAAAAATGTCCCTGTTTAAATATTTTACTCTTTAGAAGAGGCTGCCTCTTAGTTGAGCATGGTGGCACACACATGTTATCCTAGCACTTGGGGGCTGAGGCAGAAGGATCACCATGAGTTTGAGGACAGCCTGGAATACATAAGCAAAAGCCCGTCTCAAACCCCATCCCCCTAGAAAAAGAGAGCTGAAATACAATAAACTGTTAAAACTGGCCATATTTGGGTAGTGAAATATGTATATTTTGTTTTCTTCTTTGCAACTTTATTTTCGGATTTCCTAAAATATACATATTTTTACAATTAAAAAAACATTAAGAATTTGCCTATATGACTTCATGTAAATAGAGATACACTATTTTTCAAAGGCTGACAATCTAAAGACTCAAAATTAAGCTGAAATTCAATCTGTTTATTTCCTTTAAAGAAAATGCTAAAAATGGAGAAATACCAAAGCACCCTCTGTTGGAAGAAGTGTGCTTTTCTTCATAGAAAACCTATGTGCATTATTGAGTTTTTAGAACTGAAAGAGTCATTGTGAAGCCTGGCCTACTCATTTTATAAATAAGGAAACTGGGGTTCAAAAGGAAGAGACCACCCAAGATCATCAAAGGACACAGCAACAGGGCTGGGGACAGAGCCTCAACACAGCTTTTTTTTTTTTTGGTTCTTTCAATTCTTTATTCAATAAACATTTTTAACAATGAAGAACAAAGTCATGTTCTTCTAATACTAAGTACAAAGGCCTGTACTCAAAAGGGATTAAAGCACTCAACCATTTAAAAGTCTTGTTATAGAAAAACATGTACATTCTTGCCTGTTGCTTTATACATATCAGAGTATGAATTTATAAAATCTTATAACCTTTGTATTTGTCTATAATAATCTTCTTTAAAGAGGCAATAAAGTGGCCTCTTGCTGTGAAGTGGTCTGAAGTGATCTGTGAAAATGGTTCTCTATTAACTTGGCCCAGAAAACCCCACAAAATCATGCAAATCAAGATTTTTTTGTTCACTTTAGGAATCCCCGGGAAATTGTCCGGGTATGATGAAGGGTATGCATATCAACCAATTCACCAAGTATCTTAAAGTGTCACATTACAGGAATATTCTGTCAGTACAGTGGTGGAGTTGTGCCCAGAACCAAACTGTAGGGTTGGGCACAGAGACAGTGGCCCAAAACAGTGCTGAATTTTTGCTTTACACACTTATGGATACGTAGAAAAGTTGAAATTAAGAGTTTGGGTGTAAGTTTTGCAGTCACTGAACATACTATACCAGGTGAATAAAACACCCAAGGTGAGCTGCCAGGCTGATAGAGCTCATGGTCTGATTAACCCACACTAAGATGGTCTTTGCTACGGAGAAACAAATGGTTCCTAAATGAGGTTATTGAGCAGGAAAAACCATCCCTGAAGAAACAAAAACTTTGGTATGGGAACAAATTCTGTGCAAAATAACTGTATATAAAAGGAAAAAGAAAAAAGAAAAAGAAAAAGAATGGATCCAGCTACTTAAGAACCTGAGGTAGAGGGATTGCAAGTTTAAGTCCAGACTGGGCAACTCAGCAAGACTCTTGTCTCAAAAATTAAAAACAACAACAACAACAACAAAATAAGAGTTGAGAATGTAGGTTAGTAGTAGAGCACTTGCCTAGCATGTATGAGGCCCTGGGTTTAACTCTTAGTACTACCAAAAAACAAAATACCCAAAACAACAACAACAAAAAAGGCAACGAGAGTAAAATCATTCCATTTAATTCTAGAAAACAAAATTTTAATGAAAATAGGTTCAATATTTGCTTAGGGCTTCTAAGAAAAGCCTGATCATACAACTGATCCAATGCACCAAGGCATTATGGAGTACAGTTCTACAGTTCTATTATTTAGGTTGCCTTATAGGTGGCTACTTATTAAAAAGAAATAGTACTGAATTCTTTTCCAAAAATAATATAAAGCCTGTCATTCTAGCTTTTGTTATTCTTCTATCCTAGATTTGAGTAGTATCATAGCTTCCCTGATAGTTCTCTTTAAAAGAACACCCTCTTCTCTTCTGAAGCATGATTCACAAAAATAAATAAATGGGAGGAAAAAAAAAGGAAGAAAAAAAAAGACGTTGCAGCCAATAGATGAATACAGAATAATATATAGCTTATTTATTATCATCATTATTAATAATCTTTAAAGTGTATTGAGCAGATGTACTGGGTATATAATATTTGTTCCTGGCTGATAGTTACTTGTCTACCAATGAATCTGTAAAGACAACAGTCATTCATTCTCTTCACAAATATTTTCTAAGCAACCATTATCTGCAAAGTATGATTTTAGGTGTGAGGGCTGTAACAGGGAATAAAGGAGGCAAGGTCCCTTTTCTCATGGAACATACATGTTTGGGAGGTTATTGCTAATAAAAGCAAATAAGTGAACAAGATGGTTGAGAAGTGCTATTAAAAATAATTTTTACAGCTGGGGATTTAGCTCAGTGGTTCCGCCACCTGCCTTGCAAGCACAAACCCGAGTTCTTCACAAATATTTTCTAAGCAACCATTATCTGCAAAGTATGATTTTAGGTGTGAGGGCTGTAACAGGGAATAAAGGAGGCAAGGTCCCTTTTCTCATGGAACATACATGTTTGGGAGGTTATTGCTAATAAAAGCAAATAAGTGAACAAGATGGTTGAGAAGTGCTATTAAAAATAATTTTTACAGCTGGGGATTTAGCTCAGTGGTTCCGCCACCTGCCTTGCAAGCACAAGGACCCGAGTTCGATCCCTGCTACAAAAAAATAATAATAATCTTTACAATATATCTACTAAAACAATTATTCACCAATTCCCCTATGGCACCTAAATCAATCCTACACATACTACTGTTCATTGTGATGCAATGGGACAAGCGTCAGGCTTACCGTGTGTGACTTGCTATACTAAAGAAAACTGGGAGGGGGTGAAGGGAGGCAGGGGTAAGGGGGGGAAAATGAGAATCAAGACTTGTCATGTAGAGGTACAAGATCCCAACAATGTATGTAACTGTACTGTATCCCTAAAATGTTTCAATAAACACAATTAAAGCTGAAAAAAAAAAAAAGAAAACTGAGGAATGGGCATTGTGGCACATGCCTTTCAGCCCAGCAATCAGGAAGCTGATGCAGGAGGATCATAAGTTAAAGGCCAGCTTGGGCTACATAACGAGATCCTGTTTAGGGGGGCTGGAATTTGGCTCAGTGGTTCCACTGCCTCCCTCACAAGTACAAGGACCCAAGTTCGATCCTAGGTACCTTAAAAAAAAAAGAAAAAGAAAAGAGATCCTATTTCAAAAAAAGAAAAGAAGAAAAAAGAAAAACTGGGAGGAACTGTTTGATACCTAAATAAATATATCTAATCTCTGGGCAACATTTTAGATATTTCTAGTTAGTCACATGTGCTGATTTTCAAGATAATTGATACTTATCAGCACGGGCTGCTTCCTGTAAAATCTGGCCACCGCCAGAATACTAGCTATTCTTGCTACCCTTCTGACTTCCAAGTCCAAATCTTCTCTACAGGCTGATCAAAACTCATGGCTATAAGCAAAAAGATAAAAATACCACAAAAATAACCAAGACGAATTTGAAATCAGAAATATTTTATATGACTTTTCTCTATCCTTTTTCTGAATAAAATACAGAAGTGAAAATGAGATGAAGCACTTTCATTATACATGATTAAATAATTTGTTAATGGAGAAAGGAAGAACATAAGTCCCACCCCCCCACCCCAACCCCCAGTCTGGGAACTGAACCCAGGGCTTTTGCACTGCACCACACCACCTAGCCTTTTTAAATTTTTTATTTTAAGACAGGGTCTCCTAAGTCTCTAAACTGCCCAAGCTGGGCTCGAACTTGGGATCTTCCTGCCTCAGCCCCCCAGAGTGCTGAGAGGGGTGCACTACCACATCCGGCTCATAGGTACCTTTTGACAAATAATGGAGATTTAATTTATATGTTTTAGACAGGCACTTTTTAAAGTAATTCAGCCTAAGAACTTTTTTTAATCAAATAAAAGAAACATTCTAACTCATTTCTTTTTTTTTAATTTATGAATACACGTAGCTCTATTTTGTTGTTACTGGCCAGCAGACTTAGGTGTGCTGTACCACTGAGTTATAGCTGCAGGCCTTTTTATTTTTTACTTTAAGACAGGTTCTCACTAAGTTGCCCAGGCTGACCTCAAACTTTCAATCCTCCTGCCTCAGCCTTTTCTCAGTACTGCGATTACAGGTGTGTGCCACCCTGGTCAGCAGTTATATGGGTTTTAATTGCCAACATGGTCAGGATATAGAACAATTTGCCATTAATCTATTTTTAATTTAAAAATTCTGTACTGGTTAATATTTTAACAATATTATTTAATAATTTTAACATTTTAATTTTTATAATGGGAATGTAACAATCTTATCTCTTTCTGAGAGAGTACTCCAGGAAAAATAGGGACGATAAATTGGTGAGGTACAAACCTAGAGGAATTACAAGTCTTAAAAAAGTCAAGACTCCGATAGGTAATGTAATTCAACTGGGAATGGATGTCAAGAAATCCAAAAAAAGGGAAAAAAATCCTAAGTTTCTGACAATAAACCTAAAAAAATGAGCTCAACACAAAAGAGTCTAAAAATTAGGGCTGCTGCAATGATTGTCACTGTACTTCCCACCCCTTATCTGCAGTCTGTTAATCTGTGGTCAACAATGTTCCAAAAATATTAAATGAAAAATTCCAGAAAAAATTCGTTGTTTTAAATTGTGTGTCATTCTGAGTAGCATGGCAAAATCTTGTGACTGTTGAGACAGATTAGGGCACAGCAAAACTGTCTGGTCAAGTAAGGCCTGATTTGTGTAATTACAAAATCCCAGGACACATGCAGCGCTGTTCCCAACGCCCTGCACATGGACTTCTCAAGAGAACTCCAGCAGCTTTTGAAAGGACAGCGTAGAGTGGAGATACAAACAGGACTGTCCATGTTGAGTTTTCGCTACTGTGTTCTCTCACAGCAGCCTGCTCCTCCTGTTACTTTCCTACTTCTACTTGGCTCAAATTCACTCTGTACACCCTGTTTCTTTTCATACCTTTAATAAAACTTTGCTACTGCTGGCTCTTGTCTTGACCATTTCTTTAAGACAGAAAGAACCTAGAAACCACCTCTAAGAGGAGACTCCAGCACCCCAAAACTCAGCAACAACTGAAGGACCAAAAGGAACACTGCCCATCATAAGCAACAGCATCACAGCCACATGCAGGGCTTCTGGAGAAAAACACAGACTACAGGGAGTCAAGAAACATTCCACAAATTGAAAACACACTTCAGGTCAAACATTATTATCCTTAATTCTAATTCTTAATAAATATTAGTTGAAACAAACAAAACCTTGATAAAGAAAAGATGATGGGGCCATGGTGAATAAATTATGGTTATACCTTAAAAGTTTGACATTTCTAACAAGTAGACAGACTACTTTGTTTTTATTTTTGTTTTTGCAGTACCGGGGATCGAACTCAGGACCTTGTGTTTTAGACAGACTACTTTGAATTGCAGGAAAACCAATTTCTACACTCAGTTACTGGCACAATCAACATTTTATCATATTCTGTCTTCTGTTGTAAATAGTTGCTTTTTTTTTTGGTACCGAGGATCGAACTCAGGACCTTCTGCTTGTGAGGCAGGCAGCGGAACCACTGCGCTAAATCCCTGGCCCTGCAGATATTTGATTTTTACTATTTCCCCTAATAAAAAACTCTTTTCTTTTCTTTTCTTTCCTTTCCTTTTCTTCCTTCCTTTTTTTCTTTTCTTTTTTCTGACAGGGTCTCACTATGTAGCCTAGCCTGGCCTTGAACTCACTATCCTCTTGTCTACACCTCCCAAGGGCTGGGATTACAGATGTGGGCCATGGCCAAGATTACAAAAAACTCTTAAAGAGACTATGCGTCTTTCATCTTTTCTCTCTCTCTCTCTCTCTCTCTCTCTCTTCAATGCTGGGGATTGAATCCAGGGCCTCATGTATGCTAGATAAGCACTCTACCACTGAGCTACATCTCCAGCCCATAAAATATCTCCATTATTTGGAGAGTTTTTCTCTCTCTGTTTGTGGTACTAGAGATTGAACCCAAGGCCCTGCATATGGTAGGCAAGTGCTCTACCACCCACTAAGGTATATTCCCAGCCCCATTTCTGAATTTGATTCACCCTTCACAGGGCCATATGACAAGGAGGATCTCAAAAAATACTTAATGAGGGCCAGGGATTTAGCTCAGTGGTTCTGCCGCCTGCCTGGCAAACACAAGGACCTGTTCGATCCCTGATACCAAAAAAAAGAAAAAAATTTAATCAATAAAATAATTAGAATGTTCCGATCAAAGGAGTTGGGGAAAGTAGAGACAGGCTAAATAAATTTTTATCTTTGTAGTATAGCAGTATCTCAAAAATACATTAAAATCATAAAATGATTAAACCATGACCTCTTAAGAGGAAACTTCATAACTAGGGAGTTTGCCATATAGCTTCAGTTTGAGTGCATAAAACTCAACATTAAGTCTTGTGGTCTCACTGACCTATTTCTTTTTTAGTAGAAAAAAAATCTTTCACAAATCTCTCAACATTACTTTCCAGTAACATGATGATGTGACTTAAGTATCACCTTTAACAAGTTTTAAAGTGGAAGAAAACAACTGAAAAGAAAAGTAGCTAAGCATTACGTACCAAATGTAAGCTGTTCCTCTGCAGGAAGTTTTTGTGGTTGCCAGATTAAAGGAGATAACGGATGCCAAAGACCAAAGGTAGCTACATAAGATGCACATACTAGTGAATAATCAATTCAATAAATAATCTTATCTTTCAGATTTCTGGGTTACAATCACTTGATACAATAATACAATGATCAGTTGTATCAAGATAATATTTCAGACTAATATCTGGATGTTATTAGTGGCAATATCAAGCTACATTGAGTAAGGTGTAAATATATGTTAATATACAATTTCTTTGCTCATGCAGACTAATCTCAAGAAAGCAAAAAGAACATTTTGCTACCTAAAATTACTTTTATTCTAAATGAAATCCAGAAATCAATAAAAAATTGAATAAATTTCTCATGTAACGTGAACACTTGAGAAGTTCTAAAGCTCAGAAGAATGGCCAGGTGGCACACACCTCCAATCCTAGTGCCCAAGAGGCTGAGGCAGGAGGATTGCTGCAAGTTTAGGAGGACTTCTGAGCTACATAATAAGTTCAAGGCCAGCCTGAATTTCTTAGTGAGACCCTGGCTCAAAAAACAAAAAAAAAGAATTATACTTCCAGTCAATATTTCCCCAGCTATATTTTGAATATTACTATAGCTTTGAAATACTCTGTGAAAATTTTTCCACAGTTCAATGGTAGGTACATCCTCTCCGGTAAAGTTATCTGCATGCACTGTGACCTCCCATCCTCATACCTAAGGTTTAAGGCTAATTCCTTGACCCTTATCACTTCCACCTTCTGAGACACCCTCTGCTGTCATTCCTCTGCATCTTTCCATTCAGACCCCAACCCTGACCACACTCCTCATCCCCCTCCAGACCCTGCCCTACTTCTCTCTTTCCTGCTCCACAATCTCTGTCGCTCAACTCATTCCAGCCTGGCTGTGGGCCCCCTACCTTCACCACAGCCATATCCCACTCTATAGTCACCAATCAACTCCATACAAAAGCCAGCGATACGTTCTCATCTTCACTGCTGTGATATTTCTACAGTATTTTACAATAAAAACTCTGTCTCCCCTTTGAAACACTCTCTTTGGCTGCCACATGACTCTTCTAGTTTATCCCCAACCTCTTTAGCTGCTCCTTTGACTCTCAGCTTATATTCATCTACTAAGAGTTAAGTACTGGAGTTCCTTGAAGCTCAGTCCTAGAGGGCAGGGGATTTAGCTCAGTGGTGCCACACCTGCCTTGAAAGCACAAAGTCCTGAGGTCTATCCCTAGTACCAAAAAAAAAAAAAAAAAAAAAAGAAAGAAAGAAAGAAAGCTCAGTCTTAGAATTTCCCCTTCACACTCGAAACAGCTTTAATCATTACCCATAGGCATTTGAGTAAAACAAGGTGTGTATGTGGGGGGGAATTGAACCCAAGGCTTTGTCTTCACTAGGCACATGTTCTACCACTGAGCTGCATCTCCAGCCCTTCATTATTTTGAGATATGATCTCATTAAGTTGCCTAGGCTGCCCTCAAACCTGCAATCTTCCTCCTGCCTCAGCCCCGAAGAGCTGAGATTACATGTGTGCAACATCGTGCCCACCTTGAGTGAAAAATTTCTATCCTCTGCTAGTTTCTATCTTCTGAAGCATAGGTCAATATGTGTACTATCAGGTATTTGTCTTTAGCCACCAGAAGGAGCTCCAACTCAGCGCCTAGCTTCTCTCAGGACACGGCAGCACAGCTCCAGTCCAACACACCTGTACCTCGGGGTCGTCCTTGCCCCTTTTCATTAACATTCTCTCCACCTGGTCCATTCCCAAATTTTCATTTTATTTTCTAAACATTTAAAGGTCCATTGCCTGCCATCTAGTCACTCTCTCTCTCTCTAAACAGTGTTGTCTTTCTGTGCTACATTCTGGGTGTACCCCAAAGGAAGAAAATAAAAGAAAATCTAGTCAGGCACTCAAAAGAATAAAAAAAAAAAGGACTAGGGGTACAGCTCAGGAGTCCTCCATCGGAGAGAAAGAGGGAGGGAGAGAGGGAGGGAGGGAGAGAGGGAGGGAGGGACAGAGGGAGGGAGGGACAGAGGGAGGAAGGGACAGAGAAAGAAAGAGAGGGAGAGAGGGGGAGAGAGAGAGAGAGGGACAGACGGGAGGGGAGAGTTAAAAACAATTGTCAGAGATGGCAGAGAGTATAACAATCCCCAATTTGAAACTATACTACAAAGCCACTGTGATAAAAACAGGAGGGTACTGGCAAAGAAACAGACCTGAGGATCAGTGGAATAGATTAAAAGATGCAGAACAACTCCAGATATACTCAGATACCTCATCTGTGACAAAGGAGCCAACCATCCTCACCGGAGGCAAGATATCTCTTTCACCAGGCACTAAACTAAAATCCAGGTGTATCAAATAAAATCCAAGTGAATTAAAGATCTAAATATTAAAAAAGAAACACTAAACTTGCTGGAAGATAAGTTAGGCAGAACTCTGGAAGACAATGGCATACGAAAAGACTTTATGAACAAATCCTCAGCACGGGAACTAGCAAAAAAAATCAACAACTGGGATCTCATCTTATTAAAAAGCTTCTGCACTGCAAAAGAAACCATCAACAGAACTAAAAGACAACCTACAACGTGGGAAAAAATTTTTACCAGCTGCTCTTCAGACAAAGGGCTATTATCTAGAATATATAAAGAACTCAAAAAAATATCAGCCCTCCCAAATATAAAGACCTGATTCAAAAATGGATATCTGAAATGAACAGACATTTCTCAGACAAAGAAGTCAAAGCAGCAAGTAAATATATGAAAAAATGTTCCACATCACTGGTCATTTGAGAGATGCAGATGAAAACAACACTGAGATTCCATCTCACCCCACAAAGAATGGCTGCTATCAAGAAATTAACAACAAATGTTGGCGGGGTTGTGGGGAGAAAGGAACCCTTCTCCATTGTTGGTGGGAGTGCAGACTGGTGCAATCACTGTGGAAATCAATATGAGATACCTCAAAGAGCTGGGACTGGAGGTTCCATTTGACCCTGCCATCCCTCTGCTGGGTATCTTTCCAAAAGAATTAAAAGAATCATATCACAGAGAAGTATGCGCACCCATGTTTATAGCAGCACAGTTTGTAATAGCTAAAACTTGGAAACAGCCCATTTGCCCATCCGTTGGAAACTGGATAAAGAAGATGTGGTTTTTCTATAAAATGGAATACTACCCAGCCATAAAGAATGAGAAATGAGAGTCATTCATAGGAAAATGGATACATATTGAGGATATACTCCTAAGTGAAAGAAATAAGTCACACATGTGTAAATACTGAATAGTTTCTCTGGTGTGAAAAACTATAAAGGTGCATAAGATAATAATGAGATAAGTGACAATGTGAAATAGGAAGAAAAGGGCTAAAGGTGTAGGGAAAGTGGAAGGGTAGGGGAAAGTTAATAAGGGAAAAGAAAAAAGATGAGAAAATAAAAAAATGGAAACAAAGTTTTGTAAATGGGGAGGGGAGGAGGGCAGGGACAAGAGGAAAAAATGAGAACCAAGACCTGTCATGTAAAGGTAAAAGATCCCAATAATGAATGTAACTGTACTGTATACCTAAAATGTACAAATAAACTCAATTAAAAAAACAAAAACAAAACAATTGTCAGAGAATCCCAAACAATATTCAAATAGTAAGGTGGTCATTGCAATTACATAAAATAATTAGGCAGAAGTGCCAATTGCACTATTCAGCACAAGTGAAAAACAGAGACAAAGCTATACAAATTTAATGCAACATAACCAAAATCTTTGAGTGTATCAAGCATGGAAAAAATTCTCAAGCTCTAAAGCATTTCAAACCACAGAAAGGATAAGGTAAGTTCCTTTCTCTACATTTCCACTGGGTCTCAAAATAAACCTTGTTATTTTCCAGCTCATTACTTTAAAAAAGTAACACCATACAAATACATAATACTGAAAGCTAATGTTCTACATAATCCTCCTTTGGTTGTAGCTGGTGTTATCTGTTGGGTAGCAACTACTTTTTGATTACTTGAGACACAGTAATAGGAGAGCTTCTCTGATCGGGTTTATACCGATTCTTTCAATTTTTTCTTTTACTTGTACCCTTACTACTCTACTGTTACAAGAGTAGAAAATCAAGATACATGCTGATTCTCCAAAACTGGTAACCCATAAAAAAAATTAATCCCTGAAAAAAAAATCATAAGGTGACTAGGCAAAATTGTAACAGCAAATGGCAGAAACAAATATTACTTGATTTTTAAAATGGAGTAAAATATTTTTAAAAAATAGTATTTCCTTTAATTGTCCTCAATCATCAAAACAAATCATTTTTTTTCTTCAAAGAAAATTGTAAGAGCCTATTTATTATAGCTTTAAAAAAAGAATATTTAAAAAAGACTATTATTTTGTAGTGCTAGAAAGTAAGGAAGTGCTACATAAGCAAACCAGCAAAACACACCTATGGTGAGAGCATGGCATAGAGATGAGAAGCCAATAAAAGCCAAAGTTGGAATGATTGAGCAGCAAAATAAAGTAGTATTACTATTTTTTTTTTTGGTACCAGGAACTCAGGGCCTCACACTTGCCAGGCAGGTGCTGTGACGCTGATTTACATTCTTGGCCCAACAGTATTAGATTATAACCAAAAGTAGTAAAACAAATATCCATATTACAAATAAACGATTTAGAGCCAGGGATTTAGCTCAGTGGTGCCACATTTGCCTCACAAGCACAAGGACCTGAGTTCAATCCCTGTCTAAAAAAAAAAAAAAAGTGAAGGAGGCATAATTCTCCCATCTTTTCAAGAGGAGGCTGCAGATAATGATTTCCTTCTGAAGGATACAAAATCTCTGACAGTTTCTCAGCCATGTGAACAGGTTTAGCATCAAAAGAAGTAACTCATGTTGACAGCATATGCTTTTGATGTGACGTAAGAGAATGGCACTTTACCCACAAATGCAGTCTCATCATGAGAAAAACATGACATGATTCCCACTTGAAATACCTGACCAGTACTCTTCAAAACTGTCAAGATTCACCAAAACCAAGGCAAGTCTTTAAATACAACACAGCAAATGGAGCCTAGAGACATTGTGGCTGAATGTAATGTGGTATATACTGGTGGAACCCTGGAAGAGAAAGGGACAAGAGATCTGAATAAAGTGTGGTCTTTAGCTATAATGTGTCAGTATTAGATTATTAATTGTGATGAACATATGATACTAAGATGGTAATGATGGAAAAAATAGATTTGGGTTGTATTGAAACTTTTCTACAGAATCTACATCTATTCTAAAATAAAAACCTTATTTAAAACTGGGCATGGTGGCACATGCCTGTAATCCCAGCACTTGGGTGGCTGAAGAAGGCAGATCTCCATGAGTTCAAGGCCAGCCTGAACTATAAAGTAAGACCTAGTCTCAAAAAAACAAAAACAAAAACAAAACCTTATTTTAAAAACTAAAGCTACAAAAAGGAAAAATACATCATTTTCTTGGATGGGGAGACTAAATATAAAAAGTCAATTCTTTCTGAATAAAAATAATATAATACCAATAAAAAGAAGATAAAGGAACACTATATTTCTGAATTGAATGAATGAATTTTGAGCAACAACATAAAACATTATTAGGATAAGTCAATCCCCCCTTTTCTAGAACTTGTTCTTATCTTCTATTTTTCAACAAGCTTCAATTTCTCAGTAGGCTATGTATCTGATTTCTTCATTGTAAAATACATTTTAAAAAAGAATAATTTTATCTAGAAAGTCTGAGATACAAGACAAATCTCAGATCAGTATGGCAGTGTAGGAGAACTGGGATGAATCACCTAGCTTAAATACTGAAGCTATCACATGTAAACTCATTTAGTCTTTCTCAGCATTAGTTTCCTCCCTGTAAAATGGAAATAGTAATAGTACTTATCTTACAGAGTTTTGTAAATTACATGAAATGAACTCATGAAATATTTAGCACCTAAAGTATATAAAATTATTAGATATTATTTATTTACTTTCTGCAGTGCTGGGATTGAGCCCAGGGCCTCGTACATGCTAGGTACACATTCTACCACTGGGTTATACTCATAGCTTCTAAAATTACTCTTTTAAAAATATATTAAAGGAGCCAGGAGTGGTGGCACACACCTATAATCCCAGCACTCTGAGAGGTTGAGGCAGGAGGATCCAAAGGTTGAGTCCAGTCTGGACAGTTTAGTGACTTAGTGAGACCCTGTCTCAAAATTAAAAGAAAAAAATTAAAAAGGGCTAAAGAGTAGCTCATTGTGAAGTCACTGAGTTCAATCCCCAGTAATGCCAAATATTTAGCCATGCTCTGACATCATTCTGAATTTTCTGGGTCTTAACTTCATGGCCACATAACAAAACCACAAACAGGATAAACTATGAACAGGACTAGTGGTCAAAAACTCTACAGTTTGTGTGATGCAGGTGGCAGGGAGGACCTGGCTAATGTCTATAGCATGTCATCCTTACAGCAAGTGACTCACTGAGGCCAGGATTTAATTAGGTGCCAGGTGTTAGGAAATTTTCTTCCTCTGATTACATGTCAGCTGATAACCAGGTAATACACTAAAAGTGCTAAAACAAAATACTGTACTGGAAAATAATTAAGAATATGGTATACTTATATGTTTTTACTACTATGGAACTGCTATGGCTCTGGGATTTTCACTTTCAAGTTCTTATTTTGGTCAAAGACTGATACTCTTAAAACACTGTATGTGTATTTTGCAGGGCTATTTTGGTTCACTTCAAGAAGAGCTGCTGTTTCCATTTATCCACCAAGCTTAAGCTCAGTCCTATTATCTCTTCCTAAACAGACAAGAAAAGTTTTATGAGGTCTTTCTGCTCTCCATAACATAACATGTGCAACTCTTTCTCTGGAGAAAGATTATGACTGGAAGGTTTATATTTACATTAATTCTGTAACTTTATATATATAAGCAGTTTCTAGGTTTTACGGCCTGAATGGGACTAATTGAGGATGAAAACTCTACTGGGTAAATTAAATGTTCTCAGGTTGAATTTGCAACCTTCATTTTTTTTTTAAATCTTTTTTTTTTTTTTTAATTTTTTTTTTTTTTTTTTTTTTTTGGTACTGGGGATCGAACTCCAGCCCTTGCACTTACGAGGCAGGTGGCAGAGCCACTGAGACAGATTCCTGGCCTTTCATTAAAAAAAAATAAATAAATAAAAATAAACAAATAATACTGTCTCAGTCCATTTGTGCCACTATAACAAACTATACAAGGACTGGGTCATTTATAAAGAATGCATATGCATTTTCTCACAATCTGGAAACTGGAAAGCTCAAGATCAACTCACCGGAGATTTGTCTGGCAAAGGCTTCAATCTCTACATCCAAAATGGCACCTTGTATACCGTGTCCTCACTTGGTGGATAGGACAAAAGGGCAAAAGGACCTGATCTCACTTTCTCAAGCCCTTTTAAAAGGGTGCTAATCCCATAAAGGCAGTGCCTAAATCACTTCCTTAAGGTGCCACCCCACCATTACTGTTGAACTGGGAGGTTTCAAGATGAATTTGGAGGGGGCCCAACATTCAAATCACAGCAAGTACCCACAAAATTTTAACAAATTCGAAGGCAAATTCTGATATGATTTTTCTAGTAGACATTATAAAAAGGCATGAAAATGTAATTATACATTTTTTATTTTGACCTTCTGAGACAGGGTCACATGCTGTAGTTGAACTGGCTTGAACTCACTATGTAGCACAGACCGGCCTTAACTTCTGGTGATGCTCCAGCCCAAGCCTTCTCAGGGCTGGGATTACGGGTGTGCTCTACTACTTTCAGTTACAATGGGGTATTTTAAAGTGAGGGCTAGCACTGCTTTGGAACACTATGGAGCTGAAGTGGAAACTGGCTTACTCATTTCCCCAAAGGGTTAAAGGGCAGGAGTCCTGCTACCAACTTTCTGACCAATTTCATAGCACTAGTAGTACAGAGTTATTGAGGCCTGTTCAGCACCTTTGGAGCCTCCTCTCAGGCTCATACATTGTTCTTCTGACTCATTTTCTGCCAATTCTTACACAACGCAGCCACCTAGTTCTAACAAGAATGTTGTGAATAATAATCAGAGTTCCCAGTGACCCTGTTCCATGACAGCCCACAGGAACAATCCTTTTTGGTTTCAATATAAAGAATAATGACACTTTCCTTGAATAAAGTGTTCTTACTTAATCTTACGATTTACGTGAATTCTATAAATTAATAAGTTTATCCTGGAAAAAAGGTCCCTATTTCAAAATAAAATTTAAGATTAAAAAAATATATATATAAAAGGCTGGGACTATAGCTGGTGGAGTGCCTGCCTAGCATGAACAATGTCCAATAAAAAACAAAACAGACAAAGCTTAAGTAAATTTATCCCTCACTTTGGAATCACTGGTTACCTTAGTGAATTAATGAACAAATAATATTGTTATGTTTTCATAGGTGGCCCCTACCCAAAGGAGGGTGTTTAAAAATAATGTCATGGAAGCAAGATACACAATAATAATGCACAATCTCACCATACCCCAAATAGTTATCTCAAATATTATCTGTGGCACAGTTGACAGAGAATCAACTTACTGTTAAGATTTTGTCAGAGATAACAGATGCAGGAACTTGGCACCATGTGTTCTTTATAGGTTGTTCCAAGATACCTGATCTGTGACAAAAGAAGCCGGAGGAAGTTCTGCTTCAAACATAAGGCAAAGTGTATCTTTGTGTCATTTGTAAATGAAAAAAATATGAAGCCAAATCCAATACAGAAATTCTGCCTGGCTTCACTTATCTTTCTGCATATGCCCTTGATCACTTCCCTGAAAACCCACCTGACAGTTGATCTTTCATTAGCTGTTGGTATATAGAAAAATAATTGATAAAAATATATGCATGTATGAAAATACCACATTGAAACTCAATATTTTACCTGGCACGGTGCCACATGCCTAGAGTCCCAGCACTCAGGAGGCTGAGCCAGATGGATCACTGCGTGTTTGAGACAAGCTTGGACTACACAGTGAGTTCAAGGCCAGCCAGAAGTACAGAGGGAGATCCTATCTTAAAAAACAAAACATGGAAAGATATCCCCTGCTCCTGGGTAGGAAGAATCAACATAGTGAAAATGGCCATACTACCAAAACACTATATTTCACAGAACTAGAAAAAAGAATCCAAAAATTCATTTGGAACCATAAGAGACCTAGAATAGCAAAAGCCATCCTAGGCAACAAACACATGGCACCGGGTATAACAATTCCCAATTTGAAACTATACTACAAAGCCACTGTGATAAAAACAGTATGGTACTGGCAAAGAAACAGGCCTGAGGATCAGTGGAACAGACTGGAAGACACAAAAACAAACCCAGATGTACTCAGCTACCTCATCTTTGACAAAGGAGCTGACCATCCTCAGTGGAGGAAAGATAGCCTCTTTAATAAATGGTGTTGGAAAAACTGGATTTCAACCTGCCACAGATTAAAACTAGACCCTTATCTTTCACCATGCACTAAATTAAAATCCAAATGGATTAAAAATCTAAATATGAAAACAGAAACATTAAACTTCCTGGAAGGTAAGTTAGGCAGAACTCTGGAAGACAGTGGCATAGGAAAAGACTTTATGAACAAATCCTCAGTAGCATGGGAACTAGCAGATAGAATCAACAACTGGGATCTCATCTTACTAAAAAGCTTCTGTACTTCAAAAGAAACCATCAGCAGAACTAAAAGACAACCTACAATGTGGGAAAAAATTTTTACCAGCTGTTCCTCAGACAAAGGACTATTATCAAGAATATATAAAGAACTCAAAACAATCAGTCCCCCCAAATATAAAGACCCGATTCAAAAATGGGCATCTGAAATGAACAGACATTTCTCAGACAAAGAAGTCAAAGCAGCAAGTAAATATATGAAAAAAATGTTCCACATCACTAGTCATCCGAGAGATGCAGATGAAAACAACACTGAGATTCCACCTCACCCCATAAAGAATGGCTGATATCAAGAAATCACACAATAACAAATGTTGGCGGGGTTGTGGGGAGAAAGGAACCCTTCTCCATTGTTGGTGGGAGTGCAGACTGGTGCAACCACTATGGAAATCAATACGGAGATACCTCAAAGAGCTGCAATTAGAGGTTCCATTTGACCCAGCCATCCCTCTGCTGGGTATCTTTCCAAAAGAACTAAAATAATCATATCACAGAGAAGTATGTGCACCCATGTTTATAGCGGCACAGTTTGTAATAGCTAAATCTTGGAAACAGCCGATTTGCCCATCAGTTGGAAACTGGATAAAGAAGATGTGGTTTTTCTATAAAATGGAATATTACTCAGCCATAAAGAATGAGAAAATAGAATTATTCATAGGAAAATGGATACATATTGAAGATATACTCCTAAGTGAAATAAATAAGTCACACATGTGTAAATACTGAATAGTTTCTCTGGTGTGAATAATCTGCAATAATACAGAAGATCCTAATAAGATTACTGACATTTAGAAATGGGAAGAAAGGAGCTAAAGGTGTAGGGAAGGTGAGGATGGGTAGGGGAAGGGTAATAAGGGAAAAGAAAAAAATGTGAGATAATGAAAAGATGAAAATAAAGTGTTTGTAGATGGGGAGGGGAGGAGGGGGTAAAGGGAGGGCAGGGACAAGGGGAAAAAATGAGAACCAAGACTTGTCATGTAGAGGTACAAGATCCCAACAATGAATGTAACTGTACTGTATCCCTAAAATGTACCAATAAACTCAATTAAAGCTGAAAAAACAAAACAAAACAAAACAACTTCTTTTGGATAAAATAGACACTAATAAAAATATTAACAACAAAAAAGAATAATTCTGCATGGTACAGATTCTTCAAGCATCTTCTAACAGTCACATGAGAAAAGAGAACTACGGTGTCAAGGAAGTGTGGGTGACACATAACAGCGGGAAGTAAATAGTCAGCCCAATGTTGTTGAAGAGCAATGTCATCTCCCTGAGTTGCCTTGTAATGAACCATGAAAAGTAAGAAAAAGCCAAGCTGTTCTAGCTGTTCTAAGATATCTTTGTGCTCCTCAATGAATTCTGGATTGGCAGTCATTAGGGCCCACACACTACTTCCCGGGGTCACTTACATCTTTGACTAGCTAGAGGTAATTATTTAAAAAACTCAAGAGTTAGGTTTACTTTTTACTATTTTACAGAATGCTTATTAGTCCTTCCTAAACCCTAATGGAACAGAATTTATTCATTTATCTATGTATGGTTGCAATATAGAACAGTGATGCTTGTTTTGGAGAAACTGGTACATGTACATGTCTTGATCATTTTAGATCCTTTTATCCCCCCCTTCACCTCTTCCTGTCTCTTCCTTTTTCCTATCTCCCAAAATCTGCCTTCCTGTTTCCTAGTATCTCTCCTTCGTGAAACAGAATTTAAATCTTGCTACCAGATTATTTTAAGATATACAGCTGATCGTTTTCATTGATTCACTTTTTTCAGATTTTAATCCCATGAATTCACACTAACAATGATTCATGTGGGTGATAGGTATTTCAGAATCCTTAGGAAGCAAACTGCAATTTCATCGCTTTGATATTCTAGTTAGTAACTCTTAACCTTAGGTTTTCCCCAGTTAACATGCTCTCCTTTGGGCTAATTTGAAGGGGTACTGAGGATCGAAACCAGAGCCTTATATATGTTAGGTTAGCATTCTACCACTAAACTATCCCTCCACAAAAAGGTTTTATTTCTTTTTAAAGTCATTTAAGCATCAAAATGGCAATATAACTTCTTGGTTATGGAAACAAAATAACTGTTGGGTATGGAAACAAAAAATTTCTGTTTTGTTACCAGAGATCAAACTCAGGACCCTGTGCTTGCCAGGCAGGCACAGGGCTGCTGAGCTACATCCCCGGCCCTAACAAACTTCTATTTTGAAAATGGAAGAAGTATATCACTTTTGGGACCAAGTTCCAGTTCTCTAAAATGAGTTTCACATATTTAGTTTTTAAAAAACCAGATTTCCATTCTAAGACTCATTAAAAGACATTTGACTTCTAAAATCACTTGTTTTTGTAAAGCAGTAGGAGTATACTTCCAAGAAACCACTTTTACGAAAGAGTGATTCCCAAAATGTGATCTTAGATCCACAGTATCAGCCTTACCTGAACTTTTTAGAAAAGCAAATTAAATTCTCAGCCCCACTCCAGACCTTCTGAGTCAGGAACCACACTCACAAATCCTCAAAATGATTTGGATGCACTCAAGTTTGAGAACCAAAGCATCTATCTGTTAGTATATATTAAGGCTCAACAGACTTACAGTATATAATTAATAAGAGTTTAGCATTAATATGGGTCAACCAAGAACCCAAGCATCTTTATTTTCTGCTTTTAGATATTTTGAGCACATATCTATTTATAAACTGAAACCTCTCTGTAGGAAACAGCATGATATAATGTAAACTGTATTAGTCTTAAAGTCAGAAAATATAAGTAAAAATTAAGTTGGCCCTAAGTGAGTCAGGTGAATTTCCTGGATTAGAGTTTTACTTTTTTTTTTTTTTGGTACTGGTGATCGAACTTGGATCCTTCTGCTAGCAAAGAAGGTGCCAGAACCACTTAGCTAAATCCCTGGCCCTGGGTTAGAGTTTTAATTCAGAAATAATTAAAATTGGGTAATCAGTCTTAAAAACACTATTAAGAACAATCATTTATGTATGTATGTATTTATTTTTTTGGTACCAGGGATTGAACTCAGGACCTTACGCTTGCCAGGCAGGCATGGCGCCACTGAGCTACATCCCCGGCCCAAGAAGCACCTTTTAAATTCCATTGGATAAAACTGTTGTTAACCAGATGACCAAAATTTACAACTTTGGGAAGTTATTTCCAATCATCTATCATTTCTGATTTAATCATTAGCAATGAACAGATGAAAGTGTGCCAGGAAAAGAAGTTTTCAATTCTAGATTGTAATACAGAAAAAATTTACTCATACACCTTCTCAGAGGAGACTTGGTAGTTCCTCAAAGGTAAAAGTAGCAATATGACACCCAAGAGTTGGGACCCAAAGAACAAGATACTAATTCTCTTTGTAAAGCAAGCCCTTAAGAGATAGTGTTTAAGCAGAAGGAACACAAGAACAATTCCACTTAAATATTTAACATTTGCTGTTAAAAACATAAGGTATTTATGAATTTCCTTGATACTTTCACACTATTGAAACATAATTGCAAGCACAGTTGGTGAAAAACTGTATTACATTTCTAGAGATTGAGCAAAAAAAACAACAAACCCAGTATGCTCACACAAAAATCCTGAGCATAGCTTATTGTATCTTAGGTGCTTTATGGTATTGAAACACTTACAAGAGGTTATGTAAATCAATAGAGAGAAATAAAATAACTTAAGTGGTAGAAAAAAAAAATGAGAAGTCACTGCCAAGTAAATGCTCTACCAAATGACCTTTAATGGCTAATTCCCTTGCCTCAATTTTTCTCTCACTGTAGTAAAACCAACTAAGACATGGCAATCAAAACAAATTCTGCAGTGTTTCCACCAAACTGCTTTCTATTCAAAGTCCCAAGCATTCTGAAAGAATGAAAGCATTCAGGGCTGATGTCTGGCCATAATTCTTCTAAATTACATTATAAATTTTCATTTTGCTGAAGCCATTTTAACCAATTCTCAGTTATCTACAGACATAGGGAACAGAATTTTGAACAGCTAGTAATATTAACTAAAATGATGTACTTTCCCCTCCCCATACACCGTACATTAGAGGAGCTTATGAACACCAAAAATCCAAATTCAGGCTGCAAAAAGAATAAGGAACAAAAGCATCAGGACTGAATCACAGGTAGATGTGTGCGGCTGGAAAATAATAAGACAAAATGCACCATAAGAAGCTTTGCACTTTTTGTCCTTTTGTTTTCTAAGTGAAAAGTAAGCATGTTGTCCCTGTCCCCTTAAGGCAATCTCACATCACCAACCACTAGCGATGACTTGGTGACTGAAAAGAAAAATTCATTTCTGAAAACGAAAATTGTGAAAGTATGTGTAAAGTATGAGTCACGGAGTCTTTTAGAATTCCCTCCCTCATCATTTTAGGAAAAATAATCCATAAAAATAGCAGCTTTTGCCACATAAAATGTCAGTGAAGGACCTTGATTTTGAAGAAAAGATCCAGGCAAAGGCTGTTTTGCAATTCATTTCTAGCTCCCAAGCTCAAGATTTGACAATCATAACTACAAGGCATCAGTGTGGCTGCTATCAGAGCTGTTTGAAAATACTCATTCTCTTTCTGCTTCCAAGCACATGGAAAGATTGCCTTCTGTGTCCTACTGAACTGGTATGGCTGGGTAACCTAAATTAGCTGCTAACAAAATACAGTGTGAGCAGAAGTGACAGGCATCACATCAGAGCAGAAGCTCTTACAAACCAGGGTCTCTTTCTCTTCCTCCCTCTCTCCTCATTCTCAGGAAAACTAACCTGAGTTTCTTTACAAGGTGGTAGTTCCTAGAAAGTGATAGCAGCCATGCTGGAACCCTTGCTTGAAGGTCTCACACTGTCATTTCCACCACATTCTACTGGTCAGAACAATTCCTACAACGAGTCCAGACTCAAGAGATGAGAAAACAGACTTCATCTCTCAATCTGAGGAACTGCAAAGAATCTATGGTCATTGTAATCCACCACAGAAGTAAGTTGATGTAACTGAAACTATAGGTAGAGGTGGGTAAGCAGAGTAGAGATACTTTAGAAGAAAAAAGGAAGACCTCTAAGGTGTTGCTAATGATTCAGCTAATCTGAAGAACATTTAAACTGGAAGGGCCAGGCAAGCATAAAGATGTTGAGGAAGTGACAAGCTTGGTATGTATGAGGAATAAGAAAAATACTAGCATGCCTATAATTCAAAAAACCATAGATGAGGTTGAAAAGGAAGGTAAAAGCCAGCTGATGAAAGATACCATAATCCATGATAAGGAACTTGGATTTTATTTTAACTGCAATGGGAAGTTTTTGAGGCCAGGGTGAAAAAGCAAATCAACCACTTAAGAGTTTTAGTGAGAGATGATGATCATGAAGATGGAAAGAAGCAACTAGATTATGAGATATGTTTGAGGATTACAATCAATAAAAGTCCGTAAACTGGCTGGTGAAAAAGACAACAATTGAGGCTGAAATCTTTTGTTTGGGGATTGAAGATTTTGGTGAATGGTGTTATCAATTATTCCCCCCACTCAGCTTTTTAAAAAATGAATACAATTTAATTTCTACTTCTACTTATTTACATAATACTTTGTTTTTTTGTTTGGTACTGGGGATCAAACCCGGGACCTTGAACTTTTAAGGCCGGTAGCGGAACCACTAAGCTAAATCCCCAGCCTATACTTTTTCTTAGAAGTATTTGTAAGAGTCTAAATAAAATATTACTGTAAGATGGCTGTTGATAAAAAGAAAACCATAAAGCTAAAACTACTATATAAAAATTAAGTTTACTACATTACAAAGAACCTTAATATTAAAAAATTTCATCTAAGAAAATTTAAAACATTATATTTTGTACCAAATAATGAACTGAAGTGTTACATAAAAGCTAACACCAGTGGTGTACAAGGGATAATTAACATATCAAAATTTAGTTAAAAATTCTTCTAAATTATAACATATTTTGGAAAACTGAATGTTACTAAGCCATTTTGCAATACTTTAAAAACATTTTGGCCAGGGATTTAGCTCAGTGGTGCTGCCACCTGACTCACAAGCACAAGAGTTCAATCCCTGGTTCCAAAAACATTTTACATTGCGTATTTTGGGTATATATTACTCTTTATCCCTTTGACCCTGTACTGAGGATCGAACTCAGGACCTTATTCTTTTTGTTTTTGTTTTTGAGACAGGGTCTCACTATGTAGTTCAGACCGCTCTGGAACTGTGTAGCCCAGGCTGGTCTCAAACTAGCAGCAATCCTCCTGCCTCAGCCTCCCAAGTGCTGGGATTATAGGCATGCGCCATCATGCCAGCTTTTTTTTTTTTCAGGACCTTGTTCTTGCAAAATAGGAGCAGTGCCACTGAGCTAAATCCTCAGCCCTATTATTCTCTCTATTCTGACAAGAAATCTGTAAGAGTCATACATGACCATAAGAATCATTAATAGAAAAGAGGATAAAAAAATACATGTTTCTTGTTCAGATAATACAACTATTATCCTGATACTGCTACTAGCATTCACTCCCATTATTGGTTTATATTTACAGAGATACCCACAGAGTTTAAAATGGCAGTGGCAAGGCATAGGTACTCAATAAACAGTAACTGGATCAACATCATCGTCCCTGCCAAGACACTCTAACTGTCCTTCTCAAAGTGAAAGCTATACAATTCATCTCTCAACTACTCAAAACCCTTGCCTCTTCTTAAACAAACAAACCTAGAACCTTCTTTCTGAATACCTGAAACCAAATTAAAATACTGATTGATTGATTGATTGGAGACAAGGTCTCACTATGTGGTTCAGGCTGGCCTTGAACTTACTATGTAGCCAAGGCTGGCCTCAAACTTTACCTCTGCATAATATATGTCTTTATGCCTATATGCATGTATATATGTAGAGATACACACACATATGTATATATATATACACACACACACACATAGATTTGCGTATGCATATGTAAATGTATACATGATGTATGTATACATATATGAAGCAGGATACACTTCACAATTTTTAAAAATCTACAAGATAAGTACGAAGTCTTCCTATGCTGCTCAGATTTACAGAAATTAAACAAATGAATTAGAAAGGGCCAAGGTTAGTTCCCTCTAGTCTATACTCTAAATTGTGTTGGCTTATCATTTACCCAAGGTTAGACTGTTTCTCTAAAATCAAAGACACTGTAAATATAAAAACTAAAACTATAAAACTCTTAGAAGAAAATGTACACAGTAAACTGGGTGTAGTGGGACACGCCTTTAATCCAAGCACTTGTGAGGCTGAGGCAGAAGGATCACTCTGAGTTCAAGGCCAGCCTGGGCTACACAGTGAGTTAAAGGCCAGTCTGAACTACATAATGAGAACCTGTCTCAAGGAAAAAAAAAAATCTGAAATAGGCAAACCCAGAAAGGCAGAAAGCAGACTAGGGATGATATACTAAGGGAGAATGGGAATGACCGTATGGAGTTCATTTACAGAAAATTAAAATGTTCTAGAATTAGTGGTGATAATTGTAAAACTTCATGAATACATTAAAGACCACTGAATTGTAAATCTTTTGTTTGTTTGTTTTTTTGAGACAGGGTGTCACTTTGTAGTGCAGGCTGGCCTTAAACTTGCAGCAATCCTCCTGCCTCAGCCTCCTGAGTGCTGGGACTACAGATGTGTGCCACATACCCAGTTGAACTGTAAATTCGAAAAGGTAGAATATTATCATATATTAAGTCCTAATAAAAGAAAAAATGCAAATGCTAAGGCACTGAGACATAACTTGATCAAGACTCCAAATTATACCAAAAGTGAAACATGGAGACTTTAGTCTCCAAATCGTTCAGTATATCCTAGAGTTGTACTTCCTCATCACTACTAAGTTACCCAAAGCCAGGAATGGTGGCACATAAACCTAGAACTCTGGGATGCTGAGGGAGGAGGATTATGAATTCAAACTCAGCTTGGGCAACAAAGAGAGCTCCTGTCTCAAAATAAAATAAAAAAAGGGCTGGAGGTGTGGCCCAGGGCAAAGGCCCTGGGTTCAATCCTTAGTACTGAGGAACAAAAGATATCCAAAATTATAACACGCACCACCAATTTGGTAATAAACAGCTTTTAAGCAAAAAGCAAACATCATACATTAAAAAACTCCACACAGTTCTATACCATAAGTTTTATGAAATTAAAATTAACATTTAAGGGCCAGGGATTTAGCTCAGTGAGTGGTTGTGTTGCCTGCCTCACAAGTACAAGGTCCCGAGTTCGATCCCTGGTACCAATAAATAAATAAAAAAATAACATTTAAACACTGAGGCACTCTTGGCTACAGGAGTCCTATATATCCTCTCAGTGACATGTTACACAACCCCCTCCACTGAAGCCATGTTCTTCACTTCTGTAGCACTTTTAGGAGCAACGTATAACTCCAAGACAGACTGAAAAATACTGTATTTTATGTATATTTCACATTGGATGATTCCTTTTTCTTACAATTATAACATTCTAGAAGTTAGTCAACTTTCTTGAATATGTAGGAGAAGCTTTCAGTAGACAGAAATTTAAAGTTCAATACCAACTTTTCAAAATACAAAAATCAATCATAACAGCCTTTCCTTGCTTTAAAAATCTGTACTTCAATCCCACTGCATTTTTTGCATTATCAGAAAAATTCTAACAATTTTTTTTTTTTTTTTCTTTTTGGTACTGGGGGTTGAACTTGGGACACTGCACCTGGGAGGCACTGGTGATCAAACTCGGGTCCTTGTACTTTTGAGGCAGGTGGCAGTTTACAGTATTTTTTACTGTCTAGCAAATTGATATATTTTTTCCTCCTGAATTTTATTATAAGCTTCAAAGTCCCTTCTGATCTCAAATATGCAAATGTTACATGGGATTTCTTCTAGTCTTTTTATGTTATTTTTATACAGAGTTTTGAACAACTGTAAATTAAAATTTAGTTTTAATTATTACACAGAATTCAATTAAATAAAACAGGAAAATATTGGGAGGAAATAAAACACTGACAATGATTATTGCTGAATAGGATTATTTATATGCTTTTCCTTCCCTGTGCTTTCCAAATTTTTTTACAATCAATACCTTTTTTGGGGGGGTACAGGGAATTGAGCTCAGGACCTTGTGGCTAGGCAGGCACAGTACTACTGAGCTAAATCCCTGGCCTGAACACATATTACTTTTACAAAATCTAACCTATCTCTTTCCTTCTGTCTCTGTCTCCCTGTCTCTCTCTTTCTGTACTAGGGGTTGAACCCAGTGCTGTCACACTGAGCCTTTGTCAATATTACTACCTCAAAGGCTCTCTCATGTATATAAGAAATACAAAATATTTCTGCATATAATCCCAGCACTTGGGAGGCTGAGATAGGAGGATGGCCACAAGTTCAAGGCCAGCCTGGGCTACATGGTAAAAACTTGTCTCAAAAAACCAAAAAGAAAAGAAATTCCATTTCCTTTTTACATTTAAAAATTTTTTTTTTCTTGGGAGGCTGAGATAGGAGGATGGCCACAAGTTCAAGGCCAGCCTGGGCTACATGGTAAAAACTTGTCTCAAAAAACCAAAAAGAAAAGAAATTCCATTTCCTTTTTACATTTAAAAAAATTTTTTTTTATTTATTTAAAAAAATATTTTTAAAATGAAAAAATAAAAAACATACTTCAGCACAAGAATGTAGACACAAATATAAACTAAAAGTATATCAAAAAATTTCTGTAAGTCAAGCTTGTCCTTTTTTCTACTTGTGAGCTTTTCTGAGTGTAAATGGCCAAAATGGACTTGTAACATCTCTGACAAAAGGCTTTTATGTTGGCAGCAATTTTGAAGAAACAACACAGTTCAACTACAGATGAACGACCATATATTGCCAATGTTAAGAGCCACAACCCTGAAATCCAAGTGTTGCTTACCATTTAATTTTTATGGTATGATTGTTATCTAAGGATTTATTATATAAAATTAGCCTCAATTTTCTAACCTACAAAATAGAGATAAAATAACTGTTCATTGCTGCAATGAAAAATCATGATATTCTTTTTAGAGACTGCTAGGATATTTGTAAATTGATAAATGAGTACCGTGTGAAAGAAGACCTGCTTAAGTTAGTTTATGAATGTACTATGTTTGGAGGAAAAAAACCAAAAACCAAAACAAAAAAACGAGTGTAACAAGTGACTAGTATCTCTTGATATTATATCCTAATATACTGGTAATTTTCAGAGGGGTTGACCTGCAGGAAAATGAAAGAGCAACACCAAAGAGGGCAGAGGGCTAGGAGGAGAGAGGCTAAAGGTTATACAAAGGGCTGGCCATTTGTGATGTGGTTTTTCTTTTAACTCCTCAACTCTTAATTTCTTACTCCCTAGTTTATAGAACACTTACATAAAAACAGTGGCTTTGAGATGAACAGTTGGTCACTGTGGTACATTTAAGAGTTTAGTTTTTGGGGAAGAAAAAAATGGAGAGCAAAGATCCTCAAGGAAGATCACTAATGGACAGAATAAACATTTATGGTGATGGAGAATAGCAAAATTGAATTTGTACTTACCATTTGAGATTCTCGAACTTTATGGAACATTTTGGCAACATTGAGCCCGTCAATGACAACATCAAAAGGAGGACAGGATTTTATAAACTTCACAAATCTCTTCAGTTCCTAGAAAAGAAGTCAAATAAGACACTAACAAGAACTGAGTATGGACTTTATCGTAAACATGTTGTGGCAACATTTATTATTTTTGGTTTTTTTGTTTTGTTTTGTTTTGTTGGTACCAGGGATTGAACTTGTGTCCTTGTGCTTGCGAGGCAGGCTGCAGATGTTTTTTTTTTTTTCTTTTGGAACTGGGGATTGAACTCAGGGCCTTGCACTTGCGAGGCAGACAGCAGAACCACTGGCTAAATCCCCAGCCCATTATTGTTTTGATAATTCTAAATATTCTTCCCTTAAAAGCACACACACAAACATAAACACAAAAAATACTCTCAAAATGAAACCTCAACACCTGTAATTTCAGTTCTTTGCAGGCTGAGGCAGGAGCATCACAAGTTTGAGGCCAGCTTGGGTAACTTAGCAAGACCCTGTCTTAAAAGGGGAGGGATTTTCCCACTGGTAAGGCACCTACCTAGCATGCACGAGGCTCTGGGTTCAAAACCCAACAACAAAAAAGCCAGACTAATGTATACAGTTACACAGAATTACCTGATAACACGTTTTAATCTCATAGTGCTTTATACTTCACAGTGCCTTCACATGTGACCTTATTTGATCTACATCCAGCTAGCTAGATTGCTCAGTTGACCCATGTTAGTCATGAAGAGAATGAAATGTCAAAATCTCTTAATCCTATCAGAAAGCCAAGGAGAAGTGAACCACAGGTGCACCAGCTACCAGAAAAAGTGTGCTAAAAGAAAAAAACTAAAAAAGCAGTAGCTTCTTTTGTAGCATTAATCAGCTTTTGTTTGCTTATAGCTGTTTTGAAGAGTGGAAGATTCATCTAGTCATTCATTTAAGTATTTATTTAGCTTCTACTTTATGCCTAGCACTTTACCAAAAAGACAAAAATCCCTACCTTAAGAGAGCTTAGTGGGAGGACACACAAAATAAAACAAATGAGTAAAGTAAATTAAATGTCAAATATGGTAAGTGCTATGGAGAAAAAAAAAGAAGGGAGGATGTTCCATGTCTGGTAATGATGGAATAGCTTGTACTGGAATGCTAGATGATAATATAAATTCCAGATTAAAAACTGACTATAGGGAAAAAAAAAACAAAATAAAACAAAAAAAATTGACTATAGGTCTAGGGGTATAGTTCAGTGGCAGAGTGCCTCATGAAGCCTTGGGTTCCATCCCTAGCACCACAAAAAACCAAAAACCAAAGCTAAAACAAAATAACAAAAACAACCATGTGTCTGAACATACTAAAGAATGACCAAGACTACATACCTATCACCCAACTACTACAAGGCTGAAAAAGGAGGAATTATGAGTTCAAGGCCAGCATGGGCTACATAGTGAGACCCAGTTACGAACAAACAAACAAAGAGCAAACACTAAAAACTAAGCAAAAGTTGAGGTATTAGAAAAACAAAAGAATTTTTGTTACTGAAGATTAAAAGAGACAAATGAAACATGACAGCCAAACACAATGTATGATTCTGAACGGAATCCAAGGGAAGGAAAAGCTTATAAAGGCTATTATTAGGACAAGTGACAAAAACTGGGAATCAACTGCAGATCAAGTAATATTACCATATCAGTGTCATAAAGATGAAGAACTCCCTCTCAATCATTAGGGAAACTTTCCCAGAGAGCTATTACATACCCTCCGGAATGGCTGAAACTCAAAAGACTGAGTAGGACAAGTATGTGGGGCAACTGGAACTACCAAACACAGGAATGCAAAATGGTATAACAGCTTTGGAAAACAATCTGGTATTTTTTCTATAAAATGAAGCATACACTTATCATGCAACAGCAATATCACTTCTGTGTATACACAGAAGAGAAATGAAGACCCACACCCACACAAAGACTTAGATGTGAGTGCTAATAGTGGCTTTATTGCTAACTGGCAAAGCTGGAAAATTCAAAGTGGTGAATGAATGAATGGATGGAAAAAAAAAAAAAGTGGGGCTGGGGATGCAGCTCAGTGGCACTGCACCTGCTTCACGCAAGGTCCTGAGTTTGATTGCTGGTACCGGAAAAACAAAGGTAGCACATCCAGACAAAAGAATACTATTCCGGTATCAATATTTGTATACAAATTTACAATATGGGTGAAGCTCAAGTGTATATAATGTTGAATGAGAAAAAGGCAGACATAAATGGCCAGTAATATATGATTTCAGTTTATATGAAATTCTAAAAGTGGCAAAACTGTATGTGCCAACACATATAACACAGATTAATGGTTCTACAGGTAGAAGGAACTGACTAATGAATACGAAGGGATTTTTTTTTACAAAGGAAATGTTTTGATAGATATAAATGTTCCATATCTTGATTATGGATGGAGGTGATTATACAACTGTACACACTTGTCAGAACTCACTGAACTATTTACATATGTATTTTTTTCTTGGTGCTGGGAATGGGATCTAGCGCCTTGCACAGCTAGACAAGTGCTCTGTCCAAAACTACACCTCCAGATCCTGGATTGTATCTCAGTTAACTTCATTATATATAAATTGCACTTTAATAAAGCTGATCTTAAAACAAAAGAAAAGCCTAATACTAATACAAATATATTTCATCTTTAAAGTTACCACTGATCCCTATGTATGTTTTTATTTCTCACTTGACCTCACTAGCTTTTCTATCTTTGCCAACTTCAGTTCCCTTCTTACTCCTTCACTTCCACTCAGCAAAATACCTTCCTTTAAAATCTCTCTACTTGCTGGGAATAGTGGTGCTTGCCTGTAATCCCAACACTCAGGAGCCTGAGGCAGTAGAACTGATGTGAGTTCAGGGCAAGCCCGGGCTATAATAGAGAGTTCAAGGCCAGCCTGAACTATATAGTGAGACCCTGTCTCAAAAAATAAAAAATAAATAAATAAATAAAATCTCTCTCTGCTTCAATATATTTCCTATAAAATATTAGAGTTCAAATTACTATCACAATTAAACATGGGTTGGGCCGGGGTTTAGCTCAGTGGTTCCAGTGCCTGTTTTGCAAGTGCAAGGTCCCGAGTTCAATCCCCAGTACAAAAAAAAAATAAAAAAATATGGGTTGGAAGAGGGATGCTTTTTATATAAATGAAAACTATCAAGGAAAATTAAAACAGTTTACACATGATATGACTTTTTAAAATTTCAGTCTATATACTCAGATCTATGGAAACAGAGCAAATTATTAAATTTATAACAATAAAGTTTCACTAATATATTCACCTCAGGAGTAGTGACAAACTAAGGTAATTCATTGTTACTGGCAAGACAGACATTTGAAAAAAAAATCCAGGGTAAAACTAGACATTTTATAAAATCTCCCTCCAGTTCTGTTATTGTAGATGTTAATAACATTTGGAAACCCCTAAAAATCACAGAATGGAAAAGGGTAGATTTGAGATGGTTAACCTGCAAGGTGAGTCTCAGGAGCCTCTATACAATAAACAGGATATGTAATGAAATCCCCCTCCAAAGATTATCCTTCTGATCCATGCCTTTTACTTAGCCAGAAAAACCCAAGACAGTAGGTGGAGCTTTTCTTCCCTTTGCTAAAGCTCCACTTACCAAAGTGCACCAACCAGGGATACTGGGTAATACTTTCCTAAAGACGCATAGTTTTCAAACTAAATCTGTTTACTATTGAATTCAAAAGCTACTGAATAGGCCTTGCAAATAATGCACAGCAAAGAAAAAGCTGACCTACTGAGAAAGCACTACAATCTGCAAGTTTAGCTATTTTAATGGAAAGTAAATTCACATCAAGAACATCTTTCTAGCAAGGGATTTAGTTCAGTAATTCTGCCGCATGCCTCTCAAGCGCAAGTTTCCAAGTTCAATCCCTGGTACCAAAAAAAAAAAAAAAGAAAGAAAGAAAGAAAAAACAAAGAATATCTTTCTAAAAAGCGAAAATAGAAGGAAAAAATGGAAACAAAGCTTCTATACACAGGGAGGGGAGGGGGCTTGGGGGGATGGAATAAAATAAATAAAATTTATTTTTTAAAAAAGAATATCTAAGGACACTGCTGGGATTGTCCTTGAATGCACATCGGCAGTGACCTGGGGTATGAAAATCTATCCATCTTTGAATTATTTGTTTTCTGATCACTGAATATTTTTAAAAATAGTTTTATTGAAAAATAATATACCATAAAATTCAATCATTTGAAAGTATAATTCAGAGTGTGCAATATTACTATGATCCAATTTTAGAGCATTTTGTCCCTCCTAGAAGAAACCCCATACTTACTGGCAGTTATGCCTACCCATCTCACCACCACAAAGCAATCAGTAATCAAATCTGTTCCTATAGGTTTGCCTATTCTGAGTTCTTATTATAAACTCAATCATATAGACACATGGTTTTTTGTGACTAGCTTCTTTCATTTAGGACATTTTCCAGGTTTATCCATGTGTAGCAGGAATTAATACTTCATTTCTATTCACTGCCAAATATCATATCATTGTATAGAGATATACTATCTCTTATCCATTCATCAGCTGGTGGACATTTGAGTTGTTTCCATTTTTGCCTATAATGCTGCTATGAACATTTCCATACAAGTTTTGCAGGAGTCTACACTTTCATTTATTTTGTAATTCCTAGGAATAGATTTATCCAGTCATAGGGTAACTCTATATTTAACTTTTGGAGGAACGGCCAGGTTTTTCCAAAATAGCTGCACCATTTTACCTTCCCAACTATAATTACAAGGGTTCCAACTTCGCCACATCTGCACCAACATGGTTATGGTCTATTACAGCCATGCTCATGGTTATGATGAAGCTGGCATCTCCTCATAATTTTGACACCTATTTGCCTAATGACTAATGAGGTGGTGTCTTTCTATGTGTTCATTGGCCTATACAGAGCCTTTTATTTTTGTAATGTATAGGCTTTTTAAATTCAGTGTGTTTCTTCTCGACAACAGTCACAACTTTTTTTTTTTTTTGGTACTGAAGATCAAACTCGGGACCTTGTGCTTGCCAGACAGGTGTGGCGCCACTGAGGTACATCCCTGGCCCAACAATCACAACTTCTATCATCATTACTTATTTTCTGCTCTCAAGACTAAATCTGCAAAGTGTAATTGCAAAGGAATTGTAAATTATGATTTTTTCAGAGGCTGTTAACTCAAAAGCCTGAGAGGACCAGGCAGGTAAAACAAAGAAGTAAAGTGGGCCAAATCTAAGAAAACACAACAGAGAAGGCAAAATGTCAAATAGCAAATGGTAGAAGTCCACTGTTCAAGATCTGAGAGGAAAGCAAGGTATAGTCAAACCTCCCCTTAGACAAAGTGGAAAAGACAGGCCCTTATAAAGGAAACATCCAGTGCTTAGTCCAGCTGCTTGTTGCCATGCAAAATAAAGATCCAGGTTTAGCAGATTTGACTTTTCAAGCAAAGCTGAAATTTACCAGGCCTTTAAAACCACATTTGGCAGCCAGATGTGGTAGGCTGTGCCTGTAATCCCAATGCTCCAGATTACTTAAGAGGCAGGAAGATCCAGAGTTTGAGAGGGCCTGGGCTACATAGTGAGTTCGAGGCCAGCCTGGACTTATAGTTAAGACTGTCTCAAAACTAAAAAAAGAAAGAAAAAAAAAAAAAAAAAAA
>NW_022900929.1:57764294-57771257 GCF_012274545.1 Fukomys damarensis | reverse complement strand
AAAAAAAAAAAAAAAAAAAAAAAAAAAAAAAAAAAAAAAAAAAGGAAAAAAATTTCCTGGCCCTCCTTCCACAGATTTAACCAGTGGCAGACTGAAAATATCCAGGGCTGGGAATTTAGTTCAGTGGTATTGTGCCTGCCTCAGAAGCACAAGGTCCTGAGTTCAATCCTTGGTACTGCAAAAAAAAAAAAAGAAAATATTTTTTTAAGAAATTCCAGAATATTCCTGAAAGGAAAAGCTGAATTTGCTGCATGCTGACTGCTATACCGAATCCATGCGAGTGAAGTGATGTGTCGGCACCCTGCTGTCACCTCATCACAGATCCTCATCACTTCGGTGTTCATTTGAATGCTGTTCACCTTGCATGTCATTTGCATTGTGTGAATTAGGCTTATGATAGTTGTATCTGTATTGAACCTACACTTTTTTATATTATTCCCTAAATGATACAATTTAACACTTATGTATATATCATTTACATTCCATTGGGTATTATTAAAAATCTAGCAGAGAACAGCTACATGCTATATACTGACATTTTAAGTGATGACAAACTCCATAAGATAAAACAATCTCCTGACACTGAACGAGGCTTACTTTGTGTACAACACACGTTCTGTCACGTATGCATGGAAGAAATCATTTAATGATGCATATTTCAGAATATATCTCAATTGTTGAGCAACTCACAACTGCATATAGGAAGATGCTTGTAGGTTATTTCCGAATACTACACCACTTTCTACCAAGGCCCTTGGGTATCTGTGGATTCTGGCATCTGCAGGGTCTGAAACCAATCCTTGTGGAAACTAAGGGTCAACGGTATGACGATTTTTAAAAAAGAGTAACACATTTTAAAAAAGCTCAAGCAAACAACATTTACACACACACACTAGATTCTACTCTCACTTTTGGGAAATTTTTTGAAACAGGGTTTTGTTATTTAATTCAGGCTGGCCTTGAAATCACAATGTATGCCAGGCTGGCCTCAAACTTGTGGCAATCCTCCCACTTCAGCCTCCAGAGTGCTGGGATTATAGACGTGCACCACCACACTTGGCTTAGATTCTACTCTTAAGCCACAAGTTTATAATATACTTATTAGATCAGTCAACATTTTCACTAATCACCTATTATATGCCAAATAACGTTCTAATTCCTATGAAGGGAATGGTGAAAAAATACCTGACCTCAAGGAGTACATATACCAGCGAAGGAGGCAGTAATATCAAGTAACAACTAGAGAGACACAGGGATATATGGTGAAGCAACTGCTCATTTCATGGTCACACAGCTAAAGAAAAAGAAGGTCCAGGGTCCCATAATCCCTTCTGCACACTCCCAAAGACCAAAATTCTTCCCACTATATAGACCAACTCCCAGCAGTTCTACCAATAGTGCCACCTGGGAGACCAAGCACAGTCTAGTACTGCACTGCACTGTCTTCAAGAAGAAAACCTAAGCAGAGTAAGGTGTCAGCCCTATTCTCCCTAGTTCCTCTCTGTTTTAGAAGTGGTGATCAGGGAAAGGCCTTTCAACGAGGTGACACAGGAACAAAGACCTGAATGTGGCTGGGAGTAATCCGTGCTCCCTCACAGTCTTTCAGACACAGGAAACTACCAAAGCCCTCAAGGAGCTCTGCACATTTGAAGATTAATAACTAGGCAATGTAGAAGCTGAGAGAATAAGTATGAAGACCATATACTTTGAGTTTAAACTTTCTACTCTCAGGCTGGGCATGGTGGCATATATTCAGGAGGCTGAGGCAGGAAGATTGCTATGAGTTTCAGGCCAACCTGGACTATGTGGTGAGTCCAAGGTCAGCTTGAACTATGAAGTAAGTTTTTGTCTCAAAACAAAACAACCTCTTACTTGTTTGGGAAAGGATAAACAAAGTGTAAAAAAATTCTAAAATGGCCAATCACATTTTAAATTCTTTTACTGTATCCAACCTTTTAAGAGAAGCAGTGAAGCAAAACTTTACTTACTGTTTTGTTATTGGTGTCTAATCACAATGAATTACAAAATGATCCAAAGATGTGCAGCAAGAAACACTTCTAAATGACCCGGTTTCTACACTGTACAAGATATACAAGCTCTAGAACAGAGGTGACTCCAGTATCTGGCTTCAAAGAGTTGACTTCATACTTAAAAATGAATTACACAGGCTGGGCATGGTGGCACTTGCCGGTAATCCCAGCACTCAGGGAGGCTGAGGCAGGAGGATCACCATGAGTTGGAGGCCAGCCTGAATTATATAGAGACTCTGTCTCAAAAAGAAAAAAAAAAAAATTACACAACCTAGACTTTGTAGATTTTGACATGTCTATTTATTATTTCTACATTATGTAAGGAAACTAACAATCTAAGTAAATGACTTTCCTCAATAAATTATATATAAAGAGATGACAAAATTTTTTAAAACTTTCTAACTAAAAGTTAAAACTTCAATTTTTTTGAAGTAATGGTCCACATTCATGGTTTACTTCTATTTGGAGACTTTGATACAAATTTTACTAAGTTCAAAACATATCTCTCATTGTTTAAAGTCCTACTCTAGAACAGCACTAAGGAGAAATGCAAGGAATATAACAACACATGCTCAAAACCTTACAGTGTGATAAAAGTCATTGCACTTACCATATATCCAATATATTACACTTACTAGGTAACATTTTCTAAAACTTAGAAATGCGTATTAAAATAACTGGCTTCAGTCATAATGGAAGTGGAAAAACAGGGGAATACCAGCTATTTTGGTTGGAAGCACTGCTCTTAACATGGGAACATCAATTTAAAAAATGCATTTGTGCATTCAATATCCAAATTACTTCATGTGACTTCTTTAGACAATGGGATCCAAATAAATCCTAAAAGAACATTAACATAACTGCCTTAATGATAGGGAGAAATGAATCTACATGTCTAAAAAGTGCCCCTTTAACCTAACAACATGGAGGCTGAATATTCCTCAAATCTTGTTGAAATAATTCAAAAAGCTTATATTCATTTAGTAGCAAGTTGTGAGAGATAGTTTTCATTTACTATGTAGTTATTTCATTAACTAAATTACTATAGTGAATTTGAAGCTAGCTTAGGCTACACAGTGAATTCGTGGCCAGCCTGAAATACATAGCCAGGCCTTGTCTCAAAAACCAAAAAAACAGCGCCAGGGATTTCGCTCAGTGGTGCCGCACCTGCCTCGCAAGGTCCTGAGTTCAATTCCCCATACTGGAAAAACAAACCAACAAACAAAAAACAAAACAACTAAAATACAAAAAAATACAGGATAAAATACAACAAAAATATTGTTCATGCACAGTTGAACTTGCAAGCAAAAAGAGACATCTTGGGTCTGGGGATGTAGCTAAGTGGGAGAACACCAACCTAGCATGCTCAAAATCCTGGGTTTAGTCCTCGGTACCACAAAAACAGGCCTTTACACTAAACTACATCCCTAGTCTTTTTTCACTCTTTATTTGGTGACAGTGTCAATAAATTGCCTAGGCTGGGCTCAAACTTGAAATCTTCCTGCCTCAGCCCTGCGGAATGCTGGGGTTTCAGGCACCAACATGTCTGGCTATGTTTGTCGGTTTTTAAATAATCTTGCAATACAAAAGGCCTTTCTAAATATGAAAGCCAGAGGCCACAAAAGCCTGGTAAATTTAAATATTTTTTATTCTTTTGAGGCAGGGTCTCATTATACAGTCCATGCTGGCCTCAAACTTAAAATCCTCTTGACTCAATCTCCCAAGACCTAGGATTACAGATGTGTACCACCATCAAGGTTTAAATATTTTTAAAAAACCATAAGTAAAGTAAATGAATTTAATTCAAATCATAATTTTTCAGATAAAGATATCCTGAAATCAGTAAGTCAACACCACAAATAAAACTAGGCAAAAGTAAGCAGTTTGCAGAAAAGAAATGGTACAGGTAGTTCTTAACCCTATGAAAAGATGGTCTATTTCACTCTAAGAAAAATGTAAATTAATTTTGTACTGGGTGTCTTAGTCCATTTATGATGCATTAACAGAATGCCCGAGACTTGGGCAATTTATAAAAAGAGCAGAAATGTACTTATTACAGTTTTGGAGGCTGAAAGTCCAAGGTTAAGTGGCCCACATCTGGCCAAAGCCTTCTTGCTGTCATCCCACAGAAAAGGGAAGAAGCGCAAGTGATCATGTGCAGAAGAGGAAGGGCCCCAGCCCCAGCCAGATGTGGAGGGCATGCCTGTAATCCAGCACTTGGGAGGCAGAAACAAGAGGATCACTGCAAGTTCAAGGCCATTCTGGGCTACGTAATGAGTTCAAGGATTCTCAGAATAGATCAAGAAAAATGGTAATGTTTATTTTTTGCACTAACACTGATTTTAGAGGGGCATACACTGAACTCACAGCTAACTAGAATAAAAGGAACGGAGGAATGAGGAAGGAAGGAAAGGAGAGAGAGAGGGAGGGAAGGGGAGGGGAGGGGGAGGGAGAGGGAGAGAGAGAGAGAGACTCACTTATAACAAATCCACTACTGAGATAACAACATCAATCCAGGATCCTCACGATTTAATCACCTCCTGAAGGTCTCACCTTTCAGCACTGTTAGCTTGGTAATTAATAAATTCTAACACATAAGTTTTGGGGGACACATTGAGGTCATAATACTGAGATTCCATCTTTTATTTCCTTTAGGCAAAGATCAAAATGTGATGACATAATGAAAATCAAAGGTGTGGTGAAATAAATTCTTAACTTTGCTGTACTGTATACTGAAAATATTTTCATGACAGTCAAGCTGGGTATGGTGGCACATACCTATAATCCTAGCTACTGGGGAGGCTGAGACAGGAGGACTGAAAGACTGAGTCCCTGTCTTTAAAAAAATATTTTTTTTCATGAAGTCCAATCAAAATTAATTTATGGCTACCACCTGAGCGATCAATCTGAATTGCAAGAATCCATCTTATAGCTCTAATCAAATATGTGAGAAATTACAAATGTGTAATATGTTTCACAAAGCAATTTAATATGTGAAACAACCAAAACATCCATTAAGAGAAGACTGAGCAATTAAAATAACATTTACACAATGGAAACTTATACAGAAAGGAAAAAAAGACAGAAGTGCAAACAAGGGAGAAAATAATCTTTTTGTCTTGAAATAATTTTCAACCTTCTAGAATATTCTCTAGCAGTTAGGTAGCATTTCCAAGTAGGTTATTCTGCAATTCCAGACAGAACGAAATTTCTCCGAAGTTATTTCTTAAATCTCACCTGATCTTTGAGAAAATAAGTCTAAATCAGGAAAAATTGTTTAGAAGTTAAAGAAGCTATACTTAAAAATATCTATTCTCCTTGTATATCATATCCCTATTGGTGGAAAGAATAGCTTAAAAAAAAAACAAGAAACAATATATTTTTAACTGCAAAATCTTGCTTACAAACGAGATAAAAATAAATCAGGCAAAGGAAGGCAATAACACAGCTTGGATGCCATAAATCCCCAAGTGCTGCTACCCACTTTTTTTTTTAAACGTTCTGCTTTTAGTTCAAGGAGTTCATCCATGCTTACACATCCTGGAAATTCCCTCTGCTTAAGAAACAGCCAGGAAGTTTCCCTGAGGCACCAATGTCTTGCTAACTTCCCTTCTTCCTTGGAAGGAAACATGTAGAATATCTAAGCTCCTTCATTGGATGATCCCAAAACAAAACACAGCAAGTAAAATGCTGCACGGACAACTCAACTGAAAAGCTTCTCAAAAAATGACAAAAATGTAAACACTTCTTTCTCAAATAAGGATGAGAAATGGCTTTAAGAAAAATGAAGCAACATGCATAGATAGAAATGCAGCACTATACATAGATATCATGTATACAGATGAGTACTATAGATAGAAATGCTCACAGCACTATAACTATACACCAGTACTGCATTAGACAAAGACAGATCCTATTTGTAGATATAACCAAGAGCACTTGGGAAGAATTCCTGAAGAGCAATCACATAAGAGGGCTGAAAGGGCCTCCTTTTAAGTATCACACAGAGCTGGCACAGTGGAGCTCACCTGTAACCCCAGTGCTCAGAGGGCTGAGGCATGAAGAGTCTGTTTAAGCCCAATATGGTCAATTTTCCAAGAGCCTGTCTCAAAACACATACACACACACACACACACACACACACACACACACACACACGTACAGTAGTTCTCTGCTGGAGACTGCCTCTAGGGTGTCTTTGAAGATTCTTTTTTGTCATACAGTGTGCCTCTTTTCTGATCTATGCTTAGAACAATCCTGTGACAGCCGGGCGTGGTGGAGCACCCCTGTAATCCAAGCACTCAGGAGGCTGAGACAGGAGGATCGCTGTGAGTTTGAGACCAGCCTGGACTACATAGTCCAGGCTCAACTACATAGTGAGATCCTGTTTCAAAAAAAAAAACAAACCAAAAAAAAAACAATCCTGTGACAGCACTGAGATGTAGAGGGAAAGACCAGATTAATAATTACATAAAAACACAGAATATCTGTATTTCCAATTCCTAGTTTACTCATGACTTCACTGAGTTAAATGAGCTATGTATAAAACAAAAACAAGGTATCAGTTGTGTCTACAAAAGTCATTAAAATTTCAAACATTCTCACAGAAATGAAAAAAAATTTACTATCATCCATACTCAATTCTAACACAAATTCTGGAAAGAAAGAAAAATGGACTCTCTTTTGTTCTCCTAGTAGAGAAAAACCCTGAGATAAATGCAGAGAATGGAGACACAGAAGATCTTACATTCCAGGAATTTTTTTGTATTTAAATTCAACAACACTAAATCTGACTAATGTGAAATACGCATGCAGCAAATCCTTGTGAACATCGCAGTATTAAGAAAAAAGATGGGCTGGGGATTTAGCTCAGTGGTTCTGATGCCTGCTTGGTGCCAAATTTGATCCCTGGTACCAAAAAAAAAAAAAAAAA
>NW_022900929.1:57716454-57764238 GCF_012274545.1 Fukomys damarensis | reverse complement strand
AAAAAAAAAAAAAAAAAAAAGACTACGAAAGTTGTCCTTGTGGAGAGCAGAAAGGAAATGGTAAGTGATTTTACTTTTAAGGAAAAGCAAAAGGTGAGAAGGCAAACAGTGAACAAAAGAGACAAGAATACTCAGGTAGAAATCTCGGGGATGTCCTGGAATCACTCATTAGCTCTAATGACGTGTTTGAATAGCTCGTCAGTGGTTTTCCCCATGTGTAACTTATCCAAATATCTGAATAACCCAAGAGCAATGCACAACTGGAAGATGAGTCATTCAGCCAGTAATCAATGAGATTAAGGGAAATTCTATTTGCCTATGAACTTTGACACAGTTTAAATTTATTTCATATTCTTCCTAGCAAGTACTACTAATTCACATTTGCACATGTTTGTTTCTGCTGCCATAATTAAACAAATAATAGAAAGCTGAATGTGCTCAGAACTTTTCTATTCTTAAAAAATATACAACAGTCTAATGATGTAGAATCGTTGGTATAGGATAAATAGCATGTGTTACTACTACTGAGTGCAAGGATTTGGGTTTGAATCCTGGCTTCATCACATAAACTGCATAGTTCTGTTAAGTTAGTGAACTTTTTTGAACTTCAGTTTTCTCACCTGTAAATATTTCTTCTTCTCTAAAGTTACTGTACAGACTGTATAAGTAAATGGTAGCGATGACATAAAACACATAAACAATTGACTATTTACTGTTTAAGTACAGTAACAATATTTATTGCATACCTATTGGATGTGAACTATTGTGGAAAATTTAAAAAGAGTGTCCTGTCCCTCAAAAAATTCTAATGTGGCTTAAACAGACACTGATATGAAAAGCTAAATACCACAAGAACACTACAAGTGTAGGATTAACAGTCAAGTGTGTGCCAGGGTTAGTAAGTGTTATAAATACAAAGGAAGAAAAGATAAATGCAGACTACTTGAGTTAGCCTTGAAGGAAAAAACAAACAGACAAACAAAAACAGGATTTTGAAATAGAAATACTTTTTAGATGAAGGGAGAAAGGAAGCATCTGTACAGAGCTGGTAAGTAGCTGACTCTGGCTGAAGAAGTTTTTTATTTTTGTGTTTGCACTGTAGAAGAAAGCAAGAAGAGATGTGTCCTGAAAGGTAGGTTTTGGCCAAACTATGGAGGAATCACTTTCAGGGAAGGGGGAACTGCAGAAGGTTTTTGCACAGAGGAGCAACATGATTAAAGTAGTGTTTTGAAAAGCTTAACCTGGCAAAAGCGTGGAGAAAAGGACGGAAATGGGTGGGGAGGACTCAGGGAAAACAGTTAAAAGGTAATCGGGAGACTGAAGTTGAGGTGTTAAAGGTCTGACCAAGATAGAATTGGTGGAAAAGGAACAGCAGAGGCAGATGTGAGAAATGGGGCACGACAGGACTAGTGACTGATCAGACCAAGGTTAGGGTGAGAGAGGAGACAAAATCAGCCTTCATCTCTTCAGTCTGTGTGGCAGGAAAAGAGGAAAGTCACAAAAGGAAACTCAAGTGTGGAATTGGGGGCTACAAGGGAAGAAGCATTTACGCAGCATTTGATTTTTGACCCAATGAATTTGAGTTCATAATGGCACATTACTTCGAAATGTCTCATACCAGTTGGGTACATTGACCTGGCATTTCAAAGAGTAGTCAGGATAAAAGAAAACAAATTGGGAGTCACTTGGGAAAGGGATTACAGCTAAGGCTGAGGACAAAAAAAATCCCATCAGGGTCACTGATAAAGGCCCTTGTCCTCCCTCAGAAGAAAGACATGGGCCTCAGGGCAGGAATATAGGTTTCCTGGTACTATGGGGACTGTAAGCTTTTTCTCCTCATGGTAAAGAAAGGACATGAAATCTGGCTTTAACATCCAGGAGCCCACTTGCTATTCACAAAAATCCTCTGAAAGGCAGCACACAGTGAAGAGGTGTCTGTGGACAGAGAGAGATGCAATCTTGGGTATGAAAAGGTCCACGATGCAGTACGAACTAAGGTGGGGAGAGCCTCCCTTGGGGGACAGTGCCCTTGTCAGCTCCCCTTCCCCACTCTCCATTCTCTGCACCTGTCTCACGTTTCCCCCCCCTATTAAGAAGATAAAAAAGAATCTATCCTTTTCTTTCAAAATTAGCATCAGAATTAAATATAGATGATGGTAAATTATTTTTCAAGTCTATAAGAACGTTTAAAACTTTGCCGGGCGTGGTGGCGCACACCTGTAATCCCAGCACTCAGGAGGCTGAGGCAGGAGGATTGCTGTGAGTTCGAGACCAGTCTGGGCTACATAGTGAGTTCCAGGTCAGTCTCATATACATAGTGAGACCCTGTCTCAAAAAACCAAAACCAAACAAAACAAAAACAAGAATGTTTAAAACTTCGATGGCTTTCATAGATACAACTGGTAATTGCAATTCTCCTGCCTCAGCCTCTTGAACAGCTGGGATCATAAACATGTGCCACCACACCCAGCTTCACTTCTTGTTTTCTAATAGCCACATGTAGTTTCTCTGACTGCAGGTGTAGAAGCCATGTACTATAAACACAATGGCGAGGGACTTAAGAAGAAATCACATCAAAAATTTCTGTTTCCAGCTGACCAAAGTGGCACATGCCTGTAATCCCAGCACTGGGGAGGCTGAGGCACGAAGATCACAAGTTTGACCCCAGCCTGGACAACGTAGCAAATTCAAGCCCAGCCTGGGCTACAAAGCAAGACTCTATGTCAAAAATGATAATAATGATAATAATAATAATTCTATGTCCAAAGGGCTGGCCCATGTTTAGATGTAGTATATGGGAACGGGGGGATAAACCAGTTATTAGGCCATGGAATATGGTAAATGCAGAAAAGTTATTAATTTATGATAAGACCTTTCATCTAAAGTGCAATGGCTGCTGGGGCATCTACTCTACTAACGTTTTTTTTCACTTTCTAAAGACACTGTAACTTGGCACAGTATTTTACTCTTCTAAATACCTTTGGCCACTTTTCTCATTTTACATGGTAAACAGTTAAATAAAAAAAGATAAGCATTTATACAGTATGAATCTACAAAGGATTTAAGAGTATTGTCATTAATACTGAAGAATATAATCTTGCTATTCATTGTTTCCGTCAACATGCAAAGAATCACACTGCTAGTTAAAGCACTGGTCCATCAACAGGGATGCTTGCTTTTGAGACAATCTGAGTTAACTGCTAATTCAAATCTTCTAAGCAAATCCACTGCCAGCATAAATGCAGTCAACTAATTACAGAAAAACAAAACAAATCTCACGTTTAGATCAGCTGTGTAGGTACCTCAAGCCACATGCATTTCACTCTTCCAATTATAAGTCTCCAAAAGAAAATCCTGCACTCCTGAGTGCAGGAAATCACATTTTACTTCCCTGCAGCTGCTTCACAGCTGAGGAAAATGCAAAAACACAGAGGAAATGTGCCTGGAGATCTTGTTAACAAAGAGTGGAAATCCCCTCACTCCTCCACTCCCAATTAGCACTGTTGAGGACAGAAGCTCTCAGGTTCAAATTTCCTCTCATGGAAGGCCTAGCCATACCACAGTTAACCCAAGTTTGCCGCCTTCACTTAAAGCTGGAGTAGCTGCACACCGTCCACATTGCTGCATTTAAAAGCTACAGTTTTCACTACACAATGAATTAACATGTACAAGGTTTTGTTCCATTTTTTAACTCCAGAGCAAATAAATGTTAATACCCTTTTCAAAAGCAAAAGCAATGCAGTACAGTAGGAAACCTCTCCAGAGTTGACTGTGAATCTAAATTAGCTGTTCTATACTATTAAGAAATTTCATCTTTATGTGCATTTTAAAAATGGAAAAAAGAACATGTTACTACGTGCAAATGACATGACAATTTTCGATATCTGAAAAATATTATTTGCTTAAAGGAGATTTTCTATAGTGACATTTCTGACTGGTTTCATTTTTTTCTAATGACTACACACACACACACACACACACACACACACACACACACACGTTTAGGTGAGGAAATATACTTTAAAAGATGTTGCCTTAGCATGAAAATCACTAAGGATGCACTGTTTTACAATATTCCTCTTTATAACTTTTATCCCGAAAGCACATGGGTATTTAGCATCAGCTTTTGAAAGAGTTTTACAATGGAAATTTCAAATCTATGCAAAAGAAGACAGTATAATATGATAAATCTTCAGATTTCATAAACTTTATCAACTCATGCCAATCTTGTTTCACATTTGTTCCGTTCCCTACTTCCCAGTTATATTTGAAGCCCATCTCAGATACCACATTGTTCCATCCATAAGCACTGGTGTTTAGCTCTGCAATACAGACTTAAGTCACTAGCATTATTACCCCTAAATAAAAATCTACAATAATTTCTTAAGGGCCAGGAATTTAGCTCAGTGGTTCCACCTCCAGCCTTGCAAGTGTAAGGACCTGAATTCGATCCCTGGTACCCCCTCCCAAATGTTGGGCCCATAACAAGAATTGCAAAAATCTACAATAATTTCTTAATATCTCCAAATAACTGGAATTTAAATATCCCTGATTTCTGACATTAGAAACCAAGGGCCCAATCTGGTTCATACACTGCTATATCTTAAACTGCTTTCAATCTATTGGTTACTACTTTATTGCAAGAGTCTGGGTTGTGTGTCTTGCAGTTTCCCAGACTGGATTTGGGGAATGTATTATTGATTGGTAATTTAACATATTCCTATCTCTCTCTCTCTCTCTGGCATTGGGAAGCAGGGGACTAGACAGGAGGCTATTGCAGCTGTCCACTCTAGAGATGATGCAGCTTAGATTAAAAAAAAAAAAAGTGGTAGTAACACAGGTGGTGAGAAGTAGTCAGAGAAATCTGAAGGAAATCAGCAAGATTTTCTGGCAGATTGGAGGTAGAACCTGAAGAAAAGAGGGCAGTCAAGGATGATGCTGGCCTTTTTGACCTAAATAACTAGAAGAAAGCTCTATTTAGATAGACAGGGAAGACTCAAGGAGGGGCCCTTGTATAAGGTGTCTGTGTGTGGAGATCTGAGAAGACTTGTGCGTTTACTCTCAATCTCTCTGCAGCTATTCTTTCACATTGGCAGTTTTCCCTCTGAAGTAAGTTGTCAGTGTTCACTAGGAGCACTGTTGTTTCTAATTTATCTTATTTACACTAGTCTATTCTCTAGGAAGACTAAATAGAAAAACACTAAAATCAATACATTTAGTGGACAACTCAAGAAAATCTAAATCAGAAATCTGAGGCAGGATTTTTAAAGGAAAAGACAACTAAAAGTGTGGTCACTCTGAATAGTGCCTCACATTCAATACATCACATTATCTAAAATTCACTTAGGAGATGGTGATTTACAATTCACAATACTTTTCCAATAAACACAAATTTATTTTTGAAAAGGGATTAGTTCCCAAGACTAAAGGCACAGTGGAGTTATAACAGTAACAGTACCAACATGAACTGGAGGGAGAAAAATGATGACTTTCTCTTGCCTTTGGTGCAAGAAGTCAGGTTTCTCCTTTGCACATTCCCCCTTTTTCAAACTTCACAAATGGAAATTTATTCTTCTATTTTCAGCACTCTAATCCATACAAACTTCCCACTCTGGCATCACTCTTGATCAGCCCTAAAAATCACCACTCCAACTCTGAAACAGCAGCAATCAAACACCACATACAAGGGCTGGGGATTTAGCTCAGTGGTTCCACCACCTGCTTCACAAGCACAAGGACCCGAGTTCAATCCCCAGTACCAAAAAAAACCCAAAACCACAAAAAAACCTAAAAAACCAAACACCACCTACAGCCATATGCCACTATTCCCCTGCAACAATGAACTCAGCTAGGCAGTAAGAAGACTGTGTATTGCATATAACTAAACCTCGTAAAGACTGGATTTCTGGAGGATTTCAGTGAGTGCTAGAAAAGAGAAAATGAAAAAGAATGAAGAAATAAGGGAAGTATTTGACAATAAGAAAGCCACTAATAGGAGTGAATCTGCTTCTTCTTTTTACCATTCCTGTACTTATGAATACACTGATTTTTCTAGAAGGGTCACCTTTTAGCCAGAATCCTTGCACTGCCACATCAGGAGGACCCAGAGATCAATGGGTGCATTTTGGTTTTTCAAGTGTGAATTTGAGGAAGAAGGAAAGAGGAAAGTATTAGCAATTAATTCTTAAGCATGCATTGAACAAAATATTCTTAAGTTGAGAACTTTATGTATTAATGGTTAATGGGCTTTTATAAATAGATACTTTAAAAACCCATGGTTTAAGACCATACTTTACAGTAAATTTATTTCTGATTTTTTTAATCACTAAGCTTCCAAAGGTCACCATTTACCACACAGATTTATTTAAATCTAGGGGAAAATTCATAGTTCATTTTAGCAGTAACAAGATCTCCAAACTCAGAGAGAAAGAAGTTTCTGGAGACTGTGAGATGAGCTCAGTTCAAGCCTTTCAGTTTGCAGCTGCTACTCCTAATCACTGTTGGGATCTCTGCTCTTTAAAGAACAAAACAAAAGAAAAACCCTAAAGCCTATACTAGATCAATTTTTATTATACTGACATTTCATTTGGGTTGTATGTCCTGTCTTAAATTGGTACTTAAGAGAAACACCAGAAAGCCTCCCCTCTGTCAATTAACAGAAGAGATATTAACAAGCAAGACAAATGGTTGATTTAAACTTAACCCTAAGAACTTAAAACTACATATGCAATTTGCCTTTTGCTTTTTTTTTCAGAGACAAGAATCCTATGTTATTAAACTTTTATTTAAAGTGTTAAGTCACAGGATTATGGGGACTATGATTGTGTTTTAAGTTTCATTATAAGTTCAAAATGAATGGACCATTATGGGTGGTTCTATCTTTCTTTATAGTTGAATTCTTATGTGAGAAACAGAATGTGAAAAAAAGCCTGACTACAGTTTAGTGTTATTATTAAGAATGAAGAACCATAAGAGGAAAAAGAACTTAATATGACACTAACACTATTCATATAGTTCCTATTCCCATTCTCCAAGTCTACTTTTTTTCCCCCAGCACTGGGGCTTAAACCCACAGGTGCTCTTCGGCCACTGAGTTACAACTCCAGCCCCCAACTCCCCTATTAGACAAGGTCTTGATAATTGCTCAGAGTTGCTCAGGCACAATTCCAGTTTGAGATCCTCCTGTCTCAGCCTCCCTCAACAGGGATGTAACAATGTGCCAACCTCTAAGCCCACTTTTTCATTGATAGCGACTCAATGTCATTAAATTAGTGGACCAATATTATTTAGAGTCTTGCTTTGTTCATTTAAAAACACACACATAGCTCTCATCTCACTTAATATTACTAACCTAACTGAAACATAAATGATAGATGTTTTTCAATTTAAAAGAAGCTCGCCCAAGCTCTTTAACCTAACTGATCTGGCCATAATTTAGAATAATTTTTGTTACACTATTGCCATCTGCTGGCTGTTTTTTCTAAGTGCAGCAAACATCTAAAAGAAAAGCTAAAAATTTACCTTTCAGAACTGAGTTTTCTCCCAAAATTCTCCCACAAGAAAGAAGCTACCACACATTAGGGTTTTCAGGTTCTCACATTAGAAGCAAGAATTCTGAATCCTGGCTACACTTTCAGATTCAGTGGGTGCCTCTGAAAGTCCCAAAGCCTGGACCTCTCAGTCTGAGAAATTAAAGAAGAATCTTTAAGGCATGAGAATGAAGCTAACTACAGACTGAGAAAACATTTGTAAAATGTTTATCTGGCATAAGACATGGATCTAAAATTATATATGAACAATTGTTTGTTTGCTGCAGTGCTACGGATCAGACCTAGGGCCTTGTGCGAAGCTAGGCAAGTTCTCTAGCCCTAAGCCATCCCCAGCCCTTAAACAGCTCTTAAAACTCAGTAAGAACACAACCCACTTTTTAAGATTGGCAAAAGATTTAAAAAAACACTTCACCCAGGAAAATATGTGGATGGTAAGTAAGCACACACAAAGATGTGAGACAGCTGTCGTTAGGAAAATGTAAATTAAAATGTCACACACATACCTACCATAGCACTCAACCATTCCTGTCCTAGAGAGGGAAAAGAAAAACTGAAGTAGATTGAATAGCGAGTGTTCCCTCAAACTGCGTGTCCACCAGGAACCTCTGAGAGTGACATTATTTCAAGATGTAATTAGATAAAATGAGGTCATACTGATTAGGATAGGCCCTAAATCCAAGGACTGGAGACCTTGCTAAGAAGAAGAGCTCAACTGGGCATGGTGGCACATGCCTGTGACCCCAGCACTCAGGAGACTGAGGCAGGATTGCCATTTCAGGCCAGCTTGGGCTCCAGAGTTGAGGGCCTGCCTGAACTACATGGTGAGGCCCTGTCTCAAAAAAACAAAAGAAGAAATGCTGAGGCAAGAGGACCCCAAGTTTGATCCCCTTCCAGGCAACTTAGCAAACTCCCCTTAAAATAGAAATGTTTGGGGATATAGCTTAGTGGTAGAGCAACCCTGGGTTCAATCCCAACTACAGGGGTGGTGGGGCAGAGATGCCATAAAGAAATACAAATGCATAATGGTCACATGAAGACAGAGGCAAAGAAAGTAGCGAAAGCCAAGGAATACCAACATGAATCAGATATACTAGAATTTGCATTTTAACAAGATTTTCAGGTGGTTCATGGGCATAAAATCTGAGAAGCCCTGTACAAGGTTAATCACCTAGGCTTTTTAAAAAGTCACATCATAAAAGCAAGCAAAAAAAGGCTCAGGAAGCCAAGCATGGTGGTGCACACTTGTAATCCCAGCAAGTGGGAGGCTGAAGCAGGAAGATCGCTGCAAATTCAAGGCCAGTGTAGGCTACACTGTGAGTTCAAGGCCAGCCTGAACTATGTACCTAGTGAGACCCTGTCTCAAAAATCAAAGAAATAAAAAAATTTTTAAAAGGCTCAGGGGACTGTTCTGGATTTAGAGAGACATATCAAATCAATACAACGAATGAAACTAGACTGAATTCTGGAACAGAAAAAAAAGTGCTAAAAAGTACATTTGAAGAGATTAACTAGAAAATTTTGAATATGTACTTTTTATTAGTTGATACTGAATTAAGGTTAGTTTTCTTTGATTGTAGTATTTAGTTACAAAGAATTTCTTTCTTTTTTCCTGTGTTACTGGGAAATGAATCTAGGGTCTTTCCCTATTTAAACCCCTAAGCTTTTTTTTTTTAATTTTGAGACAAGGTCTCACTAAATTACTCAGGCTAAGATTGAATTGACAATCTTCCTGCCTCAAGTCTCCCAGAGTACTGGCGTGTCAGGCCTGTGCCATCCCATCCAGCACAAAGAATTTTTATTCTTAAGAGATACAAGCTGGACTATTTAAGGTCATACATTATTATTTGTACAGCTTACTTTTTTTGTGGTACTGAGGATTTGCCTATTGATAAAATGACAGCACTTATTAAATAATGCTAAGTACATTCGTTATCTTTATTTCATTTTTTTCTATTTCTCTTTATCTCATTTAATGGTTACAACCACCTCATAAGATACTATTTTATTACTATTTTATGAATATAAAGATTGAGACCCTCAGAGATAAAATCTTCCCACAGATGCTTCCCACTGACCCCAAAACCTTTTCAGTACATTCAACTGCCTCTATTACAGTGACAGTTCACAGTTCCATATATATACATATGTGACAACCAACTGGCAAAGTAAGTTATGTAAATGACAACAAATTAGCTTAGATATTTCAGTATGTATCTTCTAAAAATAAGAAAACTCTTTGTGCTGGATGTGGTGACACAGTCTGAAATCTAACCATTCTGGGAGGCTGAGGCAGGAAGACAGCAAGTTCAATCCCAGCTTGGACAAGATGTTCAAACTTTTTAGTATATGTGCTGCTGAAGTGGGCACCGAGGTGTTCTAACTTTATGGAAAAGATTTTGACTTTATTTGGATGAGTGAAGGTATTTTACATGACCTAGGGATATTTTCTGAAAATTACAAAGCAAGATAAGAAGGCAAAGTAATTTTTACTTCTCATCTTTGTTCAGTAACTGAAAAACAAAGGATTCAGTGATGATGGGCAGACTTTTCCTAAGGATGACCAAAAGAAAAGCACGTTACCTCTTCAACTTAATCTTAATACCTACCATAAAGTACCAAGGATTAGTAAAATAAAGGTATTATAAATGATAGTCCATTCAATTTGACAATGAAAACAAATTACCCTAAATTGTCTGGTCTAGAAAAATCGTGAGAAACCACAATGGTTTCATAGGTGTTTCCTGAGTGTAATTTTCTAGAAGCATTTAAAGAAATAATCATCAATCATCCTTTTAGTTTAGTGCATTTATTACACCCACATGTAACAAGACCAACTGCAACAGATGATACTATAACAAATTACTCTATGAAATTGAAAGTCATCTCGGCTCCATGTTTTTTCCCACAAAATGTTTTGTTCCAGAAATGTAAGTTTGTGCTTCTGGGCAGTTCCTACCCAATGTATCAAAATGTTTTATAACTTTCTGAACCATGTGATCTCTCAATAATGTTGTTAGCTCCACTCCTTTCAGGAATGTTCTTTAACTCCACCCCCTGACCCTGTGATGGAGCTCTCCTGCCCCATAGATCCCTATATAAGGAGGCTCCCCTATATAAGGAGGCTCCCATTTATAGTCAAACTTTGGAGTACAAACTCTGAGCCCACAGGTGTAAAAAAAAAGGTTTTTCTCCACTTCTTCGAGTGACCTTCAGATTCTCAAGTGATCAAACTGCAGTAGCTTTGACACTGAGCTGTAACACTCAGCTGTGCCTCAGAGCTGTAACACTTGGCTAATAGCACAGAGCTATTCCACTTTGCCACAACAATCTCTGGAGAGTTCACAATTGTAGCCACAGGTTAAATGCATCCTACTGCTGTTTTCATGAAAACTTTTAATAGAACACAGCCATACTCATTCACCTATGTATTTATATACTGTCTATGGCTATTACAATAGCACAAGTTGCAAGAGAGACCATTTGGCCACAAAACCTAAAATATTTACTATCTTGCCTTTACAGAAAAAAATCTGCTGGCCCCTGTTCTAGACTAGCAATCCAAGAGCACAATAAAGCCCATTAGACTCACCTGAGGCGTCGTCTTTCTATACTGGTCACCACCATCTATCACATCCCTCATGATTTTTTCTTTGAGAAAGTCATATTCTTCTGGACTCAGCTGTATAGACTCAATGGTGTTTCCACAGGCTGAACACTGGCCACTGCAATTAGAATTTTTTAATGTATGGAAAATTAACTTTTCTAAAATGAATAATTCTAACACAGTAAACTAAAAGGTATTAAGAACATTAAAACCTTTATGATGGTCACATGCACTTGATTCTTCCTGAAAACATCACATATTTGGTGTGCCAGAAAATCAAAGAGTAGACTGCTGAGCATCTAGATGAGATTTTTTTTTTTTGGTGCTGGAGATCAAACTCAGGCCCTTGCACTTGCAAGGCAGGTAGCAGAACCATGGAGCCAAATCCCAGGCCCCAGATGAGATTTGTAAAATAATTCCTAAAACACAACTGAGCCCCAAATCTCTAGGAGGAAAATATTTGTGTCTTCATATAGCATCACAACATCAACAAGAAAAACAGTTTGAACACTACAAAGTCTTCATATGCAAAACATGACTTTTTTTTTAAAATGGTACCGGGGATCAAACTCAGGCCCTTGCTCTTGCAAGGCAGGTGGCAGGAATCACTGAGCCAAATCTCCAGCCCCAAAACATGATTTTTTTTCGCCTCAGGTACTCTAATCATAAACTCTTAATTATCCTGTCCCTAAAGCATTCTTAAATATTTTTAAATCAACAACAAACCCTATTGAATCTGAATAAAACAAGTTAAAAACAACTATTGGCTTTTACCTTGTCTGGATTGTAGTAAATTGGCCTTTCCATTGTTTTCCAGGAATACTACAAAAAAATAAATCACAAAGCCAAATCATCAGAAGGTTACATTCTCATTGGGCAAAAAATATTCACTATATGTAAAAACTCTGTAAGCAAGAGCTTTCAAAAGTGCAGTATACTTCCCTAGAATGGTTTAATGCCAAGAGCGGTTGTTGCACTGTGACAGGATGAAGGAGCAGATGGGCTCCTACTCCAGATTGCCTTCCTCCTTTTGGTTCTCCCGCATCTTTTCCAAGTCTAAATACACCTCCATTGGTGCTCCACAGAAAGAAGATGACCTCTAAACCAAACTCATCTCTGACCTTTCCAGAGAGTTGCCAAATTGCTCCTGTTCAGAGTAATTTCTCTCCTCTCTCATACTTCTCTCTTATAGGCCACTGCTTCTTAACTGTCAAGAATTATATTCTTTTTTTTTTTCTTTTCTTTCTTTTTTTGAGACAAGGTCTAGCTACATAGTTCAGGCTGGTCTTGAACTCACTATGTAGCCCAGATTGGCCTCAAACCGCAATCCTCCTGCCTCAGCCTCCTGAGTGCTGAAATTACAGGTGTGTGCCACCATGCCCAGCTAGGAATCATATTCTTAATTATGCTGAGAAGGCCATCATAACAGATTTTATATCACAAAACACTGCCTAGCCTAACTGGAGGCATTCAAAAACTAACTGTCAATTTATTTGCTCAATCAATTTATCTTTTTCTCTTACATATATTACTATCAGTTCCTATCGATTGTATGGTCTTTTCTCCTTCCCCAGTTCTTAATTCAGGACCTTAATGCCTCTCACCCAAACCTAATTGCATTCAAACAGATAACTTTGTTTCTGGTCTCCTCACTGTTTTGGCAATTATCTTTCTAAAATCCACTCCAAAATCAGCATTCTTGATAACAGAATAAAGTCAAAGATTTAAGTTAAGCATAATTACTACTTCAAAGCTCTGTAAACATGATGTACGAGCACAATATCCCATCACTAGATTTCAGAGAAACTTCTGAAAATATTAAGATGGCCTAAAGACAGATCCAGTCAAATGCTATGAAGTGGTACCTTGGTTATCACTTAATTATTTTGGTTGCAGAATTTGTTCCAGAATCCGGTTGCAATTAGAATCCAATGAATTCTGCTATCCGAATTATGGAAAGAATTAAGGTTGTGACCAAGGTACCACTGTATTCTTTTCTTGAAAGCTCAGTGGGAAGGCCCAGTTGAGACCCCGGTACCCCCGGTACCATGAAAAAAAAAAGTGCTCTGTAGGGCCGGGAATTTAGCTCAGTGGCAGCATGCCTGCCTCGCAAGTGCAAGGTCCTCAGTTCAATCCCTGGTACCAAAAAAAAAAAAAAAAAAAAAAAAAAAAAAAAAAAAAAAAAAAAAAAAAAAAAAAAAAAAAAAAAAAGTGCTCTGTAATTTCCATCCCCCCACCCCAGGGATCCAACTCAGGACCTTGGACTTGCGAGGTAGGGGCAGTGCCACTGAGCTCAATCCCGGACCCCACATAATTTCCTTTTTATGTGAAGGGAACAGATTAGCATAAAATGTCTATGCTACTACACACTCTGCTACTTTTTTTTTCCCCAAGTGCTGAGGATTAAACCAGGATTCAAGCATGCTAAACAAATCAAATAACTCTATAGAGCTATACCCACCAGCCCTATGCTACTACTTGTTTTAAGCAGAAAGACTGTTGTCTTAAAGGGAAAATAAATCTTACCTAGAGAGGGAAAAAGGTTTAATCTGAATAAAATAATTTTCAGCAACAAAAAGGGCTTTTTAATAGTTATAAAAATATATAGTTACCAAAAACATATACAACATAAAAGTCAAAATTACCTCTCAAACCATGTTTTTATACTGAGTGCAAGCGACTCCCCGGGATACAGATGGTTATTTCTTAAATACAAAAGAATGTCTAGTAGTTTGTTGGAATAGTGATCATCCTTTATGTCTTTTCCAAAGTCAAAGAGAGCTTTTAAAGTTTCCAACCTAGGAGTAAGTTTAAGACTTAGCAATTCCTGATATAAATTCCAAGCGATGTTCACATCTCGATGAAGGAGGGCTCCCTGGATACAGTCATCATAGTTGTTTACTGAAGGGGTCATGACTTTTTTAAAGTCTTCTAATAGCTGGAAAGCCTCTCTCCATCTGTCTGACTGGATTAATCCCCGGATGAGAAGAGTGTAAGCCCCAGGTTCTAAACTCCTGTATCTGGCTTTCATAATTTCATAGACATCAATAACTTCTGATGTCTGCTTATGGAAGACACAGAGATACAAATATCTGACCAATAAATTATAGTCTACAATACCATTGTTTTTTGCTGCTACCCATGACAAGAGAGATTTAGCCACATCTACAGAGCTGTTGCTACAACACATCTGTGAGCTGATCCAGTTTTCAAAATTGCCCTTTCCTGTGTAATCTTCCTTAAATTTATCCCACTCCTCTGAATTCAAAGGTTTTGTTGGGAGTTGAATATTGTCCTTAAGTAACAAGGTGTGATCTTTACTGTGAGCATTCATCTGTGATCTCTTCTTAGCTTCTCCAGCAGCAAAAAGATGAGGATGAGAAGAATTTTGCATAATTCTGTCTTCATCTCCTTTCTTGACAAATCTGACCTTGGCAGCCAACACATTCGTTGCTTTGGTATTTTGTGGTGACATTTTAAGAAAGAACCACCTCTGTTGGTTCCTGATGCCACAGTCTGTGAGAAAGAGAGAGAGGTAGAAGTGCCCTGGGCCTAGCCCAAGGCACGGCAGCTTGCTCTTCCAAAGCTTAGAAAAGCTTCGAATACTAGACAAACAGAAGGTCATTATGCAGTGAGACCAGCACGAGACAGTTAAAAAAACCCTTACTTCTATAGCAATATTAAAAGAATTGAAATTGGAGGCAAAATGTGATTATTTAAAAGGAGACTGTCTCTTCTTTACAAGCAGATTAAGGCTCTGCTTTTGTGGAACTACTTAACATCGAGGGCAGGTGAGTTTTCTTCATTAAACAACCATGGGGGGGACCTTAACATGGGTCATCAGCCCTAAATTTGGAAACAGTGCGGGAATCCTCTGAGGCCTGTTACATTCCAGCCCGAAGACCTGAGGAAAAAAAGCACAGTTTGACTCAGGTGGATCACTATTTTGAAAATGGGCGGATCCCATAGGAACTAGAAGACGAATAAAAAACAATTTAAAAAAACCCGTTTCAAGGAACCGCCAATCCCAGCCCCACCAGCAAGAACGCTAGCGAACAAAGTCTAGAGGCCTCTTCCCGAATTACAATTCTACCCAGGCCGCAAAACTCGCCTGATGTGGGTAAAAAGGAGTCGGGGAGGTGGGGAGTCACCTGAGCCCAACTACTCGGGTAAAGAAACAAGGTACAGGAGGGGCACCGACTTGAGTGATTACAGAGAGCTGACCAACTCCACTCCATTCAACTACTCACCACCTCACTCGTGCGCGAGGAACGCAAAAATACGGTGGAAACTACATCTCCCACAACGCACCGCGTCGGGCCTGGCGCGCGGTGTGGACTGAACTGAACGCCGGCGATCTGGTTCGGCGAGGAGCGTGCTGAGGAAGCTAGTTTTTACAGGCAGAGGCAATGGGCAACCGCGGGCGCTCCTGTTACATTCAGGGGGCCGTTAAGGCCCGCCAAATCAATGCAAAAAAGAATCGTAAAGAAGGGGAGTCTCTCAAACCGGAAACGCTCCTGGAGTTCTGAATCACGTGGTGCACACGCGCCAAAGGCCTACCAGGAAGAAACTAAGACGCGGCCTTCCCTATCCTGGTCTTCTGGCTTGGTGAGACCGGGACGCCTGGTTAATAAGACTCATTTTTCATTTCTTTCACATGTGCTTTTCCTCAGCGCGATCGACACAACTCAGGAACAGCTACAGAAACCGTCCCCCCCCCCTTTAGCTGCTATTTCCGCCCATGACCAAGATGGCGGCGGGACAGCTTTTCTAGCCCGACGGAATCTGGCGGCGTCCGACGTCGGGGGTGGAAGAAGGTGGTGGAGTGGCTAAGAAACAACAAATGCAGGCGCTGTCGCTGGAGGGTCAGCCATGGACTGGAAAGAGGTCCTTCGCCGGCGGTTAGCGACGCCCAATACAGATCCAAACAGTGAGTTTGGGAGGAGCCGCCCGCTGGGACATCCCAGCCCTTAGAAGTAGGGGAGGGCGGGGAGGAGGAGCAAGTGGGGACCCTACTTTCGCTTGGTAGAGCCTGTACTGACAAAGGAGCCGGAGAACGTGCCTTAGAGAATCTGGACGTTTGACCCAAACTTTCCTGGGAAATAATCTCCAAGAGCGAAAAACTGACTTCCACGGTCTTCTTTTGGACTTGTGAGGAATAACAGAACTCTGGCTCTAAAAACTCATCTATCCCACCAGGACCTGTGATTCATTTTCCTTACGCCTTTGTACTGACGGGGTTTTCACTTCCCTCCTTAGCCACTTTAGATTACAAATCTATTTTTCCGTGTCACTTTCTCTTTACACTTGGCGTATTACACTGTTTAAATCTTTCCTATTCCACACTTTTATTTAGGGCAGCTGAAATTGTATGGAGCAAAACAGGACTATGGTAAGTTTTCTCTCTTTAATCCATGCCCACTAACGTAAAGTGGGTGCAATGTTTCCCTGTCCTCTCTCTCCTGCATTAAACTCCTTTCATCTCCCAGACGCATCCTACTTACTCCATACCTTCAGATGAGGAACTCTTCTTTAATGTTACCTCACTGACAAAGTAGATACAAAGGAGAACCTTTCTTGTTTTCGTTTACCATTTCTATCACTTACCTGCTGTAAGTGCCATGCATCCTGCTTACTGTTAAATGAACCATCCCTGTGATATAGAGGGAATAAATGTAACACCCAACCTGCTAGATGTCAGATACACCGAGTTCTTGTTCCCCAGAATCAAAGAATGAGTTCTAAGGAACGATAGAAGTTTAGAGTAGGAACTATTGAGAGAGGAGAACGAGGCAGGAAGGGGCCTGAAAGTGGGTTGCCATGGACCCCACTTCTCAGAGGAAGTTTTATAGAGCAAAATTATGAGGTGGGTACAAAACCACAAGTGGGTATAATCTGTGTCAAAACTATGATCAACAAATAAGATTAGAAGTATAGCCACATGGGTGGGGGATTAGCTCAGTGGCATGGCACCTGCCTTGTAGTCAAGGACCTGAGTTTGATCCCTGTACTGGGAAAAAAAAAAAAAAAAAAAAGTATAGCCTCTTAATGGGGAAGCAAGTCACGTAGTAAAGGTATATGGAAAGAACATGGACCTCTTCAGGAAGAGATGAATCCAGGAGGTCTTGGTCATCCACCTGGGTGACTGATGTCTTTCTAAACACTATCAGATCAGGTTATACCAATTATAGTATATTGCTTATCCCTCAAGTTATATAGGCCTGGTCATTCTCTTGAGGCCTGGCTTTCAACAGATGCACCTCTTAACACAGCTGTAATGTGTTTTCATCCTGTGCACTGAGGCCCTAGCCCTGTCTGACTACCTAGAATTTTTACCTAATTTAGCTGTCTAAAATACATGTACTTGCAGGGCATAGTGACACTCACCTGTAATCACAGCACTTGGAGGCTGAGGCAGGAGTATCACTATGAGTTTGAACCAGCCTGGGCTACATAGTGAGTTCCAGGTCAGTCTCAACTACACAGGGAGACCCTTCTCAAAAAAACCAAAAAAATAAAAATAAAATACTTGTACTTGGCCAGGGATTTAGCTCAGTGGCAATCCTCCTGACTTGTAGGCACAAGGTCTGGAGTTCGATCCCCAGTACCAAAAAAGAAAAAAACAAAACAAAACAAAAAAACCAGGTACTTATTTGAAAGACTCTCCACTCCAGTACTAGATTATGTTCCTTTGTAGGGGTAAGAGGAGTGCTGCTAGGGATCCAAACCCAGGTCCTTGCAGACCCAAGGCCTGTACAAGTGCTCCAAGACTGAGCTAACCCTCAGTTCTGAACACCATTTCTTATAGGCAATAACTTTTCTCCACCCTTATCCTCTCTCTCATACATTATCAACTTTTTTTTTCCTATGGACATTTCCATCAGCACTGATGAACATGCTGGCATTTTCTCTGTCTTTTAAGAAAATAGTCATTTGATACTGCATACTCTTACCTCCACCCTCTGCTACATTTCTCTGTACCCTGGAGGTGTAGGTAGCGGTAGAGCAGTATCCTCAGCACCAAAGGAGGGAAAAAAAAAAATACTGGGCGGATATGTTGACACACATCTGTCATCCCAGAATTCAAGAGGCTGAGGCAGGAGGAAAGCTGTGACTGAGACTAGCCTGGGGCACATAGTAAGTTCCAGGCCAGCCTGAACTACACAGCATGATCCTGTCTCAAAAAACAAAACAGGAATATTTGTCAAAGGTGTTACCTGTATTTGTGCATTCTCCTCCCCATATTGTCTTACAGCCCATGCCAGTCTTTAATGGATATTTATTCTATGTATGTCATATGCCACATTCTGTTCTAGGCTATGGCAGTAATCAAAACAGACAAAAATCCCTATTCCTGTAGAATAGGAATTTAGTGTGGGGAGAGATGATATAAATAAATGATCTAGGTCAGTGATACCAAACCTTTTACAGCCCACGGGCATGCATGTTACAGATTCACCACCACCATTTGGGTTTTACAGGTCATAACTCCTGTTGAAGACGGGCTTTTTTCTGTTTTGTTTTGTTTGTCCTGGTGATTGAACCCAGTAATGTTCCACCATTGAGCTACATCCCCAGCAGGAGCCCTTTTTTGTTTTGTTTTGTTTTGGTACTGGGAAATGAACTCAGGACCTTATGCTTGCCAGGCAGGTGCAGCACCACTGAGCTACATCCCTGGCCCAAGCCCTTTTTATCTTTTGAGACAAAGGTGGATAAATTGGGTGGGCTGGCCTTGAATTTAGATCCTCTGGCCTCTGCCTCCCTAGTAGCCGATCTCACAGGCACGCACCAGCACACTTGGCTAGGGCTATTTTCTTTAGTACTCTGGATCCCATCCTTTGTACTAGATCCCTTTTTGCCTACTCAAGGGTATAATCTCTCTGTCATCCTTTCTCCTGCATCATTACTTTTTCTTAATTATTACTGTTCACATATAAACATGCTGCTGTTTCTCCCACCTTAAACTTTCATAACTTAATTTCCTGTCTCTAGCTATGCCCTTTTTTTAATTTCCCTTGAGCAACAACTTATTAAAAGAGTTGTTGGTTAAATCTGAATCTGTCTCCAGTTCCTGCTTGTTGAGAATCACTAGTGGCCTCCACATTGTTAAATTCCGTGTCAAGTTGTCTTTGTTTCACTTGCGGAAGTTTGTCATTTGACCGAATGGAGTAGAGGGAAAGCTTCAGCCTGAGGGATCGTAGTTATCCACAGAAGGGAGAGTGGCTGAATGAGTTTGTGCCAGTAGCAGGCAGGCTAGAGGGTAATAGATCCTTGAATTTTGAGCTTCAGATGGTCAGGTTTTTTGCTTTAGGTAGAGAAGCAGTGATTAGGAGGCTGAAACTTCATGAGGTGAAGGGTCGGGCTGTTTTTCTCTCCCCTCTGGCCCCAGGGTCTATGAAGAAGTGGGGGAGGCTGTTTCAGTGGCCGGTAGTGCCTGGTGTTTCAAGAAAGTTAATATGTTCCTCCCTTCTCTCCCTAACTCCCTTCCCCATATTCGAGAAGCTACCTTCTAGTTGCCTGTCATTTCTGCATTACTTTCATTTATTTGCTTGAATTTTAGGTTTTTTACATAGGAGTGATATTTAACTTTCTGAGACCAGCTTATTCAGCATAACAGGGTGGTGTGTCAAGTTCTGTACTTTTTTCTGCAAATGGCAGGATTTCATCCTTTATGGCTGAACAATATTTTGTTGTATACATACACATACCCCACATTGCTCATTTGTCTGTTGATGGGCATCTAGACTGTTTCCTTCTGATAGAAGATTAATATCTATATATTTAAAGTTTTTATTGTCTGTATATTTTAATATATATAAAAAAATAAAAAAAAAAAAAAGAGAGAGAGAGAGAGAGAGAGAGAGAGAGAGAGAGAGAGAAGGCAAGCAGGCAGGCAACAATCAAGCCAGCAAGCAAGAAACAAAGAAAGAAAGAAAGAGAAGGAATGAGAAGGGACGCAAAGAAAGAAAGAGAAAAAAACAAAGAGAAGAAAAGGAGAAAGGAGACAGAAAAAAAGAGGGTAAGGAAGGAAAGGGACAGTACCAAAAAAAAAAAAAAAAACCCCAAAAACCTCAAAAAGCAAAATAAAATGGGCCAATAAACTGAATAGACACTTCTTTTTTTTTTTTTATTTTTTTTTTATTTTTTATTTATATTGAGTTTATTGGTACATTTAGGGATACAATACAGTTACATTCATTGTTGGGATCATGTACCGACACTTCTTAAAAGAAGTGGTGCAGACAGCCAATGAATACATGAAAAAATGTACAGCTTCTCGGCCGGGCGTGGTGGTGCACGCCTATAATCCCAGCACTCTGGAGGCTGAGGCAGGAGGATCACTGTGGGTTCGAATTGAGTTTATTGGTACATTTAGGGATACAATACAGTTACATTCATTGTTGGGATCATGTACCGACACTTCTTAAAAGAAGTGGTGCAGACAGCCAATGAATACATGAAAAAATGTACAGCTTCTCGGCCGGGCGTGGTGGTGCACGCCTATAATCCCAGCACTCTGGAGGCTGAGGCAGGAGGATCACTGTGGGTTCGAGACGAGCCTGGACTACATAGTGAGTTCCAGGTCAGTCTCAACTACATAGTGAGACGCTGCCTCAAAAAAAAAGAGAAGAAAAAATGTACAACTTCTTTAACCATTAGGCAAATCAGAACTACATTGGGCTGGGGATTTAGCTCAGTGGTACTGCCACCTGCCTTGCAAGCATAGGGTCCTGAGTTTAATCACTGGGACACAAAAAAAAAAAAAACAAAAAAACTACATTGAAGCCAGGTGTAGTATACATCTGTAATTCCAGCACTTTGGGAGGCTGAGACAGGAGGATCTAAAGTTCAAGCCCAGTCTGAGCTGCTTAGCAACATAGTGAAACCCTGTCTCCAAATTTAAAAATAAGGAAAGGTCCCCGGGGGTGGAGTTCAATGAAAAGGCTCTGGGTTCAATCCCTACTACTACAAAAACAAATAAAAACTGTGACACTGAGATTCCCTCTTACCCCAGTGAGAATGACTATCATCAGGAATCTGAAGACAGTGCTGGTGAGTGTTGGCAGAAAGGAGCTCTCTTATGTGGTTGATGAGAATGTAAACTAGTACAACCACTGTGAAAGTCAGTATGGAGAATCCTCAAACTAAAAGTAAGAAATGCCATTCAACCCAGTTAACCCTTCCTGGGTATATTAAAAAAAACTGTGTACAATATTGATGGCCTCTTTGTACCTCAACTATTTTAGAATTTTATATATGGGATGAGCTTTGTAACAGCATTACTTGATTTTTAAAAGGGCTTTCTCCCTTTATTCGTTTTGCTACTAGGAAAAAAAAGTGAACAAGAATTAAAAGATGAAGAAATGGATTTATTTACCAAATACTACTCAGAATGGAAAGGAGGTAGAAAAAACATAAATGAATTCTATAAGATGATTCCCCGGTTTTATTATAGGGTAAGTGATAACTAAGCAGCTGTCTCTCAGAGTCTGTAAGTAAAATGTAATTTTAAAACTGGGATCAGAATTTTAATTTTTAAAAATAGACGTTTAAACTTTAAATTTTGTATATTCTTTTACTTTAGCTGATCTTATATTTGAACCTACTAAAAATTTGAGTTTGGGTATAATATATGAAAACAAAAGTTGTTACTTGCCCCTTTGAACTATGAGCTTTTCTAATTTTTATTATATTAGTAGTAAGTATTCTCTAGAGTTATGTTGGGATGTACAGCACTTTGTTAAAAGGTATAATGATTTCGTTCAAGACTAAACTGAAAAATAGATCAAAAATAGAAAACAGAGTTTCAGTTGTATATTTCCGTGTGACAAAATGGCAAGCCTTTGAAGGGCAATATAGACAGTAAGACCTTAAGAAAGCTGTTTACAATGGAAAATAAAGTTTACTAAAAGAATGAGACCTATGTAATGTCATATAAAATGTAACTCCTGGAGAAAAGTTAACTTTGGAGTCTCAGCTGAATGTCTCCTGAACATGTAATTTTAAAAAATTCAGTTAATTAAAACATTAAAAATAGTAAACACTGTAACACCATTCTTAGGGATTGAACCCAGAGCCTTCACACTGAGCTGCATACCAGCCTATTTTGAGACAGGGTCTCACTAAGTTGCCCAGGCTGGGCTTGAACTTGGCATCCTCTAGTCTTAGGCTTCCACATTGCCAGGATTACAGGGGAGCCCCACCATGCCTGGCTGACTGTCACACTACTGATGTAATGTGGTATGATCTAAAACCACAAGGGAAGTTAAGTGGGTTAAACTGTTAGCTTTTTCAGAACAGAGATCTGGCATTGCTGTTCACTGACTTCTTTATGAACTTCTTGTTAAGTGAATTTAAAATTAAGATGAGAAACAAATAAATTGAGGTAGCAACCATGTTATTTCATGAGGTCACATATTTTACATGATTCATTAATGTAAAATTTACATGTAGAAATTGACAATATATTTTTAGTTGCCAGCTGAAGATGAAGTCTTACTGCAGAAATTAAGAGAGGAATCCAGAGCTGTCTTTTTACAAAGGAAAAGCAGAGAACTCTTAGATAATGAAGAATTACAGGTAAGAGCAGGTTAGATGTTAACCATTCCTACTTGTACTACTTAAGTCACACACGATCTCATGGTGCCTGATAGGCCCACACACACTGGTACTGCAGAGGCTCTGTGGCATTGGTGCCCACACATCGGCTGCTAAGCTCACTTGGGCCACCATACATGGTGGTGTTAGGTTTGTTTTTGTTTAAGTTCCTAGAAGCTTCTAACATGCAGCGCAGGTTGAAAACTACTGTTATCCAGTCAGGTTGCAGTTTCCAGTTTAGGCACATTACGCAATGGACATGATATCTCTATGCTCTACTTCTCATCTGTAAAGTGGGGATAACTACCTGCATTATGTAGGTATGGGATTAAAGAGAGGATATGTTTGAAATTTAGAAGGCATAGGGGCCAGAAAGTAAGCTCAGTGGTGCCGCACCTGCCTCACAAGCACAAAGTCCTGAGTTCAATCCCTGGTACTGGAAAAACAACAAAAATTAAAAAACTTAGTAGGCACTCTGCCTACTAAGCTGTTCTCCTTAATAGTAATTAAAAGGATAGTAGAGTATGAGATTCACTATCACAGTGTGTCAACCCATTTTAATGGAAATGATGCATTTGGCTATGTTTTAAAAATTTTTAAATTATAACATCTTCATTTCTATAATTTTTGTAAGAACTTATGGTTTTTGCTGGACAAACACCAGACACCACCTATGATTGGAGAGGAAGCAATGATCAATTATGAAAATTTTCTGAAAGTTGGTGAAAAGGCTGGACCAAAGTGCAAGTAAGAATAGTACAATTAACAAAGCAATATGTTATGTTAATTGATTTAAATGCCTAAAATATTAATGAAAATTGAAGACAATGGTGTGACATTTGAGTCAATTTATTAATGAAATCTGATTAAATTATAGAAAAATAATTATATTTGTATGAAGTTATTAAAAGAAATAATATGACACTTTAGGCCTTCACTTAAGTTGGGAATGTAACAGAATGATTGCAAAGATGTTTTGACTTAATATTTTAATTTTTTAACTACTAGTCTATCATTCTCTTAATTTTTTCACTTTCATTTTCAGTTGGATGAATTATACTGTTTGCTAATCCATTTTTATATTGGCAGATTACTTTCTTTATTTTCTTTTTTAGGCAATTTTTCACTGCAAAAGTCTTTGCTAAACTCCTTCATACAGACTCCTATGGAAGAATTTCCATCATGCAGTTCTTTAACTATGTCATGCGAAAAGGTGATTTATTTTTATTATGCTTGAACTCCGGTCTAGGAATCAAGTCGATTTTTGGTGTTTTGATTTTAATAGTATTTGTTCCACTCTCAAATTTAAGTCTGAATAAATTTCTTGTGTTTTGACCTAAATGTATTATGTTTTTATTAAGATTCTCTAAAGGAGAATCCCAAAGCTGTGATTTTCTGCCTTAAATTTGGCTTCATTATCATAAACCAAAAAAACAGTCTTGTGTATCCTAAAGATACTAGCTGGCCAGAAACAGCAGAAGCTGGTAGATTGTTTGTATGTATGTTTGTTTTTGTTTGTTTTGGAATAATGATGATTGAACCTGAGGCCTTGGCACCTTTTCTTTTTTGGGAGATAAGGTTTTTCTAATTTTCCCAGGTTGGCCTTGAACTTGCAGTCCTGTCTCAGCCCCCTGAAGAAATTACAGGATTGTGCCATCATACCCAGCTGGACCAAGAGTTTTAACATATCATGATTTGAAATAATTTTCATTTAGTAGTGATTTTATTTCACTAATGTATTATAGTTTGAGTTGCTTAAAAGGATAATTGCAAACTCAAAACTATATTGGTTTCAAGGACCCTGTATATAGAGTTGCTAGGATTCCTCTCAGTACCATAATGATCTGTAAAATACTGCTGTGTAGCATCTTTGACTGATGTAGTTGGCTGCAGTAATTAACCTCAGCGGATTAAAACAAGCTCCACTGAAGACCTAACACTGTAATAGCTGTACTTCTTTTGTGGAACTCCAATTATAATGGGTAAAGAACAATATCCTCAAGGGTATTGGGGTTATTGTAACTAATTGTAGTAGAACTGTTGAAATATACCATTTTATGGTTTATTTTGTTTTAGGCTATTTGGGGGTTAATGATTATTTAATGTGTGTGACAAAAAATAGTTTTATAGAGTTACTGGATTGGTTTGTACCTCTAATTAGCTTTTTACCTCTCCTTTTTATAAACATGTCCTAAAAGATAAATCTTAAGAATTAAATTTCATTTACTTTTTCATTATCAGTTTGGCTTCATCAAACCAGAATAGGACTTAGTTTATATGATGTTGCTGGACAAGGATACCTTCGGGAATCTGTAAGTATTAATCTTTTTAATAATGGTTACACACACCAAAATGTTAACAGTTATCTTAGGTGTTATGATTGCAGGTGATTCTTGGTTTTGAGCCTCTGTTTTCATGGATGTTTTCCTTTTCTTCTTCTTTTTTTTTTTTTTTTTTTTTTTTTTTTTTTTTGTCCTCTTGTGTTTGTTTTTGTTTTTTGTTTTTTTGGTACCAGGGATCAAACTCGGATCCTTGTACTTTCGAAGCAGGCGCCAGAAACACTGAGCTAAATCCCCAACCCTATGTCTTTTTGTGTGTTTATACTAGTGATTAAACCCAGGGGCACTCTGCCAATTGAGCTTAAACTCCAGATCCATTTTTATTTTGAGACAGAGTCTTGCTAAGTTGCTCAAGCTGGCCTCAAACTTGTGTTCCTCCTGCCTCATCCTCCTTAGTTGCTGGGATTATAGGCATGTGCTACTGTGCTCGATTTTATTTTACAAACATGTTACTAAAAAAATTTAATGTATGTTGACTGTATAAATTCCTTCAGACATTTTTTAAAGGGCCTTTTAAAGGGGAAAATGAAAAGAATGTCATGTTTTAACAGGACTAAAAAATTATTGAAGAAACAGTGAAAACCTTTCATTATTCTTGAATGGTATCAATGTGTGACTGTTTTAAGGGCCAAGGACTTTCCCTTTTTTAGGAACTGTAAGAGAAATTAACTCTGTTTCCACCTATAGATTTATGGATGTAAGGTCAGTTATAAAGAAATCTTTATTTCATATTAGGTACTAATGTAGATAAGGCCAAGATAGCAACAGAATTATAGTCTTATGATCCAAATGGCTGTGCTTCTGATGAGTGTGGGTATCTTATGTAGACACGCTTCTTTTCATCTCAGGCATTTTTCCCAAGTGTGGAATCTAAGGTTGTAGGGGAAAGGGGAAGGTGGTTGAGTATAAATATGAACTAGTTTCATCAAGCAATTATTTAAACACAGACTTAAATGTCAATTCTTCATTACAGTTCATTATGGTTCTTGTTATAATTTCCTTGCAGTTTGCTTAGCCCAGATTTCTGCAGATAGTCTCTGTTGGCATATTCTGAACATTACAGCATTAAACCTTTCAGTATAATTCTTGTTCTGTAAGGTGTAGACCACCTTAACAATAAAATGTCCACAAGGAAGATGTGATTAACTACCCGTTGATACTTATTAGATCAGGTATTGGACTACTTCCTAACACAGAGGATTTTGGTTTTCTTTCTTCAGTGCTAGAGATTGAACAGATAACTTTGCACTTATTTGTCTAGTACTCCTCCACTGAGCTACATGTCCAGCCCTTTTTAAGTTTTATTTGGGGCTGGGGATGTAGCTCAGTGGTTCTGCTGCCTGCCTCACAAATTTAAGGACCAAAGTTCAATCCCCAATACCGAAAAAAAATTGTTTTATTTGGAGACTGGATCTAAGTTGCACGGCTGGCCTCAAACTTGTGATCTTCCTGCCTTAGCCTGCTTGAGCACTGGGATTCAGACTGGATTATATCAAACTCATAGTTTTATTACTTATTTATTTAGCATTACTGGGATTCCAACCTAGAGCCTTGCAGATGCAAGGAAAGCACTTTACCATTGAGCTACTTCTCCAGTTCCATAGATGTTTTTAAAACTATAATTTTTCATTCTCTTAGTGAAAGGAAATGCTTTTCTCAAGGTAAGGTAGTTCTCCAAATACTGACACTTTGCTCCTTGAAACTAGATACTCTTACCAATTTGAAAAAAGTGACTTAGAGACTAACAATTATAATTTGAGTCATGTTTGTAAAACTTTCATTTATACTTATTAAATAAATATCTAGTAAACGTTTTGTGTCAGGAACTATTGTGAGCCTTAACCTGTGGAGCTTTTTTCTTAGCAGAGTGGGTTAATGGACACTAAATTATAAGTAAAATTTTAAGTATGACAAGTCATGAAGATAATAAAATAGGGTGCTAGGCACATTATGATGTATGACTGAAGTTGTTTTAGATGGATGTAATGGATATTTCTTTGAGATAGTGATTTAAGTTTTAAACATGAAGAATGAGAAAAAAGCCAGCTTAATGAAGATGTAATATAGAAGGAAGTACAGCAGATGTAGTGTCCTCAAGACAAAATTAAATATGATCTTTTCTTTAAAATGTTTATTAGTACGTGTTTGCAGTGCATAATGATTACATTCATCATGGGGAGTTGGTGCATGTACATAATGCATCTCAGTTCTTTTTACTCCCCCTTTCTACAGACAGAAGGAATCTAGGATACTAGAGCACATGATGAAGGGTTAAAGTGACAAGAGATAAAGTCAAGAGAAGTAGACCACATGTAGAGCCTTTTAGACTATGGTAAGAAGTTGGGTTTTATTGGAAGGTTGTTTTAGGAAGCCATTGAAATGTTTAAGCTGAGTCTGTCAGGACACAATTTACATTTTTAAAGATTACCCGGGATGCTGTGTGGAGGAGTTCGGGCTAGACCGGAAGCTGGAATATTAAGACATCCCAAATGAGATGCTAGAGGTCCTGACCAGGGTGACTGGTGACCAGAGGAAGCTAGAAATAGATTAACTCACTTCATATTTTAGACATCTTCCTCCTCAAGCTGCTAGATTAAAAGCTGGAGGTAAGGAATGGTGAAAGAATGGGAGGGACCAGGTATGAGTTTTAACTGCCAAAATAAAGGAAAACTAGGTGAGAACAAAGACTGAGGCCCAGAACAAAGTCCCCCCCCCTTTTTTTCCTTTCATCGAGTTTATTGGTACTTTTAAAGTATGCCGTACAGTTACATTTATCATTCGGATCTTGTACCTTTACATGACAGGTCTTGGTTCTCATTTTTTCCTCATACCTCTGCCCTCCCTTCACCCCCTCCTTCCCTATTTACAACAACTTTGTTTCCATTTTTTTGTTTTCTCATATTTTTTCTTTTCCCTTATTTCCTTTCCTCTACCCTTCCCACTTCCCCTACACCTTTAGCCCTTTTCTTCCTATTTCACATTGTCAGTTACACAATTTAGAATTTACACTTTTAATTTTTCACACCAGAGAAACTATTCATTATTTATACATGTGTGTCTTATTTATTTCACTTAAGGGTATGGCCTCAATATGCATCCATTTTCCTTTGAATAACTCTAGTTTCTCATTTTTTTATGGCTGAGTAGTACTCCATTTTATAGAAAAACCACATCTTTATCCAGTCTCCAACTGATGGGCAGTTGGGCTGTTTTCAGGTTTTAGCTATTACAAACTGTGCTGCTATAAACATGGGTGCACATATATCACTGTGGTATGCTTCTTTTACTTCTTGTGGAAAGATACCCAGCAGAGGGATGGCTGGGTCAAATGAAACCTCTCTTTTTTTTTTTTTTTTTTTTTTTTTGAGACAAGGTCTGATGATGTAGTCTGGGTTGGCCATCCTCCTGTCTTACCCTCCTGAGTGCTGGGAGTACATATTTGTGCCACCATGTGTGTCTTGAGAGTCAGTGCCATTTGTATGAGTTTGAGATGCCTATTGTTCTATAACCTCAAATTATAAAGTGTACCAGATCTTCCAAAATATTTTAAATGGTTAGATTAAAAAATAAAATTCTTTTAAAAATAAAACTGTTAAAGGACCAGGGATGTAGCTCAGTAGCACCATGCCTGCCTGGTAAGTGCAAGGTCCCAAGTTGTGTTCCTGGTACAGGAGAAAAATAAAAAAATAATACAGCTGTTAAAATAAATATAAAAAATTATGAAACACTTTTAAATGTATAAACTTGTGAAATCTAAAAACCAGTTAATAAATTAACTACTTTTTTAAAAATTTTATTTTTTTTTTTTTTTTTTTTTTTTTGAGATAGGGTCTAGGCTATGTTTTCCAGGCTGACCTTGAACTTGAGGTGATCCTCCTGCCTTAGCTTCCTGAGTGCTGGGATTATAGGCATGCACCACCATGGCTAGCCAAATTCAGCCAAATTAAAAATAATAATAATATAGGGCAAAGACTGTCACAAACAAAATTTAAAAAGAGTAAATTGGGACCGATACCTGAAATTCAACCAATTTTTAGAATATGTAAGGCTCTTAGATATCAAAAAATGGCCATTAAGCCAGTAGAAAACTGGGCAAAGGATATAGTGGACAGAAAGTAAAATACAAATGCTTCTTAATCTCAAGAAAAAGCTTTAAATTCACATGAGAGAAGTCTCAGGTAAATCTACAATTTCATTTGTCACTTCCCAGGTAAACAGAGACCAAAAGGTTTGATACCACTTTTAATGAAACTCTTTCATGTCTCAGTAATTCTTTCACAGCCCCTATGGGCCATTTATGAATCAGTTATAAAAAAATTTAATGAAAGTATTCATTAAGGTTATTATCCTTATAAAATACAGATAAATTGAAAGAAAATAATATTTTTACTTATTTTTTTTTAAGTAGTCTCACTGTGTAGTCCCTGCTGACCTCAAACTTGCAATCCTCCAGCTTCATCCCATGCTGGAAGGACAGGCATACACCACTGTCTTAGTTACTTTTCTTGTTGCTGAGACAAAATCCAAGATACCCAAAATTAAAGGAGGAAAGGTTTATTGTAGCTCATAGTCTGTAGCAATTTCAGTTCGTAGTTGGCTGGCTTCAAGGTAGGGCGGCATAGCAGGGCATCGCAGAGGAGAATAGTTCATGGTGAATAAGCAGGAGATAGGAGTCACAGTGAAGTAGACACCTCTCCCTTTTGTCCCTTCTAGGATATTCACCTTTTAGGTGGTGCCACCCACACCCAGGGTGGGCCTTCCCATCTTCCACACCCAAAACTATGCTTAAGCTTAACGAATCAGTGGACTAATTTAGTAAGTACACACTTTTTGTTTGTTTGGTACCAGTGATCAAACTCAAGACCTTGCTGTTACGAGGCAGGCGTGGTGGCACTGAGCTAAATCCCTGGCCCAAGTATGCATTCTTAATCCCATCATCGCACAATTTAAACCCAGCATCATGCAGCTTAATCCCAGGATCACACACCCTAAAACCAGCCACCTCTGAAAGCCCCACCTGTGAGCACATGAGGCTTTGGGGAGACATCCAGATATGTGGCATAACAACCACCATGCCTAGCTTGCTTCATTCTTTTTTCTTTTTTTTTTTGAGACAGGGTCTCACTATGCAGTCCAGACTAGCCTTGAACTCACTACAGAGCCCAGGCTGGCCTTGAACTCATGGCAGTCCTCCTGCCTCAGCCTCCTGAGTGCTGGGATAACAGGTGTGTGCCACCGTGCCCAGCTGCTTCATTCTTAAATAACAATTACTAATGGGATGTGTGTGTGATGGGGCATTGCACAAGTACCTAACCTGGGGAATTAGATTGCACACGGTAATCCTCATTTCCTATCCACTGATTTTTGGGTGATACTTGCTTTATCACAGGAACCATAAAAAACCTAGTTTTATGCTAGGCACAGTGTGATACCTCTGTGACCTAGCACTTTGGGAAGCTGAGGCAGGAGAATTGCAAATTCAAGCCCAGCAGGCAACTTAGTGATTTAGCAAGGCCCTGTTTCAAAACAAAGGGTAGGGCATGTAGTTTAGCTTGAAAACCTTGAGTTAAAGCCCCAGTGCTAAAAACTAACTAAATAAATAAAAGATAAACAACTTAAGCATCCATCAGAAGAGACCTAGTTTAGGGCCTGGGATTTAGCTCAGTGGTTCTGGTGCCTGCCTCACAAGCACAAGGACCCACGTTCGATCCCTGGTACCAAGACAAAAAAAAAGAGACCTAGTTGAGTAAATTAGGGTACATCTAACCAGTGAAGCAACATTTGTTTAAAACTGTAGCATTTTGACAGCCAGTATTAAATGACTGTAAGTGTATTGTTAAATGACAAAAGCAATTTTCATAGCATACTGCTTCATCCTGTGTAAAAAGAGAAATACATGTGGATATGTACTGGCTTGTATTTGGATTAGATATCTTTGGAAAACTGCATCAGAAATTAATAATATCTATGCCAGGGATTTGGCTCAGTGGTTCTGCACCCTGCCTCGCAAGTGTTCAATCCTCGGTACCACAAAAACAAAAATGTCAAAGAAAAAAAAAGAAATTAATAATATCTAATTGGGTAAGGTGGTACGCATGTGTACTTCCAGCTACTCAGGAGGCTGAGGGAGGGAGGAGGTTCTCTTATACTTGGATTAAAGGCCAGCATGAGAAACACAGCAAGGCCCCATCTTTTGAAATAAAAAAGTCAATCAAATTGGTTACCTCTGGGGAAAGAAAATAGGTGAGAGGAGACTTTTTAATGAGTGTCTTTTTGTTCCTATGAGTTTAGAACTATGTGGAATATATATGTTAAAATGTATTAGTGTTTAAATAATAAATTAGAAACAATATAAAGTTTTCACTGCTGACCTAGTCATGGAATTTACATTATCAGTATGGTATTAATCTGAATTTTAGGACTGAAGTTACAGTGTCTAATGAAGAAGCAAGTCATTTAACACTTCAAGTTTTGTTTTGTTTCCAGGATTTGGAAAACTACATATTGGAACTTATCCCTACTTTGCCACAATTAGATGGGCTGGAAAAATCTTTTTACTCCTTTTATGTTTGTACAGCAGTTAGGAAGTTCTTCTTCTTTTTGGACCCTCTAAGAACAGGTAAAAGAAAATCTTATTTAATTTAGATGTTGCTGGGCATACACCTGCAATCCCGGCACTCGGGAGACTGAGGCAAGAGGATCACTACAAGTTCAAGGCTAGCCTGGGCTAAATAGTGAGGTCAGGGCCAACCTGAACTGAAATGAGACCCTGTTTCAAAAAACCAAAAGCAAAACAAAAAAAACTTTAGATGTTACGAGGTATCACTACATCTAAACCTCAGTAACTAGGGAGGCCTTAAAATGTCACTTATTTTCCTATTATGTCATTGCCATTAATCTAGCAAATCCCAAAGGAGTAGAAAAATACAAAAAAGCAACAGGGTTTAGGTTTATATAAAGATATTTCATGATTTACTTGCATGGACTATGTATCTGTGTGACAGTGGGAATGTCACCTACTTTCTTAACAGTTCTTCATCCCTAAAACTGAAGTACAAATTGGGTAATTTAGTATTGCTCCTTCCAATTTTAAGAAATCAGCTACTGTGATCTAATTATCTGTCCTTGATGTGTGACATACTGGAGAATCATTTTCTTTTTAATGAAACTACATACTTAATATGAGAGCCATTTAGCCATGATATATATTTCTTTCTCCCATTAACACTTTGACGCTAGTCTTACTAACAGTATCCAATGGTTTTAATCTGCCCAGACTTAAATCCATGTAACTGGGACAGAGAAGGGTCAAATCAATTGGTCCCCTTTCTTTTCTTGAAAATCCAGCTGTAGTTGATGACTTTTTATTTATGGTTTTTGTTTTCGTTTTTTTTTTTTTTTTTTTTTTTTTTTTTTTTGTTTTTTTTTTTGAGACAAGGAAGTTCAGGTTGACCTTGAACTTACTATGTAGGCCAGGCTGGCCTGCCTCAGCCTCCCAAGTGCTACAATTTACAGGCACGTGTGACCACATTTGGATAATCTTTTTCAAGCTTCCTTAACTGTAGGTACATAAACAATTTTTCTCTTTCAAATTTTACAAAATAATAACAGCTATTTTGACTGCTTATTATGTATGACACTGTGCTAAGAATTTTACACATTCTTATAACCCAATAAAGAAGTTATTGTTATCCACATTTTGTGGATAAGGCCTTTGAGACTTAGCTAGATAACATTATGTAGAAGCAGCAGTAAACTTCAGTCTGTCTGCTCCTAACCATACTTGTACCTATTTCAGAACCTGGCAAAGAAAAATGGAGAATTGTCTCCATTTATTTATTTATTTATTTATATTTATTTTTGGTACTGGGGATCAAACTCAAGACCTTGCACTTGCCAGGCAGGTGCAGTGCCACTGAGCTAAATCCCCAAATTCACAACTTTTATGGGAATCCGAAGTGTGATTTTAGAAAATATTTACCTCTTAGGTCTATATGATTGGGGGTATAAAAAGTAGATACACTTGTACAAGCAAAGTTCTAACTGTTTCTTTTTTGTTTTTTGTTTTTTCTTTCTTTTTTGGGATTGGAGATTGAACCAGGGTCTTTCACACTGAGCTATGTTCTCAGCCTCTTTTATTTTGAGAGATGGTCTCGCTAAGTTGCCCAGACTAAGCTCAAGCACATGATTCCCCTGCTTCAGCTTAAATATTGAGTCTTCATAGCAATAGGTAATAAGGACCTTGGGGCACGAAAGCTAGAAGGTTTAAAATATTTCTGTGTGATTTATTTTATAAAATAATACCTTTAAAGATTAAGTTGTTCTTAGGGCCGGGGATTTAGCTCAAGTCCCAAGTTTGATCCCCAGCACCAGAAAAACAAAACAAAACAAAAAAAACGATCAAGTTGTTGTTAAAAAGAAATGAAGTAATTGTGTTTACTTTTTTAAAGGGAAGATAAAAATTCAAGATATTTTAGCATGCAGTTTCCTGGATGATTTACTGGAGGTAAATATATCTTTAAGCTACTTAATTATATCATGTGATAGTTGCTACCTTCTATTTAATGTCTGTGTTCCTTTAGCTAAGAGATGAAGAATTGTCCAAGGAGAGTCAAGAAACAAATTGGTTTTCTGCTCCTTCTGCCTTAAGAGTTTATGGTATGTTACCATCATACTGTTTAAATTAAATTATCCATTCCTCAGTTAATCAGTGTTCAGAGCAGTTCTGTTGGTGATGGTTTGTATCTGGTGGGGGTACTAGGGATTGAATCTAGGGCCTTCACACTAAGCTACATCTCCAGCTCTTTTTTTTAATTATTTGAGATAGAGTCTCACTATCTTAGGAGACTCAAACTTGTGATCCTCTTGCCTCAGCTTCCCAAAAAGCTGGTATGATAGCCATATGCCACCATGTGCAGGTCAGAGGGTAATTTTATACTAGGCTGTTTTGCCTTAAGACCAAAGTATTCTCAAGTTGGTGATGTAGCTCAGTGAAGGTCTTGGGTTTAATCTCCAGCACCACCAAAATATTCTATGACTTTAAGATCTAGGATTCTAGATTACTTAAATTTACTTATTTCAGTACTGATATTTGAACTTTTAGTTATTGCACTTTCTTTTCAGAACAGACAGGTGTAATTTGATCTTTTCTTGTTGACTTGGTCTTTTATGAACACTTTTGAACCTGAGGTCTTGCTTTGTGATAAAAGGCTGTTCTTGGGATGACAGAGGGAGATGTTTTAGGGATTAATTTGCCCTTTTACTGAGTTTCATTAGTCTGCTATGTTTATATCCTGTTGGTGGTTTTTTGACTCATTTTGGGATCCATGATCTCTACTTTGAAGTTAATGGCATTTCATTGCTTTTTGTTGTCCCCTTCTACCTAGATGTTCCAAAAAGTTTGCAAATCCAAAACAGAAATGTAAATTAAACAGCTCAAAGGCCACAGCCTTCAAGATGGATTTCCTTTGGTTCTAGCTTAATGGTGTTTCTAATCAAGATTTCAAGGATAGCTGATGTTACTATGATTAAGCAACTTAAAGAATAAAAATAATTCTTTGTTAATGTCCAATATTTTTGCCTCTTAATTTAAGGTGTTTTGCCCATAACTGTCTTTTAACTGTCTTTCTTTCCAAGGCCAGTACTTGAATCTTGATAAAGATCACAATGGCATGCTCAGTAAAGAAGAGCTTTCCCGCTACGGAACAGCAACTATGACCAATGTCTTCTTAGACCGTGTTTTCCAAGAGTGTCTCACTTACGATGGAGAAATGGTATTTCATTAACTCTGCTGAAAAGTTTTAAAATTCAGGCGCCTACTATTTCCACACAACCCTTTCTGATGTAATTCAGCATTATTATCAGTGTGCCACAGTATATTAAAAAGTAGGAACCAATTAAATCACATCTTATTTGGAGCCTTTGTTCTGAGGGTAAATTCACTTAAAAACACTGCCATTATGAGCTCAGAGCAAACAAAATTTTAATGTTTGTATCATTGTTAGTGTACCTCATATATAGGATGTGAATTAGAAAAATCTGAGAAATTAGTAAATTTTGTTGGCTTATTTGCATATGATTAAAAATTACCAAATCTGACATAGTAACATATTGAAATGATTTAAATCTGAGAACCAGGTTGAATGACTCTGTCTATACTACTAGCTGAAGATAACTAACTTATAGTTGTCCGTTTACTTCTCGTAATATGTGGGAATATACCAGAGGTCGTGGCACACACATGTAATCCCAACGCTTAGGAGGCTGAGGCAGGAACATTGCTGTGAGGTGGAGGCCATCCTGGGCTACACAGTGAGTTTAACCAGCCTGAACTACATAACAAGACCCTGTCACAAAAAATAAAACAAAACAATCCTTGGGAATCTGATAGTGTACTTTTAGAAATAATTTAGCTTAAATTTATATAGTTGGAGGTATGCAAGTAGATATTAAATGTTGCTTTTATGTTCTCAAAATACTTAAAAATTTTAAATAAGTTTTGAAATTATCATTCTTGCTGTTAAAAAAAACAAGGCAAGGGATTTACCTCAGTGGCAATGCACCTGACTCAGAAGCGCCATGTCCTGAGATTAGTCCTGGTACCGGGGGAAAAAAAGACATGGTAGCCAGGCATGGTGGCACACACTTGTAATCCCAGCACTTGGAAGACTGAGGCAAGAGGTTTGCTGTGAGTTCAAGGTCAGCCTGAGATACATAGTGCGACTCTTATCTCAAAAACCAAAATAAGTAAATAAGGCATAAATATGTCATGAATTTTCCAAACCAGTGATACCTAAGCAATAGTCATGTAGTTAGCTTCAATAGCAGTGTGCTGAATAACATCATTGTTGGCCAAAGGCAGAGGCAAAGAGACAGAAACTGGAATTTGTGACTCCCACAGCTGTGAGCTTCAGACAATGAAAAGCTTGTAGCATCCTGATGGCATCTGGTGAATTAAAAATTCAGAGGCCACAGCTGTGGGTGGAGCTAGACCAGGATGAAGCTGTGTTTAACTCTTTCTGATGCAGTTCAGGCAGGGAGGCATTCTTAATCTGTGCCCACAAACCCTAGAATTTCAAGTTTTTCTGAGTGAGAATCTCTCGTTTCATGTCTAGCTTTTTTTTTAATGCAAAGAATTTTCTTACTGAAAATCATCTGATTTAAAAAAAAACTTAAAACAGTACAGAAAAGTTCCAGGACCCCCAAGCAACACCAAAACCTGGAGGTGTTCTTAAGTCCCTTATATGAAATGGTGCTATATCTGCATAAAACCCACATGGTTCCTTCTGGTGAACTTTACTAAATCACCTCTAGATTCCTCAGAATCCCTAACTTAATACAGTGTAAATTCTGTGTAGTTACACTGTGTTGGTTAAGGAGTAATGACAAGAAAAGCACTCCATTCATGTTCAGTACAGATGCAATTTTTCCCCATACATACATACATGTATACATATACATGTGTGTGTGTGTGTGTATATATATATATATATATATGTTTTTTTTTTTTAATCAAGCTATGGCTTTTAAGGATAATTATGGAGGCATTACAAAATAAGCTGTAAAAAGGCAAATGCAGGGGCTAATGAGATCCAGTGATGTAAGGTGATAGTAAAGGATGCTAAAGAGATCTCAGCCCTCCCAGAAGATCACAAAAGGAAACAGTTTTTGTTGTTGTTCTGTTTGTCTTCCGCATTCCTCCTTTCCCCCAGGACTCTACATTTCTTGGCTTAAGAACTGGCCAGTGCAGGGTTGGGGTGCAGCTCAGTGGTTAAGCGCCTGCTTAGTATGTGTGGGGCCCAGGTTCTGTCTCCACCAAAAACAACTGTGTGCCAGGTGCGGTGGGGCATACCTGTAATGCCAGCACTCCGGAGGCTGAAGTAAGGGCATCATCTGGAATTAAAGGCTCCTCGTGTTTTTTGTTTTTGGTTTTTTGGGGGGGCACCAGGGATCGAACTTGGGACCTTGCGCTTGTGAGGCAGGCACAGTGCCATTGAGCTAAATCCCCATCCCTCCTCGTGTGTTTTTAATCCACAGTTGAATAATGTGGAACCCATAGATATGGATTGGCCAAATTACACAATACAATTTAAATATTATTCTATTGCAGATAAAAGATTTTCAGAATAACCATATTGAAATGAAAATATAAATTTAAAGATATTGTACAATAGTACTATCTTATCTATTTCTTTTTTGTATGAGTATACATATGCACATTTGTACATTTTTTTTTTTTTTTTTAGTATCGGGGATTGAACTTGGGTCCTTGCGCTTGCAAGGCAGGCCACCGAACCGATGAGTTAAATCCCTGGCCCCTATCTTATCTATTTCTAAAGTATAATGAAGAAACTTACTTTTTTTTTTTTTTTTTTTTTTTTTTGTACCAGGGATCAAACTCAGGATCCTAACCTTGCAAGGTAGGCATGGTGCCCGTGAGCTAAATCCCCAGCCCAAAAGTTATTCTTTAACATAGGAAATCTCTTAAGAAAATGAGCTATAGCCAGGGATTTAGCTCAGTGGTTTGGTGGCCTGCCTTGCAAGCGCAAGGACCTGAGTTCGATCCCCGGTACCAAAAAAGAAGAAAATGAGCTATATCTGCAAAAATCTCCTATGCAGAGTCACTCCTAATTAGAATTCCTAGAAACCAACATTAAATGTACAGATGGATTTCTCATTTCATATTAAAAAATTTGCCATCCTTTTTTTGGTTTTGTTTTGTTGGGTTGTTTGTTTGTTTTTTTGAGACAGGGTCTCACTATGTAGTTGAGACGGACCTGGAACTCACTATTCAGCCCAGGCTGGTCTCGAACTCACAGTGATCCTCCTGCCTCAGCCTCCCAAGTGCTGGGATTACAGGTGTGCACCACCACACTCGGCTTGAAAATTTGCCGTCCTTGATTGTGAAATCACTTCAGATCATCGGGTACTCACTTGAAAAGTTATTTTCAATTAAGGTCTGTTGAACATCATTTTCTTTTCTGTAGGACTATAAGACCTACTTGGACTTTGTTCTTGCACTAGAAAACAGAAAGGAACCTGCAGCTTTGCAGTATATCTTCAAACTGCTTGATATTGAGAACAAGGGGTATCTGAATGTCTTTTCCCTTAATTATTTCTTTAGGGTAAGTCTGATTTGTTGTTTTCCTTATGTTATACCATTTGGGGTTTTTTTTTTTTTTGGAAACTACTTTTCAGAAAAGGTGGCTGCCTTCCAGAGGAGTTTCAGATTTTAGTTGGTACAAAAATTTTTCTTTTTGGTTGCTACACTGTTAAAAATAAAGCTGGCTACAGCAGAGTGCTGCATGGAAGCAGTTTGCAGTTTGCTGAGGTGTTTCTTTTGTGCCACAGCGGGTCTCAGAGAATAATGGTGAGCTCTGACCTGGAATCTGACTGGATCTGAGAGACATCTGGCTCCAACAGTGCAAAAGAAGGAAATTCTGCCCTTGTCACACGTGATTCCTTAATTTGAATGTTAACTTTTCCACTTGGTGGAATAATTTTGTAGAGTAATGTTATATTTTTCATAGCTAGTTTTTAGAAGACCGTGTGATTTATATAGGGGGAAAATCAGTAGGAGGGTTTTGGTTTTGGTTTTTTGAGACAGGTTCTTGCCATGTGGTCCATGCTGGCCTAGAACTTGCCATCCTTTTGCCTCAGCCCCCAAGTGCTGTAATGACAGGTATGCATAAGCATTTGCAGCTCAAAATTTTTAAACCAATACAAATGACACTTTCACATCTTTATCCAGATCATTTCTCTCAGAAATTTTGTTTCCATTTTTAAAGTTTTGGGTACTCCTGATTGAGTGTGCTAGCCTGTACTTTCAGCACCTAGGAGGCTGAGACAGGAGAATTTCAAGTTCAAGGTCAGCTTGAACTACATGAGAACCTGTCTCAAAAAAGTTTGGGTACTCTAAAAAACTGGTCTCTGAATTCATCCTAATGAATTTCATAGTGTATATTTTATAATTTCATATTAAATTTCCCAGATGACTTTCCTTATAACCTTATAGGTGGTAATAACAGCAGATTTTAAAAGCATAAAGTACAATTCTTGAATTAGAATACATTTTTAAAACTTGAATGTGGAGCTGGAAGTGTAGCTCAGTGATAGCTTGTCTAGCGTCTGCAAGGGCTTGGGTTCTATACCCAACAGTGAAAATTAGAAAATCTTAAAATTGAATGTTATAAATTATATCAATGGCTAATCTGAGAGGATAACACCAACAAATCAGGGATGCCCCCACTTTAGACAAACCTATGAAACAAAAATTCAGTCTGAGAAAAGCAAATCTTCTAGAACTTAAACATTCAACCCTTTCTTACAAAGATTTCTTTAGAGTATCTTCTCCCCTTAGAAAGTTACATTTTGTTTAAAAAATAATTTTAAAATAGTTCATGCATAAATCTCCTTTACCGAAGTTTATTTAGTGTTGGTTTTATGAGCTAAGGTAAAAGGTGCTGAGCCCTGTAATCCTGAGCTGATTGTAGAGCCACTGTGCATCGATCCTTACAGTGGAACTGGGCCAGGATGGTACCCTACAACATCTGCCTGCTGTTGTACTGAGAGTGTACCCAGGTCTTCCTCCTTCAGAGAGATTCCCTGAGGGTACACGGATATTACTGCACCACATGCACAGCAGGTATTTGGAGCATACTTAGCTGACTACCAAGAAATTTAAGCTTTATATTTCTCAGGGAATGATGCTCACCTGAAGTATTTTAGTCCAGCTGAGTAACAGTTTCTTCACTGTTTGTTGTTGTTTATAAAAAAGTTTGAAAGAATCCCATGTTTTTCTAAGTAGGAGTAGAAGGGGTAAAGTGTTAAGATGGGAAGAGAGGTGGCAGATAAGGGAGTCTTAGTGGTGAAGGTGTGAACAGCATTCAAAGAAAGTAAAAGGAGCAGGCCATAGAAGAATTGCTAGTTTAGAGAACATTCCTGGGTAAGAGCAGCAAACTGTGGTCTTTTTCTTTCCTTTGAAGTTTTCAATAGCTGAAGTATAGATGTACAGAGGTCAGTGGTTTTTGTTTGTTTTGCGAAAGATCCATGTCATCAAACAGACTTAAGCTTTTTATTCTTTTTTTTTTTCCAGTTTATTTTATTGGTACATTTTAGATATACATAATGGTAACATTCATCATACAGAGGTCAGTGGTTACACTGGGCCAGTGTATTGTGCTGACTGGATATGGAACAGGCTAAGGAAGTTAAGGTTGCCAGAAGAGGTAGAGAGGATGAGACCTGTGGTCTAATAATGGGAAAGAAATGGAACTAGAAGTGGGTTGTGGGACAAGAGGTGGGGATATTATTAATATCATTTTTTATTTAAAAATGTATTTCCACTAAATACAGGCAATACAGGAACTAATGAAAATCCATGGACAAGATCCTGTTTCATTTCAAGATGTTAAGGTCACCTTTTCCTTTAATTTATATACAATAACCAGATACTGTTGTCATCATAATGCAAGATAATCATTTGTATTACATGAAATTATACATGAAAGTTACATACGAACTATAAAGTATTATTCCCAATCAAGTATTCGCTATTATTTCTGCTGAACTGATATTTAATGAGACACATTGTGAGTTAATTGATATAGTTTATAATTTTAACATTGTCACCCTTGTGTTTTCACTGGAAGCATCCGTTCATTTTAAACAGAGACTCAGTTTAGCCTGCATTCCTTGATGCTGTGTTCCATTGAAAACTGAGTTTTTGGCCAGGCGTGGTGGCGCACGCCTGTAATCCCAGCACTCAGGAGGCTGAGGCAGGAGGATCGCTGAGTTCGAGACCAACCAGGGCTACATAGTGAGTTCCAGGTCAGTCTCAACTATACAGTGAGACCCTGTCTCAAAAAAAAACAACAACAACAAAAAAGAAAACTGAGTTTTTAATCTGGAAACTACATACTTAGGTTCAAGAACTTTAGTAGGGTACCTCAAAGAGCCTGTTTGCATTGTTGTATTGTATTGTATATTGTATTAGGTTTAAGGAGGCAACAATCCTGCAGTATGAAAACCACCACCATTTGAAACACATGTTGCTACTCAGTAATCAGTCTCATCAGTTATGAAAATGTCCACTACATACAGTATTTGTTTGTTCAAGTTGATAAAGGGCTATTTTAGTTTAATATAAATAAAGCAGGTCTGAAACTTTGCAGTGTACAGACTAACAAGCAGTTAGAAACTATACCCAATCTAGAAAAACAAACATAGATTAAAAGTTTCTGCATTTTATGTACCTGAATTATTTTAATCTTTTAAAAATGTATTTTGCCTCCTTAAATGTTAATGAACATTCTTGAGTAATTTTACTACAAAAAGATTTGAAGTGTGAGCTAATTCCTTGGAAATATTTATACTGTACACTTCATAACATAGAAGTTTCTGCCAGGGTTGGTGGCACATGACTATAATCCCAGCACTGAGAGAAGCTGAGGCAAGGAGAGCCAGCAGTGTAGCTCAGTGAGAAGCCTGGGTTCAGTTCCTTACACCACTGGAGAGACACACAGACAGACACAAATTCTTCTATGAATTTCACTGAGTTTAAGCACAATTAGCATCATCCTGGATGACTAATTTTGTTAATACTAAACTCCTATCACCTTCCCTTCCTAGATATAGAATAAAAAGTTGATTTCAGTATTGGAATGTTTTCTCATTATCTCTGAAACATTAAAAATTTTACTTTAACTGAGCTAAGTTTTAACTTAAAAAATTAAACTCAAAGGCAAGATGTAGTTCAGTAGTAGACTGTTTGCCTAGCACACACAAGTCCCCTGGGTTTGGTCCCCAAGACTGGGGTAAAAAAAATGAAAGTGTTCCACCACCAACTAGAAGACAATAGGAAAATGCAGAGTTAATATATATTCTGAGGACACTGCATTAGATAGTTCAGCCACTAAATAGTTATGTAACTTGGATTAAACTGAGGCTCCATTTTTTTCATCTGTAAAGTAAGGCATAGTCATCATATAGCTAAGGAATCTCCCAGTAAGACTCTTGTTGTAAGTAGATAAAAGGAGATTGCTTATTAAATAGAAAAGAAAAAAAATTTTCCCTGTGTGATAGGAATTGAGTTGGAATTCATTGCTGTTTTTTCTGTCTTGTAGGATGAAATCTTTGACATGGTAAAGCCAAAGGATCCTTTGAAAATTTCTCTCCAGGATTTAATCAACAGTAATCAAGGAGACACAGTCACTACCATTCTAATTGATCTGAATGGCTTCTGGACTTATGAGAACAGAGAAGCCCTTGTTGCAAATGACAGTGAGAACTCTGCCGACCTTGATGATACATGATCTCTGAAAGACTAGACTGTCTTCATTAAGATGCTTGAATGCTGCATATGAAAACTTTGAAGCAGAATCCTTAGAAATGGTCTAAATAAAACACTTCATATGCCTGTACAACACAAAATGTTGTGATTATTGCCATTTTGAGTGCAGCAGTTTGAGAGTAGTAAGACCAAATACTGCTTTGTAAGAGGTAAGTTCTGGTTCTGTTCAGCTCAGATATGACAGATGTGGTTTGCTGTAGGTAGAAAGTGTTGTTTGGGTTTGGTTTTTGGTTTTTTTTGTTTTGTTTTGTGTTTTGGTACTGGGGATTGAACTTGGAACCTTGCACTTGGGAGGCAGGCAGCAGCACCACTGAGCTAAATCCCCAGCCCAAAAGTGTTCAGTTTTAATCTCTATACTCTGAAGAGATAAAATTTGCATGGAATATTTCTGACACCTGTTCAGTGAAGTCCGAGAATAAAAATTTTTTCTAGCTCTACTAACCATTATCATGGTTACATTATAAAACTTTGCCTTTATTTGTTAAGAATTTTTGTTAGAGAATTGTTAACTCAGTGTAAAAACTCTTGCATTATATTTACTGTTGGGTTTAGCTTGGATGAGAAGATGGGAAGAAAGTAGAGTATCATGAACTATGCTTCGGAGGGAAAAATTCTTCAAAGATTTGGAAAGTAGGAAAAGGTAGGGGCCAGGGATTTAGCTCAGTGGTTCCACCATCTGCCTTGCAAGTGCAAGGACTGGAGTTTGATCCCCAGTACCAAAAAAAAAAAAAAAGGGTAAAACAGGCTCAAAATAACACAAATCATTTAATGTTTTATGAGAAATTTTATAGCTTGCATAAACAAAAAAGTATAAAAATTTAAGGCACAATGAATAACTAACTATTAAACATTACAAACTGGCCACTATTGCACAAGTGGTGAAATAAAACCTTTATCAGTCACTATCTTCTACAATCAGAAAGGTTTCTAGGTAAACTCGTAGGTATTAGAACCTCTGGTTAATAACTAAACAGCTGAACTAAAGACGCTATCTCAAATTTAAAAACAAATGGGAAGAAGTTGGGCTTTAGAGCCACTAGTATAATTTATGGTGACATTAATTACATTATCTCAAGATTTTTAAGCACTAATTTATATAGTTTATACCCATGAATAAAAAAGATGACCAAATACTATGAACCACCATAGCACGAATCCACATAGCTAAAAACTCCTTAAGTTTATCTTTCCTAAATTCTTCAAATTTCAGTTAAATAACTTAGTTTGAAAAACTTCAGCTTTCAATTTCATTTTTCAGCTGTCAGCTGAAAAACCTGAGCTTCAGTTAAAAATTTAATTCATGTTTATTGACAGTAGACTTCCGTAATAGGGCCACTGTATGTATTTTAAGTTTCTTTTAAGCTGTACTTTACATGTTTGATTGAAAGCTTAAGTGTTGTTTAGAAGGCTGTTAACATAATTTCTAAACGCTCTTGTGGTGGTGTTTTGGTTTGGGTTTTTTTAGTACTGGGGTTGAACCCAGGGCTGTGTACATGCTAGACAAGTGCTCTACCACTGAGCTACATCCCCAGGTTCTACAAAAAGGCTTTTTTAAGAACAGCATTTCTAGAGTATTCCAACTAAGTGTTTTTATCCACATTTGTAAAGATCTCAAGGTTATATGCATCTATTTAGGAATATTTTCAAAATCAGCTTTATAGTATATAAATTTGTAAAGTTTACAAATAACTGAGTAGGTGGAGAAATGGCCAGCCTGGTTTAAGTAAACTGCCCTTCTTACTGTTGCTACTTCAATATGGTGAATGACAAGCAACTAATTTTATTATGTTACTATTATTCCTTGTACAATATTTAACAGCTCTTGATAGTTAAATCTGTACCTGTCTCCCAACTCCTCACCCCCAACTGTGTGAGGCATTCAGGGCTGAATGAGTGATTATCCACTCGGCATCTTGCTTCTATCACTCAGGTGTTACATTAATTTATTCCATAGCTAGTGTTAACTTTATGATCAAAGCTTAATTTTAGTTACTACTGAAAAATACAACATTAAGTGACTTGCATTAAAAAAATGCAAACCCATGTTATTAATATTGGTGTAATAAACACTTCTCCATAAAATAGTTATTCTCAATGAACTCAAAAAGTGCTTCCATTATGCTCATTATTATACACTCTGAGCCATCCTTAGTGGAATATATTAAATGTAAAGCTTAAAAATGTAAGGCATAACATGAGAAAATGTGGGGGGGGAATCATTTTAATCTGAAATTATAGGATTACTGGCTCCAGTTAGCTTTAGTCAACAATTTATATTTTCTCTTTACAAATGCATAAATAACAGACGAGTTTGCTAATTTAACTTTTTTTTTTGGGTACCAGGGATCAAACTCAGGACCTTGCACTTGCGAGGCAGGCACAGTGCCACTGAGCTAAACCCCTGGCCTCCTCTTAATTTATTAAGGCCTTAATTTTTTAAGGATCATTTTAAAACTAAAACATTGGGCTGAGGGTGTAGCTCGGGTAAAGTGCCTGCTAACATGCCCTGGGTTGATCCCCAGCACTACCGCCCCCTCCAAAAAGGAAAAGCTAAAGCACTAATTCAACACAGAGTAGAAATATCCAAACTTCAGATTTGACTTTTACTAAATATAGAATGAATATAAGAATGAAGAAACATTTTTTTCCTTTCCAGATAAGTTAATAATTTAAAATATAAATAACTGTTTTAAGTTCCACTGAATAGAGAATGTGAAAGTTCCTGGTACAAAAAAAAATTTAGCATTTGAAGTTTGATAGTCATTTGATTCTATGGCGGAACAGAGCCTGGGTTTTGTTTGCCTTCTGTAATTACTTCACAGTCTTCCTCCATTTCAAAATTAAGATTCACAAACGAAGTGGATACCACTGTTTCTGGTTGATCTGTCTGCACAGAGGAATTAGCCTGTGTCTTACTCTGATGGAATTGTCTTTCTGCTTCCTCAGACATCCTGTTTTCTTCTTCTTCTTCTTCTTCCTAAAAAGTGGAAACATCAATAGTTGAAATATTAATATTCAGATAGTAATTATTCAGTTGGACCTTCAAAAACAAAGTAACAGAAGCACCAAAGGAGATAAAATTGGAAGCAGGGGGATTTAAGTTTAAATAGATTTAAGTTTAAACCTGTATTTAAATTAGCATGATTAAGTCATAAGTATTTCTTCTGTCAAGGAGCTTTTTTTTTTTTTTTTTTTTTTAAACTATACTAACGCCATGTCCATTTGGTCTAATTTTTGTTGTTGTGTTGTTTTGTTTTTTGAGATAGAGTCTCCTCCTGCCTCAGCCTCCCCAGTGCTGGGAATTCAGGTGTGTGCCACCACACCTGGCCTCATTTGATCTAAATTAATACATACTTCTCCTTCCCCTGTTTTCAAAACAGTATTATAAAGCATCAAAGAAAGTGAAGTTATGTTTAAACATAGTCCAGCATAATTAGCTTAAATGAGACCTGGATTAACTTTGAAGAGACCTTTTTTTTGCACATTAAGCCTAATCTTAATTTTAAAATGAGCTATTACTATGTCACTTTAATTATAAGGTGTCAGCCTATTTGATTGAATAGGTTGTTTTATTTATTAAATGGTACAGCATGGTTGCTTTTCCTATAAACACCTAATGCACTTCCTGTCTAGAGACCTTTGCCGTCAAATTTCCAATCCAGTAGGAGGTTAAGACATGTACACCCTCCATTTCCACATACAGTGTCTTGGGCTTGTTTCTTCATTATAGTAAAGGGAAAATGTATGAAGATTAACACATGGACGGTACTTCACATTGCATTAACACAACAAAACAGCTTAGTTTTGTATCTGGATCTTAAGGAACTTTGAGGTTTTTTTACATTTATTAGTTCACGTTTGCTGTACATGATGATTATATTCATTGGTACACGTATATAACACCTTAATTTTTTAACCCCCCTCAGAAATTCCAGTTTTAAACAATTCTAAAATACATTTTAATTTGATAAACTAAAAGAGCTGTCTCCAGTGGTAGAATGTTTGCCTGACACCAAGACACTGGGTCTGATCCCCACACCTATTTGGGCAGCTAGAGGATGCATATGCTCATGATCCAGTCCACCAAGTCTACAGCAAACAAACTGAATCAAGAAAATATAAAAAGGAGACACACCTCCTTCTTCATCCGGTAGTACTCATCAATGGCATATTGGTATTTTGGGGTGCTGATGCCCAAAACAGATGCAATCTTCTCTCCAAGAAAGTCACACACTAAAGATAAAAAAGTTAAAACATAGAATTCCATAAACATTTCTCAAGTACTTTCTGTATGCACCACACTTAGGTATACAACAGTCACTATTCCTGTCCTCAAAGAGATTATAAAAACCCACTATCTCTTTCTCTTCTGGTTCTCCAAAGAAGTATAAGTGGCTCCTCCTGGATACCCAACAACAATTTGTTAACATTTCTATTAAAATAGTTTTCACCAGGTATTAAAATTACTGGTTTCATGTCTAAGGAAAATATGTAGCCTCAGAAGGCTGGGCTATCAGTGGGCTGGATGTGAGGTATGGATGACGTAACACGGCGTGCCTAGCACATGGCAGGCACTGTGAAGTTAGGCTTACAGGTTAAAGAACAGCTCGACCTAATGCAGTGAGTCTAAAGTATAACAATGAATCTAGAGCTCATCTCGTTACACCACACTGTCTAGCACAGTGAGGGCTCAGTATGTTTGTTCAACTACTGTGCCCTAATAAATGGTGGAAAGTGAGAGAAGCTTTGAAAGGATTAAAATTGGGAGCAAAGTTGAATGGTTTAAACATTTAAATTAACATGATTAAGTTACGTGTTTATAACACATTTCCTTCAAATTTGACTTATTTATATCTCAGTTTAAGAAATGAGGCTGGGGGCCAGGGATTTAGCTCAGTGGTGCTGCTGCCTGCTTCGCAAGTGCCGGGACCTGAGTTCAATCCCCAGTACCAAAACAAACAAAAACATGAGGCTGGGGGTTATAGCTCAGTGATAAAGCACTTGCCTAGCATGCTGTAGGACCTGAGTTCTATTCTCCAGTAACAACAATAAAAAAAGCTCTCTCTGCATATATCATGCATACATATATACATAGTATAACTGCAAGCCTCAGAATAAGCAATGAGGCAGAATGAGACTACCAGGAGGAAAGCAAATAATAAAGCAGCATAATCAATGCTAATAGGGTTCAAGAATATGAAAGCCCAGCTAGGTGTGGGGGTACACAGCTGTAATCCCAGCACTTGGGAGGATGAAGCAGGACTGCCACCAGTTTAAGGCCAGCCTGAAAAGCCTATCTACATTAATATTGCCATTTTCAGTCCAAAAAAAAAAAAAAAAAAA
>NW_022900929.1:57704816-57715569 GCF_012274545.1 Fukomys damarensis | reverse complement strand
AAAAAAAAAAAAAAAAAAAACAAGCCAGGTGTGGTGGCACACACCTGTAATCACAGCACTGAGTCTTGAGGCAGAAAGATCACAATTTCAAGCCCAACCTCAATTTAGCCAGACTTTGTCTCAAAAAAATGGGCTAGGGATGTAGCTCAGCATTCAGAACCTAGATTCAATCCCTCATACCAAAAAAAAAAAAAAAAAAAAAAAAAAAAAAAAATCCCACCACATAACTAGAAGCTGCAGGATGTTTGTTTTAGAGTAACACTTCCAATGCTGGGTACCTGCTGAGGACAGGGTGACTCCCTACTATCTCTCCTTCAGTTTAGAAATATCCCAGCTGCTTCTGTGCTTAGAGCTTAACACAGCAATTATACAATAAGCCGAAAGAGCAATACCTGAGAGGGTTGATGTGGCAGCCCGAAGCATGTAAAACCACAAGTAGGGACCCCAGGTAAGTTTTGTCTGCAACAAGAAGTCAAGTTAGCAACACACACCTAAACTCATACTATAGATTTCAGGCCTGAATGGAACAAATACTTGGTAGGTGCACAGAATATTCTACTAGGCAGTATGATAACTGACTACAGCGCAATCAGAAAATGTAAATCTTTACAAAGATATTTCACATTCCTCATTTGCCCTGTACCTACCACCACCTTAAGCCCATGGAAGAACAACCCCCCAAAAGCAACTGAAATCGAGTTAGTAATGCACAGTGTAAACCGTAGTCTGACACACTACAGTAGGGAAGTGAAGGTTTTGCTTTAGAGAGGTTACATGGGATAAATTGGGGCATAGCAAATGATCTCTCACTCGACCCCCCCAACATTTTGTTTTTGCTTTTTGGTGGTGGTACTGGGTTTTGAATCTAGCGCTTCCTGTTTGCTGAGCTACAACCACAGCCCTATTTTATTTTGAGACAGGATCTCACCGAGTTGCCCAGAGTAGAAGGGATTACAGGCATGCCCCACCACTCCCAACTTCAACTGAGCTTTTAATGGCAAGAAAATAAAAGACAAGTGTCAAAATAAATTAAGACTTTTAAAAAGGATAGAGAATATATAGCCCAAGACAAGTTCATTGTGTATGTGGTAGGCCAAGACTACTGGCAGAATGCAGTCCACACTGTACGCTGCCATCGTTAATCCTGGGTCTTTCATTCCAAACAGGGCTTGTATGGTTTGCCTCTATGAATAAAACTGATAATACAAGGCATGCTTTACTAAGCCAATGTTTTTGTTTATCAACAGAAAACATTCAGCCTGCAATCAAATACATTAATGATTGCTTTAATATTGCTTCGAAGGAGGAACAGACTTATTCATCATCTTTTTAACATTAATGATTATAAGGACATTAAAAAGATAAACACTAGAATATCTGTTAAGACTAAACAGTGCTGCCATGAAAAGTGGGTATACCAATTTCTGTGACGGTGTATCTGAAGACACAGCTCTAACAAATGGATTCAACCAAGAAAATACTGCATATTAGTGATGTCCGAGATTGAAAACTGCTATATCCTATCTTCACAGCAGGCTGGGTCTCTTAAATGGAATAAGGGTTATTTTAGGGGTGTTATTTAAAATGCTCTTGCCTTGGTGGTTGGTTTACAGCAAAGGGGAAAGTGGAAGAAGTATAAGGAATGAAACCAATTTCTGTAACATAAATGATAGGGCCAAGGGGCAGGCATGGTTTGGAGGAAGGGTTCACATTTCTCAGTTGGGGCAATTCTGGAGTCGCGGCTAGAGTTAACAACTACTAATATGCAGGTGAAGACTGCCGCCCACCCCTCCCTTTAAACCTGCTCCAGAGTTGAGGAACTGGATAGATTCCAGAATTACACCTATCATTATCCCATACAATTACATAGAAATGATTTGTCAGAACACTGACCTTACCGAACCAGAATGACAGATGGCTCAGCTAGGCACAGAGATACGTAACTGTAATCCCAGCAATCTGGGTGGCTGAGGCTGAGACTGTGTATGTTTGAGCCCAGCCTAGAAACTTAGCATTTAATGAGACCATGTCTCAGAAATTTTTAAAAAGGACTGGGGATATAGCTCAGTGTAAAAGCCCTGGGTTCAATCCCCAAAACTGGGTGAGGGGCAAGTGGCTGACAAACTTACACTGTAACCTGCCAAAACTTCCAGCAACAGCACCACCCCCATCCCAGCAATATCAAGACTGGAACAAGGTCTTGGGTCTATGAGGCTTTCAGTTTATGGTGCTGAAATTTTGTTCTCTTAAAAATGTAAGTATTGTGCTCACTTTGGCAGCACATAGACTAAAAAAATTTAAGAATCCATCTTTTTCCTTCCTTATCAAGACCAGCTACCTTTAATTAACCTATTTTCAGATTATAAAAGTAATGTTTACTGTAGAACACTTAAAAATGGAGTCACCCACCACTCAGAGATAATTATTAACATTTCAGTGTCTTTTCACTCTTTCTCTGACAGAGAATATGTGTATATGTATGTGTATATATATTATTTTCTAGTACTGGGGACTGAAACCAAGGACTTCCCACTGAACTTTTATCCCCAATCCTTTTTTTTTTTTTTTTTTTAACAGAGCCACTGTTTTGGTAAATTGCTAAGTTGCCTGGGCTAGACTTGAACTTGTGACCTTCCTGCCTCAGCATCCAGAACAGCTGAGATGAAAGGTGTGCACCACTGCGCCCAGTTTGGGTATATATGTATTTTAGAACACTGTTGTGCTATATTTTTCTCTTTTCTGTTTGTTCCCCATTTACTATAATTGTAAGCATATTTCACTATATGCTTAAATTCCTAAAAGGAAAATGTGATCCTTTAGAAAGCCCTTTACTTTACACTGCAAAACTTCACACTAGAAAGTTTATCAGTGAAGATTCAGCAGCAATGGATGACGCTGCCTATCTCTTGTAGGCCTATCATAGAAAGTCCTTTTTGTCTTTCAAAAAAATCTCGCAGGCAAAAAAATGGGCCAATAACTTTAAATTCAGACTACAGTATTTCTTACTTCTCTACAGTTTTGCTTTTCATAGTTTCAGTTACCAGCAGTCAACATTGGTCAGAAAATATTAAATGGAAAATTTCAAATTTTAGAGACCATACTAACATAACTTTATTATAATAGTGTTACATTGTTCGATATTCTTATTAGTTACTGTGGTTAATCTCTCACTGTGCTAATTTTTAAATTAAACCATAATATGCACATATGTATAGGGAAAACAGTATACATAGGGTGCTGTACAAACTGTGGTTTCAGGCATTCACTGGGATCTTGGATTGCATGCCCTGCAGATACGGAGGGACTACTCCATTACAAAAGGCATTCATCCATTTATATATATTTATATATTTTAATGTATATGTATATAACAAAAAATTTAAATATATAGAGATACACATGTACAAGGGGTGATCAGAAAATAGAGAAGGTTTTACATTTTAAAAATTTATTATAATAATAGCTAGCAGCAGACCCTGGCATCATCCACATGGCGCTGGTTTTAGGTGTATGCAGAATGCAAGAGATATGGGATCAAGGCTTCCACTGAGATTTGAGAAGTCCTGGGAGGCCAGGCAGTGTGCCCCTGAGAGAGAAATGTGTGAAGCTGTGAGTGTGAAGCTGAAGATGCAGTGGAGACCGCAGAAGTTTGAAGAAGGCAGGGATATGGATCACCTGAGGAAATCTGCAAGGAGAGAGCAGAGCCAGCCCCAGAGAGAACCCTTGGGGGCTACCATCACCAGAAGTGCTGTAGGGGTGAAGCCACCAAACGCTTTGGAGCTCAGATCTTGCCACAGATTGCTGGGGATGCTGCACGTTGAACTACAAGATTTAACATCTGCTCTGCTGCATTTTGGACTTGCTTTGGTTTCATTCCCTTGTATTCCCTACTTGTACCTTTTAGAATGATAATGTTTATCTTGTGCCATTGTCTGTTGGATGTGTTTAACTTTCTTTTCATTTGTACTGGGGGCTCACAGCTAAGAGTTTGCCTTAAATCTCAGAGAAGACTTTGGACTCGGGCTTTTCAACAATGCTGAAAATGTTAGGACTTTGGCAACTCTTAAAGGACAGACTAAATGCCTTTTGCATAAAGGGATGTGCATGAGTCTTTGGGGGGCAGGGACAGAACATTATGGCTTGTGTCTAGATGTCCCCCCAAAGCCTCATACAGTCACAGGTGGGGCTTTTTCAGAGGTGGCTGGATCTAGACTGTGTGATGCTGGGATTGATTCATTGTGCAGAGCTAGGATCAAGGGCCCTAGGATTAAGGGTGCTACTTTAGGATGGGTAGCCTGGATAAGACACAGTGCACAGTGCTTGTTTTTGCTGTCTTCTGCTTGCCATGAACTGTTTCTCCTCTGTGATATCCCTCTCCCAAGCTACCCTGTCTTGGAGCCAGCAGATTATGGACTGAAACCTCTACAATCTGTGAGCTGAATAAACCTTTTCTCCTTTAACTTTGGGTGTCAGGTATTTTGTCTCAGCAATGAGAAAAGTAACTAACATAGGCTCCATGATAGAGTACTTGCCTAGTATGTGTAAAGTCCTGGGTTCAATCCTTGGTACCATCAAAACAAAATAAACCACACATTCAAAAACCTAGAAACAGAAGGGAGCCCCTTCAGCCTGATAAAGTACATCTACAGAATACCCACAGCGAACAATGCATTTAGTTTTGTTATGGTCTGGATCTTAAATGTCCCTCAAAGGCCAAGTTTTGAATGCTTGAAAGCCAGCATACGGCACTATTGGGAGGAAGAGGAACTTTTAAGGGATGAAGTCTCATGGGAGGAAATTAGGTCACTGAGGCCAAGTCCTTGCTGGAGATGTCTGAAACCCAGCCCCTTCCTTTCCCTCTTTGATTCCAGCTGCTACAAGGTGAGCAATCTCCACTGTGTATTACCTCTCCAGAGGCATGAGCAACAGGGTCATGGTCTGAAACCTCTGAAACCATGAGCCAAAATAAACTTTTCCTTTTTTTAAGTTATTTATCTCAAGTTTTTGGTCACAATGATGGAAAGCTAACATAATGGTAAAATAATGAACACTTGACCCTTTCTACAATCAGGATTAAGACAAGGGTGTCTACTCTTGAACTTCTGTTCAACACTGTACTAGAGGGTCTAGCCAGCGCAACTGGATAAGAAAATGGAACAAAACTGTAACCAGATTAGAAAAGATTAAAACTAGCTCTGTGCATTTAGGGCATGATTTAATACCATTAAAAACCTTTCCAAACAAGTTCAGCAAAATTGCAGGATCGAATATTACTATATAAAAGGCAATTATGCATCTACATACTAGCTATGAAAAATCTGATAACATGAAGAAAACAAAATCACTTACAATGGTATTTAAAAAAATAAAATAAATGTAACAAAGAAGTACAAAATTCAGACTTCAAAAGGAACACTGAGAAGGTGCACAGCATAAAGTGCTTACCTAGCATGTGCAAAGCCCTGTGTTCAAAATCCAGCATTAAAAAAAAAGGAGAGAGACATCTAAATAAATGAAGAGTGAAGAAACAAAAGACTTAATTTTTTTTTTTTGGTACCAGGGATTGAACTCAGGACCTGGCGCTTGTGAGGCAGGTGGCGGAACAACTGAGCTAAATCCCCGGCCCAAGACTTAATATTATGAATGGATCTACAGATTCAACACAATCCCCACCTGGCTTTTCAAACCTTCATAGGCTGATTATAAAATTCATAAGGACTAGACACCTGGTACAAAAAAAAAAAAAAAAAATCATATGGAATTGCCAGGAATGTAGAAAACACAAAGCTATTTTGAAAAAGAAAATATAACTTATATACACTTTGTGATTTCAAAACTTACCAGAAAAGCAATGATCAAGACAACAAAGTACTAGCACTAGACTAGATATACAATGAACAATGGAGAATTAAAGGATCCAGAAATATTTTTATTTTGTTTTTTAATGTTTCATTGTTAATTGATTTCCAATAAAGGTGCCAATACTATCCAATGGAAAAAAGTCTTTTTATAAGTGACCCTACGTCACCTGGAAAATCATATGCAAAAAATGAAGTTGGACCATTATTTCACACCATATAAAAAAATTAACTCAAAGCCAGGCATGGTGGTGCACACCTTTAATCCCAGCACTTGGCAGGAGGATCGCTGTGAGTTCGAGACCAGCCTGGGCTACATAGTGAGTTCCAGGTCAGTCTCAACTACACAGTGAGATCCAGTCTCAAAAAACAAAACAAAACAACAACAAAAAAATTAACTCAAAATGGACCAAAGACACGAAACCATCAGCTCAGATTTGGCAAAGAAATCTTAAATGTATTACTAAAACCACAGCCAACAAAAGATAAAACAAATAACCTGGACTTCCTTAAAATTAAAACTTTTGTATTCAAAAATCAAGTAGGTGGACATGGGATTTAGCTCAGTGGTTCCGCCACCTGCCTCACAAGCTCAAGGACCCAAGTTTGAACCCTGGTACAAAAAAAAAAAAAAAAATCAAGAAGGTGAGAACCACAGAATGAGAGAAAACATATCTGATAAGGCACTTGTGACCAGAATACATAAAGAACTATTACAATTCAATAGCAAAAATACAAATCTATAAAGTACCTGAATAAACAATTCTCTAAGGAAGAGATACAATAAGAACATGAATAATGCTAACTACTATCATTGACTACCAAGGAAATTAACTGAAATACCACTTTACATCTAATAGGATGGCTAGAATAAAAAAGATAATAACTCTTAAGTGAAGAACTAGAGAAATCAAAGCACTTACACATTGCTGGCAAGAATGTAAAATGGTATAGCATCTTTGGAAAAAAATCTGGCACGTTTAAACAGTTAATATGTGAACCAGCAATTCCACTCCTAGCTATAAACCTGAAAGAAATGAAAACAGCCAAGTGTAGTGGCACACATCTGTGATTCCAGCACTTGGCAGCTGAGGCAGGAGAATCACCAAGAACTCCAGGGCCAGGTTGGGCTATGTGGTGAGTTCAAGCTTGAACTCTACATAGTGAGACCATTTCAAAAAAAAAAAAAAAAAAAAAAAAAAAGAAAAGAAAAGGGCCAGGAATGTAGCTTAGCAGTGCAGCACCTGCCTGGCAAGCATGAGTCCCTGAGTTTGATACCTGATACAAAATAGAAAAGAAAAGAACAGAACATATCCACATAAAAACCTATACTGAATGTTCATAGGAATATCAGCCAAAAAGTGGAATCAACTTGTATTTCCATCAACTGGCAAATGTATAAATGAAATGTAGTATATCCAAACAATGAACAGAATATTATTTGACCATAAAAAAGAATGAAGTACTGACACATGCTATAAAATCAATGAACCTACAAAACATTATGCTAAGTGAAAGGAGATAGTCACAAAAGATCACATTATTGATTGAGTCCATTCATATAAAATGTTCATAATATAGAAATCAATAGAAAGAGAGGTAAGTGGTCGCCAGACACTTGGAAGGAGACATGCAGGATGGGTGATGATGGCTAAATGGTGTGTGGAATCCTTTGTGAGGTGATACCAATGTACTGAAATAGACTGGCAATGGTTGTGCATATCTGTAAATATGCTAAAAACCAAAAGCTTTTTAAAAAAGAGTAATACTTTAGAGATGGGCATGGTGGTACATGACTGAGGCAGGAAGATGGCTAGTCTGGCAACTAAGATGCTGTCTCAAAATAAAATTTTTTAAAAGGCTAGAACTATATAGCTTAGTGGTACAGGGCTCACCTAGCATGCACAAGGCCCTGGGTTGAAACCCTGGTACCTCTGAATAAACAAACAAATCTTTTAAGAAAGTAACAAGGATACACACTCTCTACAACAATGCCTTCACTCAGTTTCTATGGAAATACAGGGCAATTTTTAAGACAATGACTTTAAAAACAAGACATACACAAAAATCTGTATAGACAAATAAGAACTAATCCTTTCAAAGTAATTTAAAAGGAAAAAACATTCACACAATTCCTCCATTGCATGGAACACCTCTGAAATTTTCTACATGCATTTGGAACTACTTTCAGAGAATACGGTATAATCTTTTCAATGTTTTCTGTAGTAGAAAATCTCATGTTTGTTTTGAGTTTTTTGAGACAAGGTCTCATTTATGTAGTTTAGACTGGCCCTGAACTCACTATGTAGCCCAGGCTGGCTTGAACTTATAATAATCCTCCTGCTTCAGTCTCCCTGGTACTGGGATTAAAAGCATGAGCCACTATACCCAGTCTAAATGGGATTTGTTTTTGAGAGAGGGTCTTGCTATGTATTCATACTGACCTTGAACTCACGATATGGCCCAAGCTGGCCTTGAACTCTCTGAGATCCTCCTGACTGAGCTTCCTGAGTGCTAGAATTACAGGTGTGCGTCACTACACTTGGCTAGAAGTGATTTTTTAATAGCTAAAACTTAGAGCCAAATCTGATGAAAAATAAGTTTAAAACATTTTTAAAAATCAAACATAATTCAATAATTATCTTGTTACTATGCGTTACTTTATTCATAGCACTTCAGAGTCTAGTAATTTTCTTATTGCCTGTCTTTCCACTAGCAATAACAGCATAAACTTGTACTGCCTTCTCCTATTTCAGCAGCACCTAAAATAGTATATGGTAGAAAATACCTATTATAAATATGGGATCAACTGAATTCTCAATGACTACTTGGAAAGGCAATACTTGTTAATTATTCATAATTTATTTAATTTTGTTTTGTTTTGTTCTTTTTCAGTACCGGGGGTTCAACCAAGGGCCTTCTCATTGAGCTATATCCCCAACCCTTTACTTTTTATTTTGCGTTAGGGTCTCACCAAGTCACTAAAATTGCCCAGGATGGGCTTGAATTTGCAAACCTCCTACTTCAGCCTCCCACAGTGATGGGATTACAGGAATACACCATCATGCCATGCAACACTCATTTTTTTCAAATGTCTTATTAGCCAGGCAATGGCACACACCTGTAATCCTGCCTCTCAGGGAAGCTGAGACAGAAGGATAACAAGCTCAAGTCCTGCCTGGGGCAACCTGGTTTCAAAAATAAAAAAGCTAGGCATGAATGTCTTGGGTTCAATCTCCAAAACCACAAAAAATTAATTAATTATTTTTAAAAAGGGGCTGGGATTAGAGCTCAATAGTACAGGGCCGCTGTGTGTGAACTGCAGTATCAGAAAAAATGTCTTTTAAATTTATAGTCACATCTTGCATACATATTTAGAAACTCTTAGGTTTAACTGGTAAAGCACACAAAATTCAAACCACAGTCTCCTATATTCTAAGCAAACCATTACAGGACACCATAAAAAAAGAACTGACAATTCTGAAATTTTGGTGGAAACTATCAGGACAACACCTTAATTCAAAGGGCCTGGGATTCATGCACTCAGTTTAATAAATCATTGGGAAAACTAGTGTGGAGGTACATACTGGAAATCCCAGGTACTTGGGAGATTGAGGCAGGAAAACTATAAGTCTATGGCCAGGCTGGATGTTATGCTTTAACTCTAAAAATGTCTCCCAAAGTCTGCTGTCAGAGGCAGGGCTTCTGGAAGGTGACTGAACAATGCAAGGCAGGATGGTGTTTGAGCGGGAGTATTACACTCATCAGTGAATTAATACACTGACTAATTTATAGCTGAATGTGCTGCTGGGAGGTGGGACCTGGTTGGAGGAGGTAGGTCACTAGGGAAATGACCTGGAAGGGTATATTCCTGTCCCTTCACTTTCTGCTTCCTGGCTATCATGGTTGTGCAGCTCTCTTCTGTCATGCCTACTATGTGGTTTCTGCCTTGAAGCCAAGAAGCCTTGGATTGAACCCTCTAAAAATATGAGCCAAAATAAAGCTGTCCTCCTTTAAGTTGGAGGTTTCAGGTATTTTGTCCCAGTAACAGAAAAATGACTAACTCAGAGAACTGGTACCAAAAGTGGGGCAGCTGCTAGGACTATACTTGACCACATGGTTCAAAAGCCTTTGAAACTGCTTTAGGGAAAGAATCTAGAAAGGTTTAGAGATGCTGGCTAGAAAACACTTAGAATGCTGTAAGCAGAGATTAATGGGAGATTCTAGCTGGAGCTCAGAAAAACAAAAGGCTAATAAAAACAGCAAAGTTCAGGCTCAGAAGGTTTCAGAGGGGAACAAGGCTCCTATTAGTAATTGGACTAAGTGGTCATACATGTTACATTCTGGAAAATAACTTGTCTACATTTTACTCTTGTCCTAAGATTTTGTGTGATGCTAAATTTAAAGTCAGTAGGCTAAATCGAAAGGCAGCAGACTAAATGATCTGGTAGAGTAAATTTGAAGGCACCCAATATTCAGGCTGTGGCATGAGGATGGCTGGCTACCTGAAGTGCAATGAGAATCAGAAGAGAAAAGCAGAGCTTAAACATATGGAAATTTTATAGACAGGCCAGAAGGAATCACATGTCAAGTTGCTAAAAAGATTAACGGTATTTTTAACAACTTAACAGTTTACCCTGAGCATCACTCAGGAAGTGCATTTATGTACTAATTATCCTGAAGTATTGCTTGAGGTGTCATTTCAACAAGTCCATTCTTGTATTGAATAAATTCGATAAAATTTTCATTTTCATATTTTGTTATATTATCCTATAAAAATTAACCAAAAAAATTGCAATTTTGGGGGCCAGGGATTTAGCTCAATGGTGCCACTGCCTGCCTCGCAAGCACAAGGACCTGAGCTCGATAGTCAGTACCAAAAAAAAAAAAAAAAA
>NW_022900929.1:57697260-57704736 GCF_012274545.1 Fukomys damarensis | reverse complement strand
AAAAAAAAAAAAAAAAAAAAAATTGCAATTTCTGGTCATCCTATATTTAAATATTTAGACTGGTAAGTGGCTAAGAAACCAAGTACTGCCAGGCAGTGCATGCCAGTAATGCCAGTTTGCAGGAGGCTGAAGCAGGAGGATTGCCGAGAGTCCAAGACCAGCCTGGACTACCCACCAAGACGCTGTCTCAAAAAAAAAATGAGAGGCATGTATGCTACATTAAAACAATTTAAAAGATGCCTTGAGGGCATCGCAGGAATTGGCAGGACTACTACATACAACCTTCTCAAGGCTCAAGGGTATAGAGGGCCAACTCCTTTAAAAGACTAAGAAAACAGCCCCAGGATACTTGCTCCTTCAGGACTGCCAAGGAAAGTGTATCCCCGAGTTAGCTATCCAGTCACTCAGAAGCCACTGTAACCATGGTCCAAAAGGGTCAACTACTACTCTAGCTGGCAGCAGACCTTGGCATCACCCATGTAGTACTGTTTTTTCAGGCATACAAAATACAAGAGCTGATTGTCAGGGAGGCTTCCATCTTGATTTCAAAAGAAAGTCGTAGGAAGCCAGGCAATGTGCCTAAGGGCAATGCTTGAAGCTGTAAAAGTAAAACCAAAGGTACAGGAGGCTCCAGGAAGTTGGGAGATGCTAGAAAGGTAAAGGAAAGCTAGAGGGAGTAAGAGAGAGGTCATGTGGACTGCAACTAACAAGATCATAGGGGTGGGGTTGCCCAAACTCTTTGGAGCTCCTATCTTACTACAACTTGCCCAGAGTGCTGAGCGAGGAGCTATAGAATTTAATGTTTGCCCAGCTGGTCTTTGGTCTTGCTTTGGTCTAACTCCTTTCTATCCTTCTTTTCCTTCCTTTTGAAATGGAAATGTTTTCCCTACCGTGTTGTATGTTAAGAGTATTTAACTTTCTTTCTGATTTTTATAGGGGCTCATAGCTCAGACTTTACCTTGATTCCTACATGACACTTAAGACTTGAATTTTTCAGAAATGCTAATACTTAGCGATAGACTAAATGCATTTGTACCAGGGATTGAACTCAGGACCTTGTGCATGTAAGGCAGGTGGCAGAACTGCTGAGCTAAATTTCCAGACCTAGATTAAATGAATTTTTACATGAGATAGACATGAGCCTTGTGGGGTCCAGAATGTTATGTTTCATATCAAAAATCCCCCAAGAGTCTTATGTGCTCAGAGACAGGGCATTTTAAAGATGATTGGAGGCCTGTTGGGGCTGGGAATGTAGCTCAGTGGCACAACGCCTGCCTGACAAATGTGAGGTCCTAAATTCAATCCCCAATAACAACAACAACAACAACAAAAAAGATGATTGGACCATGGAGGTCACTATACTCACCAGTGGATTAATCCATTGATGAGTTCATAGCTACATATGCTATGAGGAAGTGGGGCCTCATTGGAGGGTATGAGTCATTGGGGGCATGATCTGGAAGGGTGTTTTCTTATTCCTGGCTCCTAACTTTGCATTCTGTTTCTTGGCTGCCATGGTTTAAGCAGTTCTCTGCCATGCCCTTTCACCATGTGCCTGCAGTCTTAGAGTCAGCCAACCATGGACTGGACTGAACCATCTAAAACCATGAGCTCCTCCTTTAATTTGTAGATGTTATTGCCCCAGTGACAGAAAGAGACCAATACACTGCGCAACATAACGAGACTGTCTCCCCCCAAAAAATAAATAAATAAAAGGACAAATTTTATATAAAATCTATCAACACTGACAACTAACTTAAAAAAAATTATTCCAGTCAAATGGAATGTTGAGAATACTGCCACTTATATTGTATAAAAATACCATTTTCTACCAAAATATCAGTATATAATTTTATAACCAGAATATAGTTGATGTTTTAAAAAGCTTGTTCAGGGCCAGGGATTTAGCTCAGTGGTTCCGGCGCCTGCCTCGCAAGCACAAGGACCTGAGTTCGATCACCGGTACCAAAAAAATAAAAAGCTTCTTTCATTCACTGTTTAAGGCATGGCAAATGAATCAAAACAAAATCCACTGAGGAAATGATCACCAGTATCAAACTCACCGGATCAATAGTAGGCAATACATCTTTCTTTTCTAGGCCCTCAACTTCATCTTCATCTGTGCTGTATTCTTCCATTGTTTCACCACTAACAAAGTGGATGACTCTCCTTGGGACTTTCTTCTTTTTTCCTATGACTCCTAGTTCTACATTTTCAAAGCCTCTTTCATTACTCATCTGTATCAATAATAAATTAAGAAAAAGAGTGTCAAATGAGATTTTCTTTCGTCACACGCACACACACATTTGATTATTTTAGGAGCTAAAGAAATATAATCCAGTTCTTAGACAATTTAAAAAAAGTATATCCACAAGTGTCTTATCCCTGAACTTCTAGTTATCTTAGTCAAAGGTATATAGAGTGTCATGTACACACACACACACACACACACACCCCACCTTACTGGGGACTGAACTCAGGACCTTGCGCTTGAAAGGTAGGTGCAGCAACATTGAGCTACATCCCCAGCTCTTAGGAGTTTTTTGATAGTAAAAAGATTTACAAATTTTAAAACAACTTGAATAACAGTCTATAGAATTCTAATTATATCCAAATTTCACTCCTAAGGAAATTTTATCTTATACATACAGCCATGTTCCAAACTGAAAGTAAATGAACACTGTGGGAGATGTTGAAGAGCTCTTGCTATCATCTTAACTCAAGTTTATGTGCCTAAAAAAGCATCTTACTAGATTTCAAAAAGGCACAGTACACATAATTGTGAAAGAAAATCTGGCAAAACTGGCTACCTCCACAGATAGGAGGAAAAGGTACACGCAAGTGAGTGGTCCGAAGGACTTTTTTTCTTTTTTTGCATTTTTTTTGTTTGGTTCTGTTGTTAATGACTTTAAATTCTTTTTTTGCGGGGGGGTACTGAGGATCAAAGATGGGACCTTGCACTTGCAAGGCAGGTGGCAGCACTACTGAACTGAATCCCTGGTCCTGTTATTAGTTTATGATGAGAATATGTTCATGTACTATTGGTACAATTTAAAAACTAAACTGAAGTAAAATGATACAGGACTACATGACATTAATTAAAGTCCATGTTGGTGGGATTCTCTACAATAACCCAGGGTTCAAAATTTTCATCTTCTATAAGGATTCTTAGAATTGTGAGCAAACAATTGTTCAGCCACTACAAAAGTTCTTTGAACTGGTGTTGCAAGATGGATTTACTGATAAACATAGTAGACCAGAACTGTTCAGTCACTTAAGTATAAGCAATTTTATTTTTATGTATTAATCTACTAATCCTTAGAAAACAGAGTTCTTATCTGTCCTTTACTTCCCAAAGATAAGTTTAGTCATTAGCCAGGATCTGAATCCAGGTACAACCAACCCAAAAGAACACATGTATAACATGGGTTAACCTGAAGAATTTTCACAATTGTCTTCTAACCCATTTGGAGGGTTCCAACAAATCCCAGCCCTCAACAAGTGAGGATCAGTCCATTACAGTATCTGTGATCAAAATGGAAAGCAAGTGGTTCATCTAGGCCTCTTTCCACATTACCCACTTCCAAAATCTCCAGGCACCTAGAGCCATTCCTACCCAATCTCACATTTTAGAGCGTCCTGGTATCAATTCTTTTTACACTTGTCCTTTTAGACCCCTTAGCTTCCTATATAAAGGAAAATCAGAGAAATTGGTCAGATCTGCAGGCATCCTAGTAATTAGATGGATCTACACCAATGCAACAGCCCTAGCCAGGGTCTATAGCTCAGACCTTTCACAGTATATCACCATGTCACGCCCCCGCCACCACACCCTTAGAAAAGCAGAAGCTGCCTTTAACAATCTTTCATGGTTAATATTTTCTTTTCTTTTTTAGACACAGGCAAATGAAAAGAGATCTCTCTCAATGGCTTGGCTATTTTCCTTAGACAACTGTAATAAATCAAAACATTCTGGCTGGGTAAGAAAGACTAACATAAAAACCTCTATTAACCGTGACTCTTGGCTATATTCTTTCCAAAAGCTTTTTAAAAAATTATAAAAGGGAAAGGCTGAAACATGATTCCTATTTTTTATTCCAATACCAAAATTAGATAAGTATAAACAAAAACTTCAATAACATTGTTTATATAATATTTTTAAAAAAGACATTCAATTTATTCTAATGATTATATTTCATATGAAGATTTTTATTCAAGATACTTTAAAACTTTTATTTTTAAAAATTTAGCATTATCTGAGCATGGCAGTGCATGCCTGTAATCCTAGAAGGTTTTTTTTTTTTTTTTTTTTTTTTTTTTTTGTTACTGGGAATTGAACTCAGGACCTTGTACTTGTGATGCAGGAATGGTGCCACTGTGCTAAATCCCCAGCCCTAGGAGGATATGAGTTTGAGGTCATTCTGAGCTAAATAGTGAGTTCAAGACCAGCCTAGAAAAAAAAAAAAAAAAAAAAAAAAACTAACTAAATATATTAGCTTTTGATACAGTAAATCTCTAATTTTAGATTTATGATTTTAAAGAGGAGCCAGCAAACTTTCCATAAAGGTCAGATAGTAAATATCTTAGGCTTTGCAGACCAGAACAGTCACAGTGGAACTCTAGGAAAGCATCCATGGACACAGAACCACGTACAAGCACACTACATAATGAATGGGCGTGGCTGGTGTTCCAATAAAATTTTACAGAATCAGTTTCTGTAGCTGGCTAGTTCTGGCTCCTGGCCTGTGGTTTGTCAGCCCCTTGCTTTAAGAAACCAGAAAGGCAAGTAAAAGAGTCTGTGAAAGACAATCTATGACATGTGATTCCAACTTGAATTTAGTGGGCCAGGGCCAGTGAAAGGAGGCATTGCCATGTAAAATGAACTAGAAAATAATTTCCTTCAAACTTCCCAATAATTTTAAATAAAAATTACTCTGAATTTTCCCAATGTTTCACTTTTACAAACAGCAAACATGTAAACAGTGAACATTTTTAAATGTCATTTTATTATGTCTTTGAGACACATCCTACACTTGGAATTTATGTCAACTTCCCCAACTAGGCTGTAGCAACCTGGGAGTGAGCACTACCATAACCTTTAGCCATTAGTTCCTGGCACACACTAACAGTAAAACCACTTCTGCTAACAAAGGTGCTAGATAAATTAAGTAGTCCTGAAATTTTAACTTCTTTGATGACACTGAGGCTGAGATTCTGGTAAAAATCTATTCAGAGGCTGCCGGATAGAATGTCAGAACAGGCCTGGTTAGAGAACTAATTCTAAGAACACATCCAATCACCCATCTCAAAATACTTCCCCACATGGGGTTTGTCCCTGTGATGAACTTGGGAGGGAATCTAGGATGACAGCCTTTCCCTCCACCCAAATCTCTACCTCACTGACCTTTTTCTTCTTACTGTGCTCAAAACTCCAACATAAACCTGGAGTTCTTACTGATTTCTGCTTCAGGAATGTAAGAAAGCAAACAGGGCATGTCTGAATCCCATCATTATGGTAGGCTGGGACTGTAATTCAGTGTGAAGGCCCAGTACTTCAAAAAAGAAAAAAAAATTTTTTTAAAGTCTGAGCCAGGGCACATATAGCTAAGTAGTATACATTTTTTTAAAACCAAGAATATGAAAACAACAACACTAAAACCAAAACAAAAAGCCTTTCATTAAAACAACATGTAGCTTGGTAGATCAGTACAGGTGAGTTTACTTTGCTATTAGAGAGTAAAAGCTGAAGTCCTGATCAAAACTATTCTCGTGACAGAGGGAAAAATCAAATGGAAAAGCACACAAGCACTGTGAACCAAAAGGTTTGGTTCAAGTGTACCTGTCCAGGATTGGGGATGTAGCTCAGTGGCACTGCACCACACACACACACACACACACACACACACACACACACACTACACTACACTACACTAAAAACAGGTCTAAATTAAAATCGAAAGCAAGTTACGGCTGGGTGTGGAGCTCAGTGGTAAAGCCCTCACCTAGCATGCTAGAGGCTCTTGAGTTCAATTCCCTGCACAACAAAAGAAAAAAGTAATCAGTGAGCACCTTCCCCTGAACTCTTTGCATGTTACCCTCCTCCTCCTCACATAGGAGGAAAGAACAAGAAATTTCATAGAATTTCAGTATATGTTAAAGTTTTTGTTAATGCAAATTATACCTTAAAGTTGGAAGGACTATACTGGCATTTAGCATTATTCTTTAGGAGCTTGTAGTTGGGAAAATATCTCACTAACGTACAGGTACTGTATCTAGTCTCAAAAATGAAACTAATGAGAAAGCTTTTCTTTCATGGGAGGGAAAATTTCTACACATTAGCAACTCTGAATTTTTAAAAGCCAAAATTGTATAATCCTGAGCCAATTCCAATTAAAGCAAATTCTTCATTGGTTTCACTTGGTAAAAGACCAAGGTTAACTGTTAATTTAGACTACAAAACAAATCTCCAAACCTTACCTTAAATCTCTAAACCGCCCTGATATAGCGACCATTAGCCATGCGGGGCTAATGTACACTTGCAACGTGGCTGTCACAAATGAGTTATGCATTTTGTTGTTCTTAAAACAAGCTTTCGCTATAATTCACATTGTCCTTGAACTCACAATGTAGCCCAGGCTGGCCTCAAACTTGGTACCTTCCTGCCTCAGCTTCCTGAATGCTGGGATCATGCACCACCCCTGGTGCTAAAAGGTTCTAAGTGAAAATATACCACTCAGGATTTCAAATTTATTATAAAAAATTGAATGTAAAATTTAATAATCATTAAATGTAATGACTGTAATCATTAAAAACTTTCATATTAACTATACGTTGAAATTTTATAAAATGGGTTAAATAATACTAAAATTTTTATAGTTAGTATCCTCTTTTTTTGTTTGGTGGTGGTATAAGGGGCTGAACCCAGAGCCTACACACCGAGCTACATCTCCAGATATCACTACCCCCCACCCTTTTTTTTACTTTAAAGTCTCACTAAATTGCCTAGGCTGGGCTGTAATTTGTGACCCCTGATCCCCCTGCCTCGGTCTCCTGTCACTTGGAGGCTGGGACAACAGGCGTGCAGGGCCACACCCTGCTGTGTTGGCTTTATTGGAGTCGCAACAGGAAAACTTTTGTAGTTTACCAAGTGGCTCACATATTTGTGCCCGACCGCGCAGCCCTGAGGCCTTGGTTACCTGGGGGTTGAAATGGGGGTCACACCCACCTCACACAGTTATGATGATTCAGTGAATCAACGTGGATGAAGACTAGCTTGTATTTCCTATTAACTACCACAGGGCAGATGCCCAGGCTGGTGCCTGAGCCAGAGAGGCTGAGCAGTGGTGGGCGCGCAGTCACCTGGCTTTAGCCTCTTCAGGGACAGGCTGCGGAACGCGCCCCTCTCCTGAACGCGAGGCCACTCCTTGGTCTGCGGTGCTGGAGTGCTGGGGCCGAGCGGGGGCGCCCGGCAGGGCC
>NW_022900929.1:57693069-57696922 GCF_012274545.1 Fukomys damarensis | reverse complement strand
AGGGCCTCGCGGCCGGCGGCGCCCCCCCCTATCCCGTCACCAGGCCCAGGGGGGCGGGGCCTCAGGGTGGGGCCTGAGAGGCGGGGCCGTCTGGGGGCGGAGCCGGCTGGTTGGCACCTTGGGCACAGCTACCCAGAGACTGGGAGTCAGCTGCGTGTCCCCCGGGCACGCAGGGCGGGGCCTTCTGTGCCACCGCTTCTGGCCAAGCCTGCCGCGGAGCTCCCAGTCTCCCCCAGCACCTGCCCTAACCTGCACCTCATATTATTATAGCAGCTAAATTAGGCAGAAACATTCTAGGGAGTCAGGGCTAGGCCCTCCAGGATAAGAACACTTTACAACTGGAGGTGCAACCACTGAAAGCCAGGCCTCAAGATAAGGACAGAATACTAGGCCTACATAACCCCCGGAGAAATAAGCAATATACTAAAGTCTAGATAGGCATCAGTCACCATGATGGGTGACCAAAACCCCCCAATTCATCTCTTCCTATAAAGGTCCTTGTTCTCCCCATGTATCCTTGCCACGTGACCTGCTACCCCGTTGGTTCATATTACCTAAGCGGCTATACTTATAAGCTTATCAGTTTATCATAGCGTTGACTCACATTGTACCCACCCCGTGATTTTGTACCCATCTCGTGATTTTGACCTATAAAACTTCCTTTGTGAAGTGGGGTCTGTGGCAGTCCACTTTCGCGTCCCCTCCTGTCTCTCAGGACCTCTCTCTCTCAATAAATACTTCCTGTTAATCTCTGTTCCTTAGAATTCATTGATTGTGGGGAACATGAACTCGGTGTATCTGACATCTAGCAAGCTGGGAATTACATTTATTTCCCCTGTATCAGTACCAGTCCCTGAAACTCGGTCTGTGGATTTTGGCACAGCCCCTCACTGGCCCAGTGATGAGCAGCTGCTCTCCCAGGTCATAGTTTCTGCGCGTGTAAAACAAGGACAGCTGCACAGTGTGCATCAAAAGCTAATGATGAAGGCCAGGGATTTAGCTCAGTGGCGCTGCATCTGCCTTGGAAGTGCAAGGTCCTGAGTTCGATCCGGTACCATGGGGGGACAGGGGAACGCTAGTGATGAGATGAGGTTGTGAACATGTGAAAGTATACCTCCAGTTCCTAATATGGATGCCGGTCCAGCCAAAATATCCTTGTGCCAGCTGGGCATGGTGGTGCACACCTGTAATCCCAGCATGTGAGAGGGAGAGGCAAGAGGATCACTGCAAGTTTGAGGCCAGCCTGGGCTACATAGTCAAGGCCAGTCTTAACTACATAGTGACACCCTGTCTCAAAAACAAAAACCCCTGTACCAAGTATGATAGCACTGTAATTACAGCTACTCTTGAGGCTGAGACAGGAGGATCTCAAGTTCAACACCAGTGTAGACAAATTAGTGAGGCCATGTTGCAAAAATATGGAGTTAGAGGTGTATAGTTAGTTCAGTTACAGAGCACGTGCTAAGCATGTGTGAGGCCCTAGGGTCAATCCCTGGGAAGGGGCAAAAATACTCGAAATCCTCAAGTATAACTTTTGTTTTGTTTTGGCTTTTGAGACAAGGTCTCACTATGTAGTTCAGCCCGTCCTTGAACTCACTATGTAACCCAGGCTGGCCTCGAACTCAAGATGACCCTCTTGCCTCAGCCTCCCAAGTGCTGGGATTACAGGCGTGCGCCACCACACTCAGCATCTATGTGTGAATTTTGACATATAGCTGTCTGAAATACTAAAGTATACTTTTTCTGTAGAAAAAGTGAAAAGAACTGATGGAGACCAAAGGATGTAGCAGGCTTAAACCTTGGCAAACTTTTCCCAGTGTTCAACTAAATTAAAAAATCCTGACTGCGGCTGGCACAGTGGCACAGTCCTGTAGTCCCAGCTGCTTGTGAAGCTGAGGCAGGAGGATCACAAGTTAGAGGCCAGCTTGGAGAATTTATAGAAGCCGTGTGTTAAAATGGGGGGGGAGTGCCCCCCTTTTACCCCATTAAACTGTTTATAACATTAAACAAACTGTTGGGAGTAACGAGGTACATTTTTTTTGTTGTTTTAGCATGAAAGTTTTCATGAATATGTAGAGGTCAAAAGTAATACGTATATAATTTTGGCCCCAGAAAACTTCAATTGGCAGTTTAAATTCCATTTTTATGCCAGTCCCAATTAGTAATGCCCCCAAATTTATAAACCAGTATTTAGTATTCAATATGTCATGAGATGGCCCAACTTGCCTAGCCTTAAATGTTCCTTTCTCTTCTTAGCCAAGTTCTTTATCCTTACACTCTGCCTGTTTATTCTTGTGCACAGTCTTTATTAAAATAGCCTCAAAACAAACCCAAAACCATTAAATATAAAAAGGCAATCATTTGAAAACCACCTACACTTTAAAACTGATTGGAAATCCATAATGCTCTCTACTTGTGATAATCAAGTGAGCTTGCTTGCTGTTAAAATAAACAATTTAATAGGATTCTGTGTGGTGGCATTAGCAAGGACTGGAATAGTCCAAAACAGCAAAACCAAATTGCAATGAGCTGAAAATGAAAGTAGACCACTGTTAAAGGTTTCATGAATGGACTTTCATGAACAACACAGCTGTAGGTGGTATGGATTCAGAATCTCTTCCTCCTTACTGAAAAGGGAAAAAGGAAAAAAATTTTTGTTTGTTTGTTTTCTTAGGCAGTCTGAAGTGAATACAGTATAGTTCAGGCTGGACTTAAGCTTGCTCTATAATCTAAGCTGACTTCAAACTCACCATCCTCCTGCCTCAGCCTCCCAAGTACTGTACCGGGATTATAGGTATATGCCACCATGCCTGGCAGAAAACCAAACCAAACCAAACCAAAACAAACACAAAACCCCCAATCCTTATTACTAAAAGTGTGTTTATAATGTTATGTATTTTATTTTCCAAACTGGCAATTACACATTCAACTACAATTTTCACTGCTGAACCAGAATGTATTTTCACAGTTTACAAGTATTGTACGTTTCTTGGTTTACTGAAAATTCAATCTGCAAGTTATGTTCCAAAACTAACTGTTAATGTTTTCTGAAATCAGTAATTTTAACAAAAATATGTAAATAAGCAGTTTATTAGAAATCAATTCAAATCAACATAAAAGCATAAAATTCTGTTGGTTTTATTTGGGGCATTTATTTTTGTCATATTTCCAAAGTATCATAGTGACCCTATCCCTCAAATAGTTATCTAAATCTTTATTTTTTTGTAACAAGTCTCCCAACTATAAAAATGAAGGGACAAAATAACATACATAGTATAAGTCTGTTCATATAAATTTCAAAATCACTGCTTTAAACAGTTTGGTATATAAAATACCCACTAAAAGGCTATAAACAGGATAAAATGCTAACAACTGGGAATTTAGGTGAGTAGCATGAAAAGGTTCATTTCACTAATTTGTTATTTTCCTTCAAGTTTGAGATCTTTCAAAAAAAAGGATAGGAAAGGGTTAAGAATCAGCCAAAGCTAGCTGGTGTGGTGGCACCAGCTTTCAAGAGGCTGAGGCAGGAGGATCACTGTGAGTTTGAGACCAGCCTGGGATACATAGTGAGTTCCAGGTCAGTCTCAACTACATAGTGAGACCCTGTCTCAAAAAAACAAACAAACAAATCAGCCAAAGCTAATGTAAACTGTTTTGGAATAGTAACACAAATACTAAATGATAAAGAAAATAATCAAAATTTGGCACAGGGCAGGCTTGGGAAGAAGGATGAACCGGAGACGATGGAGAGCCTGGTGGGGAGCTTCTGGTGCTGGCAGGTTCTTCTTCCACGTGTAAATGTTATGCATTTCCTTTATAATTACTTATTACAGTGTGTGTGTGTGTGTGTGTG
>NW_022900929.1:57669773-57693000 GCF_012274545.1 Fukomys damarensis | reverse complement strand
ATGCATTTTGGGGTGTGTATTTCACAAGGGGAAAAATTTGAAATCAAAAATTGCTGTACTTGATAAACATTATTTTTAAAGAATAAACTTTTTGCTTTGTAATAAGTAAACATAAGTCAGGGGCCTGGCTAAGTGGACCTTTTTCACTGAAAATCAGTCATCAAAAGGTGCTTCCTAGGGGATTTAGTTCAGTGGTTCCCTGGTGCCAAAAGAAAAAAAAAAAAAGGTTACTTTCTATTGACTACTTTTTTAAGCCTAACTATAATACTGTCTTTTAGTTTTACATTAGATAGGTTGTTTTATTTATTTTTGAGACAGGGTCTTGCTGTGTAGTTTAGGCTCACCTTGGACTATGTAGTCCAGGCTGCCCTTGAACTTGCAATGATCCTCCTGCCTCAGCCTTCTGAGTGCTGGGATTATAAGCATGCATCACCACCATGTCTGGCCCAGATAGTTCTTATACAAGCACCAATTCTGAATCTAAGTTTGGTATTAGGTAATATGTTCTTCTAAGTAATTCCCATGAACTGCAGTATGACACCCCTATTTTATTTGCTTTTTGGCAGGTATTCTAGTATATGCAGCTTCAATATTTTTCTCAAGACAACTCTGGGTGAAAATTTTACAATTCTGTAAATATCATGCCTAATTTGTATTGTTCATATGTCTTTTTCCTATTTTCTATAGCTTTTTCTGATTTCTTTAGTGGGACTTCACAGTATTTTTTGTGACATTATCAAAAGCAAAAGGTGATCAAAATTTCACATTCCTAGATTTTTAATTACTTTTAATAATGTAATTAAACAAATTAATCCACTTATCATGTGCCATCTAAATCAATATTAAAATCTAAGCTGGGCGTGGTGGTGCATGCCTGTAATCCCAGCACTCGGTAGGCTGAGGCAGGAGGATCGCTGTGAGTTCAAGACCAGCCTGAGCTACATAGTGAGTTCCAGGTCAGTCTCAACTACATACTGAGACCCTGTCTCAAAAAAACAATAAAACAAAACAAAACCAAACCTAAGTCATCATCACTTTTTTCATTCCTTTTGCACCTTCTTCTATCGTTGGATCTTTGATTATTTTCAATATTTTCTGTCTTTTCTGGTTCTTTACAATGGAATAACAATGTCTTCTTTCTTTCCCCATTCTGTGCACACTTCAAGTTCATAGACACACGGTCTACACATTATGTAGTAAGAATCCTTCATGGTCTTCTGTAAACATTTAACACAGTTTTTAGGTTTTGATAATTTTTTTATGCTCTTTATTTTTAAGGATATATTTTCATCAAAAATGATGCACATGAGCTGCATAAAGTTGCCCACGCCTGTAATCTCAGCTACTCAGGAGGCTGAGGCCAGCATGAGCAGCACAACAAGATTCTATCCTAGAAAGGCAAAAAGGGCCAGGGATGTAGCTCAGTGCTGCTGCCTGCCTGGCAAGTGCAAGGACCTGAGTTCAACCCCCAGTACAACAAAACACAAAATCAAGCACAAGAAAAATATACGATGATGAAAATTAAAATGTCTTATTGATTTAAGCATAAAGAAAAATAAATTTCTAAGAGACTGTAGTGACTTCACATATGGAACCCAATATGCAGGAACTGAGCTAAGGGCTTTCCTATTTTACCCCTTCTCCCTCACAGAAACTCTGAGGCACTACCAACAGCATAGAGATGAGGAAACAAAGGTTCAGAGACAGAGTAACTTTGCACAAGGGCACAGGTGGCAAGCAGTAGAGCCAGGACTCAAATCTAAGCAGTGCCTGGCACGATGGGACACCTATACAGTCCCAGCTGTTCAGGCTGAGTATCACTAGAACCTAAGAATTCAAAGCCAGCAGAGAACATAGCAAGGCCCTGTTTAAAAACAAAAAGCAGCAGCAGCAGCAGCTGAGCTTGGTGGTACACACCTGTAATGCCAGCACTCAAAGGCTAGGTGTACCAGGATCAACTCAGGACCTTGTGCTTTTGAGACACACGTGGCATCACTGAGCAATATCCCCAGCCCCGTTTTGTTTTTTGAGATAGGGTCTCACTATATATTCCAGACTGGCCTAAAATTTATTATGTAGCCAAGGGTGGCCTCAAACTCTTGGTGGTCCTCCTTCCTCAGCCTCCCAGGCGCTAGGATTACAGGCATGCGCCACCATGCCTACCTACACTTAGCTGTTATTTAACCATCATTTCTGCTATATAGTTTTTATTAGAGCTCATTCAAATTACTGGCTGCTTTTGTATTCAAATAGTAAAATACTTCCTTTCACCATATAAATATCAAGTTAAACTCTTTCACATTTTTACTTTAAATGCTTTGATGCGTCTTTTTTGTTGGGGGGGTTGAGACAGGGTCTCACTATGTAGTTGAGACTGACCTGGAACTCACTATGTAGTCCAGGCTGGTCTCGAACTCACAGCAATCCTCCTGCCTCAGCCTCCTGAGTGCTGGGATTACAGGCGTGCGCCACCACACCTGGCTTGTTGCGTCTTTTAATGAAATGTTTTGTATGCACTAGCGCTATTTAAAAATTAATTTGAATTTATTTATATTGTGGTCTACTTTTAAAATTTCTTAAATATGCTAAAAAGGTATTAATACAGTACTATTATTTTACTTTTACATTAAAATACATAATGTAGAATTTTAATCCCAATAAATTTACTGGTTTTACTGTCATCTATCAATATTCCTTGAACCATTTCTTTTGAGTTATGTGACACTATAATTCTATTCAAGGTTAGTACAATTTTATTGCATATCAGAATCTAGGACTTTATCTCACATTATCGCATATTCACTTGAATGGAATAATGGTTTATGTGACACACTTAACACATGATAAAAAGTACTTAATTTTTTACAAAAATTTTCTCCATAAAATTGCAAAAAACACTTTTATAGATGTTTTCAGGAAAACATTCACATCACATTTAAATTGTCAATCTTCCCTTTCTTGGTTTCATAATTTGTTACTATTTAATTTCTAACTGTTTTTATCTTATCATCATATAAGCACAGTAAATTTAAGGAAGCTATACTTAGGTTTATGTTTGCATACAGTCAGGTAATATAATAAAAGAATTCAGTATTGCACAATATTACAACTAGCTAGTGGCCTAAATGAGGATGGTATCAGATTTTTAAAAAAGCCAAAAAGCAATTTTGAAATAATGAAAAATAAAGGGAAACTTGTCCAAATTAACAGAAAAGGAAAGAGAAATGGAAGCTGAACTAGGTATCCTAGACCTTTAGGTGTCCTTTGCCAATGCTTCTTAAAAATAAATTTGCATTAGACATAAAAATATTAATATCTATGATGAGGGCCAGGGATGTAGCTCAGTGGCACAGAGCCACCTGGCAAGCACAAGGCCCTGAGTTCAATTCTCAATACCAAAAAAAAAGAAAGAGAGAAATATCTATGCTGAAGTCATTTAGGTCATTATGGTCAGAAGGCTCTAATTTCTCTTTCTGGTCAAAATTCAAAATTGAAACTCCAAGAACAGAAATCACAAAAATGAACAAATCAGAAAAGGTAGTATGCATCAGTTTCATTAGGAAGTAAGACGGAGGACAATAATTTCTGTATTGTCAAATTTCAGTAGCTAGATCTTGCTATGACATTTCCACAGAATACAAAATATGTAATTTTTACCTCAATGCAACATTCTGTAGGGATACTTTAGTCTTTAGCTGGCCAAAAAAAAAAAAATTGTGGAATATAAAATCTTTGCCCAAGTAAACAAGAAAATCATTTGTATGTAATTTTTTTAAAAGATACTTTGGCGTATAAGACCTTTTTAAGACACCTGGATCATAGAAACTCAGTACAAGTTGGGCATGGTGGTACATGCCAGTAATCACAGAAGCCTGGTGACTGAAGGAGAAGGGTTGCATGCTCAAGCCAAACCTGGGAAATTTAGTAACTTAACAAAACTCTGTCTCCAAAAATTATAAAAAGGGATGGGGATGTAGCTCAGTGCGAAGGCCATGGGTTTAATCCCCAGAACCCACAAGAAGAGAAAAAAAGCTCTTTTTCTTCCTGTAAATCAATCTTTCGTAGCAATCAGTTCATCCTAGGTCAAAATACATTTTTAACACAGCAACTATTATCTTCATGTCATAGACATAGTAATCATTCTAGTATTTTCAATTAATCCCATCATTTAAAAAAAGGCATAATTCTAGACTAGCACAGTGGTGTGTACCTGTAAGCCCAAGTACTCAGTAGGATAAGGTAAAAGAGTCACTTAAGCTTGGGAGTTGTGGGCCAGCTTAGGCAACTTAGTGAGCTCTTCCCCTTAAAAACATTTAAATGAACTGTGCAGCAATCCAAGGTAATCAATAACCAAATTAAACTTGTTGCAGGCTCTTTTGTGGCAACACTTGGGTTTGAACCCAGCCTTTAACTGAGCTACTTCCCAGCCTTTTTATTCTATTTTATTATGAGTCTAGGTCTTGCTAAGTCACCACTGCCCAGGCTGGCCTTGAACTTGTGATCCTCAGGTCTCAGCCTCCCATAGTGCAGACATGTGCCACCATGCCCAATTTACTGTTAATATGTTATAGTAATGGCCTGATTATTTCCCTTTACTGTCACAATAGGAAGTCCATACATTAGCAATTATCAGAATATATCAATTTTTTTTTAAGAGTAGAAAAAATTTTTTTTCCATTAAGTTTATTGGCACATTTAAAGCAAACAATACAGTTACATTTATCATTGAGATCTTGTACCTTTTCATGATATATCTTGGTTCTTTTTTACCCCCCATACCCCTGCCCTCCCTTCACCCTTCCCTATCAATTTCTTCTAGTAGGTTTTTAGTATATAAGAAACAACTTTAAAAAAATAGTCATTACGGTTTCAAAAGAGGTTAAAAATCCAGGCTGTATACAAAATCATCGTGCATTATAAACTTACCAAATTCTTGACTTTAATTTAAATGACAGAGCTAAGATTTTCTATAGGAAAATTAAGTATTCTAAGATAAATAAACATTCCTAATACTCTTGATTAAATTCTTCTACCATACTTTCCATTAAAGATGTATTTCCAGGGCCGGGGATTTAGCTCAGCGGTTTGATGGCCTGCCTTGCAAGCGCAAGGACCCGAGTTCAGTCCCTGGTACCAAAAAAAAAGATGTATTTCCAGGTATTGTTTTTGTGTATCTGTCTGTTTTTACAGTGCTGGGGACTGAACTCAAGGTCTTTGCACTAAGCTATATCTCCAGTTATTTATTTAGACAAAGTCTTATTTTGTCACAATTGCCCAAGCTAGGCTTGAACTTGTGATCCTCCTACCTCAGCCTCCCAGTGCTGGAATTACAGGCTCGACTACCATACTCAGCTTCGAGGCATAATTACATGGCACATACCTATTGGTTCCTCTTTTTTCTGTGTTGATTCACTGATCATTTTAAAATATAAAGAAAGTTAACAATCCCTTAACTTATAACCACTTTGAAGTTTATTTTACAGCACTTTTATTGATACATCATGTAATTTACTGACCAGGACTGTTTACAAATATAATGCTTGGCCTTTGAAACAATTAAAAATACCTTTAAGTACTAAAATTTTACATCATGAACTGTTTAATTCAAGAAATATTTCAATGGTGAAAACTAATAGAGAAAAATTTAAAACAAAAGTAGAATGATTTCCACAAAAAACGATTTTTCTTCCTTTTAGCAAGAGGAAGAGAAGGAAGAAAGGGAAAACAAAGGGAAAGGGGAAAAAAAGTCAAGACAGGCAAGAAAAATACTTTTTTCCTCATTTGCAAAAAGGAAGAAAATTCTCTGAGGTCTCAGCAAATAATGTAACCAACCACGTCAGTTTATATTAAGGCATTGTCTTTACATGTTATTGAATCCCATCATGCCTTTCATATTACCAGCAGCACCCTGTTGAAACTGCCTCATCATTGACTGAAGTCCTGCCATACCACCTAGAGTAAAAGCAAAGACAGACAAGTAATTATTGAGCAGAACTTGAAAGATCTGTTACTTTTACCTACCATGTATTCAGCTTCTAAAAGACACTGTGTTCTGACTGCAAGTTAGTCATTAGCCCTAAAGAACTTAACAAGTAAAAATTTGTAGGGGTGTTTTGTGTTGTTGATTTTTTTTTTTTTTTAAGACAGGGTCTCACTGTGTAGTTCAGGACGGCCTTGAACTCACTATGTAACCCAGACTAGCCTCAAATTTGAAGTGATCCTCCTGCCTCTGCCTCAGCCTCCCAAATGATGGGATTACAGGCATGTGCTACCACATCCAGCTTAAAAGTCTATGTTATTATCAGTATCCTCATGTATAAAAAAAGAATGAGGCCAGAGATTTATTTGGCTCAGAGGTTCCACCACCTGCCTTGTAAGCGCAAGGGCTTGAGTTTGATCCCCATACCAAAAATAAAAAATAAAAAAAAGAAAAAGAATGAATAACCTACTGCATCAGGTTATTTAGAGAAAATATGAAAAGATCTTAGAATAGCACCTGTCAGTCAATACATCTAAATAAAAAACATTTTCTGGGGCTCGAGATTTAGCTCAGTGGCACCACACCAGTCTGGCAAGCCCAAGGTCCTTAGTTTAATCCCTGGCACCAAGGAAAAAAAAACAAGTTTTTCTGGCAAGACTGAGAGTCTTCTTGTAAACAAAATTAAGATACATAAAAAGTTATGATTTATTAAACATCTACTATATGCTCAGCATAGTATGCTTTCATGTATATTAGCTCATTTCATTGTCATGATTTACGATGAGATGTTATTTGTGATTTCTCAAAAGGGGAAAGTGATGTTCCAAAAGTTTAAGGGATTTTTCAAAGTTACATCAATAAAAGTGGAATTTGGGTTCAACTTCCCTATATAATTTCAAAGTCACTGCACATATCCAGTATCAAAATATGATAAAAGTGTTAACAGATGAATAAATATCTTGCTCAAAAATCACACAGATAGCAATAGAAGAGTAAATAAAACTTCAATTCATCTAGTGCTATTAATTATTCAACTTAGGATCAGGTGGTCATTTCCCTCAAATTATGTATCTTCTGAAAAGATTTTCAGAAGATACCTGAAATACCTGACAATCACTAAAACTCAATCTTTATCAGTTAAATTGTATGTTAGCAACTGGCAAGCAACTCTGTATTTACCCATGTGATGAAGAACTCTTGGATCCATCATTTTGGCCATCTGTTGATTCAATTTTGCCATCTGTGACTGGCTCACATTCTTAGACATGTCACCACCTGAACAAAACAAAGAGTTATGAAATGTATGTAACTGAACTGGAGTATCAGAGTATTAGAGGGTTCGATAAACTGAGTAAAGACAAAGATTTTTGCCTATAATCGCATCACTCTAACACAATTATTCATATTTCTACACAGTTGCTATGTATCTTTATCCCAATTACATACCTTTTTTGAGAAAGAACAAGTGAAATTCTAGAAACAGTTAAAGGATTTTCCTAAACCTATGATGTTTTCCTAATACTCTTAGTTACACTTTTGAATGAGCCACTACAATCAAAACTGTAGAGAGTGGTTATCAACATGAAGCTACAATAACAACTGCTTAATAATGGTATGAGGGGGTCTGAACAAAAGTTGAGTTTATAGATTGGGGTTAACTGGGAGACACCAGCTGGTTGGTAAATGAACATGAGGAATGACTCTGAGAGAAAGTACACATATGTGTTTTTAGGGCACTGTTTTTTGGTTTTTGGTACCAGGGATCAAATTCAGCACCTTGTGCTTGCAAGGCAGGCGTGGCGCCACTGAGCTAAATCCTTGGCCCTTATATGTGTTTTTAAAATAATAAAAGTTTAAGGAACCTCACAAGGACCCAAGTTTGATCCCTGGTACAAAAAAAAAAAAAAAAAATCTTAAGGAATAGAATGACAAATAATCTAGTTTACTTTGCCAAGCCATACCCATAGACTTAGTCAAAATTCAACAGTAAAAAAAAAAGGCATGAGGGATGGCGGCACATGGCTGCAATTCCAGCACTTGGGAGGATTAGCATGAGTTCCAGGCCAGCTGAGGCTTAAACAGTAAGACCTTGTCTCAAAACAAAGGCAGCCAATGGAAAAAAAGGGACTCAGAGACAGAACAGGTAAAAGCATCTTTTGGAGAACAGCTATATTCTTAAGAGACAGGAAGCAAAAAATATCATCAATGTAACAACAATGAATAAGCAGAATTGCTTCAGCAAAAAAATTTATTCCAAAGGAACATTATGGTACTTCTTAAGGGCATTTAATAAAAATGAAAACCCAAAGCTGCCCAATTCTCTAAATCACAGATGGCTAATCTGTATAAATTATGTAAATCATGACTATGAATATCAGAGAAGACGTGATTTCATAAAGCATGTAAAAGTCTATGAAAAATTTATGATTAATAATGTAGAAGGACCGAGTGTGGTGGTGCATGCCTGTAATCCCAGCACTTGGGAAGCTGAGGCAGGAGGGTCACTATGAGTTCGAGACCAGCCTGGGCTACATAGTGAGTTCCAGGTCAGTCTCAACTACATAGTGAGACTCTGTCTCAAAAAACAAAACAAAACAAAAAAAAAAGTAGAAGGTGTGAATCCCTCTCTGTTGGTGATCTTGTTCTAAGAATTTAGGACTTGATGTGATGAAGGTGGGTGTACATTCACCTCCCCTTTCATCTTGGTTGGGCCTATAGGGAGAAATCAATGTTTAGATAACCTCTGGAGGATCTACAATAGTTCTATCAAGAATTGTCAAGGTCAACTGAGAAAACTATTAAGCTGACATAGGGTGTTTATTAATCACTATATGAAATAGCATGAAATGTTGGGAATTACAAAATTTTAAACATTTTTCTAGCTGCCCTCTCTTGTCACAAAAGAAACAAGGAACAGCAAGCAAGAAAAATAAGGAAACTGTCAGAAACAAAAACAATTTAAAATATCTGCAAATACTCATTCTTTTTAGAAGCTATTTTTGGAGCTTGCCTAAAAATCAGTATTTTTAAAAGTAACAAATTCATTCAGAAAATAAGGAAATAGCTAATAAACTCTAAAAAAACAAATTTCCCTTTTTATCTTATATAATACACAGCAAAATAAATTCCAGCAGGATTTTTTAAAAAGTCAAACAAAAAAATAAAACTCTGCTGAGAATACAGCTTAGCAATGAAGCACTTGCCTACCATGGCCCAAGTACTTGGACTGGCTCTCAACACCACAAAATAAACAAAACCAAAAACAAGTACAAGAAAATCTAGGTTACTACTGTGGTATCATGAGCACAACAGAAACCAGGAGAGAAGATAATTGGCTTGGCTACATTAAAATAGCAATTTGGGGTGGTACAGTGCTGGGAACGGAACCCATGTACTGATACATGCCCAGCAGGCATGCTTCTAGACCTATACCTCCAACTCTAAACTGAAATTTCTGTTCATCGGACAACAGAAATATAAGTAAAAGGCAAATAAAAAAATTAAAAAAAATACTTGCAGGCGTAAACCAAGGACTTCAAAATTGTTATATAGCAATAAGGAAAAAAGAGCGACTGGACAAGCACACTGAGGAAGTGATTCATATAGGAAACTCAAAACAGTAAGTGTACAAATGTGAAGGTTATGTAGTAACATAAAAAAATGCATATTGAAAAAAAAATTTGACCGTTAACTTAAAAGTAGAAAATTTAGTCAGCATCTACTATTCCTGATCAAAACAGACAAAAATCACTGGCTGTATAGACCTGCCCAGAAACTGAAATGGACACAGAAACAGATGAATCACTCAAATATCCAACAAGAGGCATCACACGGAACAGAGGCACGCACAAAACTGGGACACTGGCAGTGGCGATTAGATACTACATTTTGACAGTAATCTGGCCATATGTAACAGTAAACATGACATATCAGAAGAAAGCTGTAGATATATCAACCATTACTTGTAATAGGGTCCATGGGATTCTCTGAGAGTAAAGGTAATTTCTATTTTAATGTTTGCTTAAACTTTCTTATAGTCTCTAAATTTTCTACAATATGTATTACATGTTCATAACAGTAACTTTTCTCTTCAATATTATCTTGAATCTGAAAATAGTTAAATTACATTACAAATCACATTTTAAGTCTTGACAGTATTTGAATATAATATACAATTCAGAAGTGTGTTTTTCCAGTAATGGTAGCATTCCTCGATATTTATATTTAGTTTCTGAATTTCTTTTTATTTTGTTAATGATGAGCTTACTTTTCTTACCTTTGAAAAGTCCTTTGATACCTCCCATCTTTTTTACCATCTGTGCAAACTTGGTATATTGCGTCAAAAGTTCTTGAACATCTCTTGTTGACACACCTGATCCTCGGGCTACTCTTTGGATTCTTCCTGGTTGCTTACTAAAAACCTTGGCACCATCTGTACTGTCCAGCTCTGAGGGTGACCATCAGTTACTTTCACTTACACACAATTATTATTCACCATTAAAACAGTTACACACAAATGGGCAATATATTACTTCATAGAGCTAAACAGCTGTTTCTCACATACAGAAAAACAGATGTAACAAATGGTCAAACCACCATGCAGATTTAACAAATGTTATCTATCACTTGTCATGTTTGCTTCTGGTTTTAAAATATTAAACAAGGAATATATTCAAAAGAATATTTTATAAGTTCTAAAAAATTATACAATAAATGCATATGTACCTTACTTACAGTTTAAGCAGAACATTCTGAAAATTTTTGAACCCCTTGTCCACCATTTCCATATCTCAAATATTCAACCTTTCTGTACCCTTTACACACTACAGGTACATGATATATTTCAAAAAAGAACAGAGCTGCTCACCTTAATTCTATCCTAAGATAACTATTAATCTTTAAATCTTAACTTAGGCTACATAAGTATTTAGCAGGAAGCTTTTATCTATAATGAACAGAAAAATTATATTTCCGAACATCAAATAATTACTGGTAGTATTTTAATCATTTCTGTAGCATATTAAAAAAATAAGTTAAAAGCTAGGCATGGGGGCATATGCCTATAATCCCAGCACTCTGGGAAGCTGGGGCAGGAGGATCACAAGATCAAGCCCAGTGAGGGAAACATAGCAGCTTGAGATACTGTCTCAAAATAAAAATATATAAAAAGGATTAGGGATGTAACCCGAAGGGAAGGCCCTAAATTTAATCACAGTACCACCACCACCAAAAAAAGTTAAACGTGGTAGTGATTTCCTATAATCCCAACATTCAGGAAAAAAAGGCAGGAGGACTGGAAGCTTGATACCAGCCTGGGCTACACAGCAAGACTGTCTCAAAACCACAATGACAACAAAACCAACCAGTTAATTCCCTCCAGTTATTTGATCACTAAGAATATGTGGACCTTTTCTTCTGGCTTTAGTTACATACAATCTCAGGAATAGGATGGACTGTAGTCAAAATTTCTATTATCTCTGTATTCTTTCTAGTTTATAATATTCCCCAATAAGTGGTTAGCTACTTCCAGTCTAATATCTCCAGGAGAGATGACCCACTATGTAAATAAGGCAGTCTTTACTGTTTTGTTGTATCTGTAATTGTAGAAATTCTCTTCATGTACTAAACTGAAATGTGACTGCAACTGCCTCGCAAGCGCAAGGTCCTGAGTTTGATCCCCAGTACAAAATATATACATATATATATATATTTTTTAAATTTATTCAAGTGATTATTAATTGGGCCATGCCTCCCTTGCAAGCTCAAGGTCTTGAGTTCGATCACTGGTACCAAAAAGAAAAGTAAATTGAAATGTGTTTGTGGCACTTATATATTGGTTTGTACATATATTCTATATTGTTTTGTATGTCCTTCCTGTCATTAAAAAAAAATAGTAGGCAACACAGACATGGCAGCGGGTATAACAATTCCCAATTTGTAACTATACAACAAAGCCACTGTGATAAAAGCAGCATGGTACTGGCAAACAGACCACTAGAACAGATTGGAAGACACAAAAACAACTCCAGATGTATTCAGCTACCTCATCTTTGACAAAGAAGCCAATCATCCTCACTGGAGTCAAGATAGCCTCTTTAATAAATGGTGTTGAAAAAACTGGATTTCAACCTGCCAAAGATTAAAACTAGACCCTTATCTTTCACCAGGCAATAAACTAAAATCCAAGTGGATTAAAGACCTAAATTTTAAAAAAGAGTCACTAAATTTGCTGGAAGATAAGTTAGGCAGAACTTTTGAAGACAATGGCATAGAAAAAGACTTTATGAACAAATCCTCAGTAGCACAGGAACTAGCAGAAAGAATCAACAACTGGGATCTCATTAAGAAGCTTCTGCACTGCAAAAGAAACCATCAACCCACAATGTGGAAAAAATTTTTACCAGCTGCTCCTCAGACAAAGGACTAGTATCTAGAATATATGAAGAACTCAAAAAAACAGCCCCCCCAATATAAAGACCCAATTAAAAAAATGGGCATCTGAAATGAACAGACATTTCTCAGAAAAGAAGGAAAAGCAGCAAGTAAATAAATGAAAAAATGTTCCATATCACTGGTCATTCAAGAGATGCAGATGAAAACAACACTGAGATTTCACCTACCCCACAAAGAATGGCTGCTATCAAGAAATCAACAAATAACAAATGTTGGCAGGGTTGTGGGGAGAAAGGAGCCCTTCTCCATTGTTGGTGGGAGTGCAGACTGGTGCAATCACTATGCAAATAAATATGGAGATACCTCAAAGAGCTGGGACTAGAGGTTCCATTTGACCCAGCCATCCCTCTGCTGGGTATCTTTCCAAAAGAATTAAAAGAATCATATCACAGTGATATATGCACACCTATGTTTATAGCGGCACAGTTTGTAATAGCTAAATCTTGGAAACAGCCCATCTGCCCATCAATTGGGATAAAGAAGATGTAGTTTTTCTATAAAATGGAATACTACTCAGCCAATAAAGAATGAGAAACTAGACTCATTCATAGGAAAATGGATACATATTGAGAATATACTCCTAAGTGAAAGAAATAAGTCACACATGTATAAATACCGAATAGTTTCTCTAGTGTGAAAAACTATAATGATACATAAGATCATAATGATATATTTGATAATGTGAAATAGGAAGAAAAGGGATAAAGGTGTAGGGGAAATGGGAATGGTAGGGGAAAGGGAATAAGGGAAAAGGAAAAAAAATAAGAAAATGAAAAAATGGAAATAAAGTATTTGCAAATAGGGAAGGGAGGAGGGGGTGAAGGGAAGGCAGGGATACGGGGAAAAAATGAGAACCAAGACCTATCATGTAAAGGTACAAGATCCCAATGATGAATGTAACTGTACTGTATACCTAAAATGTACCAATAAACTCAATGAGAGAAAAAAAAAATGAGGTTTTCAAATACTTGAAAGCCACCATGTCTCCTAGATAGGCACTAGTTTAGAGTAACTTGACATTTCTTACTCAAAGGGTTATAACTATGAAATTAAGAGTTACTATCACTTAAGTCTAAATTTCCCCCTTCTTGTCAATAAAACAGTGAAATCTCAACTTGCTGATATTTAGAACATTGTCCCTGAGTCAAGTCATCTGCCATCTTACCTTGGTCATTCATACTATCCATTATGGTCATTAATTTCTTTAGTCTTGCCATTGACTCCTGTTCATTTCCTTTGCTCATAAAATCTGTTCCAAAGCCAGGGATCATTCCCTAACACAAATTTAAACATAAAGTCGTTAATAGCTGAAGACTAATTGTTCAGATGCACACAATTAATACTGGTATTACTGATGACACTAACTCTTGAAAGATCAATTTTTACCCAGATAATTACAGTAAGTGCATCTGTTCTTAGAAATTTTAACAGAAAACAAACAAATAAGAAAGTATAAAGTAATTTTTAAGGAAAACTAACCAAGATCTGACTGAAGGGGCCCATTTTCATGATATTTTGAAATTGTTCATACATGTCTCTCAATGTAAATTGACCTGCAATACAATATAAATAATTTAGACACATTAGAGAATGTACATTTTCTTTCAACAGAACTAACTCTTGCCTTCTCATGGACTCATCTTGAAGCATACTTATAAATATCCCAGGACTAGATACTCACTGAACAGATAGTGTATGATGACAACTGCAAGGAACACAGAGGCACAGATTCTTTTTTTTTTTTTTTTTTGAGACAGGGTCTCACTATGTAATTGAGACTGACCTGGAACTCACTATGTATCCCAGGCTGGTCTTGAACTCACAGCGATTCTCCTACCTTAGCCTCCTGAATGCTGGAATTACTAGCGTACACCACTGCACCTGGCTAACAGTACGGATTTATCTTTTTTGGGGGAGGTACTGTGGCCAAACTCAGGTCCTTGCACTTTCGAGGCAGGCAGCGGAACCACTGAGCTAGAGGCACAAGATTCTACCTCAGATCAACTTACATCCTATCTGAGAAGATGGATACATACAAATAATAGGACACTGGAAAACAAGGCACACTATACCTACAAGGATGACTAGAATGCAAAGCTAGACAACACTAAAAGTTAAAGTGGATATGGAACAAATACAACTCCCACATATTTCTGGTGAAAATATAAAATAGTAAAATCATTTCACAGTACCATTTGAAGTTTCTTAAATAGCTTAGTCATCCCTAATAGGAAAATGGATAGTGAGTGAAATACCACACTGAAATAAAAAGAACAATAGCCATATTGCAACTACATGAATGACTTATCAGAAAAGGGGCTGGGGATTTAGCTCAGTGGTTCTGCTGTCTGCCTTGCAAGCACAAGGACCCGAGTTCAATCCCCAGTTCCAAAAAAAAAAAGTTTGTGCTGGGCCTGGTTGTGTGCTCTTATAATCCTAGCACTCAGAAAGCTGAGGCAAGAGGATTCAGAGTTCAAAGCCAGACTGCGCTACTTAGCAAGTTCAAGGCTGTTCTGGACTACCCAGTAAGACTTTGTCTCAAAACAAATAAATTATGCTGAATCAAAAAACAGCCTGGGAAAAAAGGGACATATTCTAAAATTTTAAGACATGAAGTAGTATTGGGATGAGAAACAAGCAAACTTTCTAGAGTAAAGGAAATATTCTATTACTTAATGGGATGTGTCTGTTACTGTGTCTGAAAAAAATGGAATGATTTCTTTAGGATTTGAGTATTTCACTATATGTAAATTAACTTCAATTTTAAAAAAAAGAGAAAAGGACAAAGCAAAGAACAAAGATAGATTCAGGTATTCAGGATTTGAGGCACAATATTTCAAAGCACAGCAGCATACTTAGAGGAAATATTATAGCAGGCAGCTAGAAATGCAGAATTAAAAAGTAAAGAGAAGCTAGGAATAGTGGCCCAATTCTATGGGAGCCTGAGGCAGGAAGATCGCAAGTTCAAGCCCAGGCTGGGCAATTCAGCAACTAGCAAGACTCAGTCTCAAAAAAGGCGGCCAGGATTTAGCTCAGTAACACCATGCCTGCCTCACAACCACAAGGTCCTGAATTCAATCCCCCGTACCAAAAATAAAAAAATTTTAAATGGCTGGAGATGTAGCACATTATAAATGTCCTAGGTACAATTCCTTATATTGTCCAAAAGGAAGACCAGGTTAAAGCTAAAAATATCCATTTGGCTCTTATACAGTGATCACAGAAGCCCAGAGTTATGATAATGTAGGCAATCCACTGCTACAAAATTCAAGTGAAGAAAGTTTATTTCATTTATCTAAGTATGATGTATTTATGTAAGCATATATGTATGTATTATTTATGTTTTATTGATTGATACTGAAGATTGAACTGATACTGAAGGGTCTGTGAATGCTAGGTAAGTACTGTGCTACTGAGATCTCAAATGAAGTTTAAAAATAGAAAAGGCATTCAAGAATAGTGTCTCACACCTGTAATTTCAAATCAGAGGGTTCTAACTTATCAAATCAAATCAAATGTTCCTGATAAAGGTCATTTAAGGAGTGAGTTGAAGTATGAATATGCGTTAGCAAGCACAGCCAGGGGAGAGAGTAGAGGCCGGTAAAAGAGGAATGTGTCTACTAGGCATAAAGGTGAGGCTGACAACTAACAGACTTTACAGTAGCTGCCTGTTAGGAAACAAATAGGCAGCTGTACTTTTGGGTCACAGGAAGGAGAATGAAAGCCAGAGGTTACACAAAGAAATGAGCTGCCACACTCCTTTAAAAAGGAATGCCAATGTTTAATCAAATGAGCAATCCACAACACTCCCTAAGATAAACAACCAGAATGTAGCAACAAACTGGAGGAGACCCTAGCCAGAATCCCTGCTGCCTTTTTAAAAATTCATGAATAACTAACAATATTCCTTTAAGACCCCATAAAAGTAAAATGCTTCCTTTAGGCTCTATAACTTTGTAGGACAGCTGTCAATGGAGTAGCCAGCCATCTCTGCTGTCCGTTTCTTCCCTATGATGAACTTTAATTTTACTTTAGCCTTGAAATTGGCCCATGTATGATTTCCATCTTACAATTTTCATCTTATGTGCAGCTAAAAGCCCATACTAGCAGGTGACAGAGGGACTAGTAAAGGCAATGGCCTAGGTCTGGGACAGCAACTGTACATTTAAGGAACTGAAAGAAGTTCAGCAAGCCTGACACGTAAACTGCTAAGTACAACAGTGCTAAGACATGACGTGCAAGATATGGGCTAGATGGGAGGATCATTTAAAAACATTTTAAGGACAAGAGGAAGACAATGAAGCATTTTTATACCTTTTTTTTTTTTTTTTGTACCAGGGATCGAACTTAGGACCTTGCACTTTCAAGGCAGACCAGAACACCACTGAGGTAAATTCCCAGGCCTTGAAGCATTTTTATAAGGGCAGCAACAGGATCAGATTTGTATTTCTGAAAGGTGCTTTTTGGTGCAATATAAAAAATAAATCAAAGGAAAAGAAAACAAGGAGATGGAAAATCTATTAAAAGACTGAATAGCATAGGCAGCTGGAAAGAAGGGGATAGAATGGATATATCAAGTATTAGTTAACTGCTTCAGAAAGAGGTGGGCAGACAGAAAGAGATAATAATAGCAACATCCAGGTTTCTGACTGGCAACAGGACAAATGATGCTAACATTTATTGATGATAACAATGGGGTGGGAGGTTTTAGATGGGAAGGGTTTAGTAGAATTTGAGGTTTTTATGGAACATTCAAGAAGTACACATACAAATATGAAGCTCCAGAGAAATATGGCCGGGAATGATCCCAGCTAGGGGAGGGGAGACACTTAAGAGGCATGAGTACAAGACAGAAAGAGTAGGGTTGGGGATTTAGCTGTGGTTCTGCCACCTGCCTCGCAAGGGCAAGGTCCTGAGTTAGATCCCCTGTACCAAAAAACAAACAACAAACAAGGATAGAAAGAGCAAGAAGGAGCAAAATGGCAGAACAGTATTTAGCCACTATAGAGAGGCAGGTGGTGGAACTACTGAGCTAAATCCCCAGCCCTTCAGTCACTAGAATTAAGAGAAAAGATCACTTTGAGAAAAACTGGAATGGTCAATAATAATATATGTTGAATGCTTATGATGTGCTGGATATTTCACATACATCAGGTAATGTAATCCTCACAATCATATAAAATAGTATTATCTACTTTTTACAATGAAGTAATTGAGGCTAAGTGGTTAGAACAAGTTACATAGCTAAAAAATAAAGATACAGATTGAGGTATGCTCTACTTAAGAACTGGGCTCTTAATCAAGTGACATATGTCTCTATAGGAGTAGTCTTCCCTGTGGAGTGAAAAAAAGAGTATGTGTGCATTTAATTTTATCCTTTAAAATTCCTTTACAAGGGTCAGGGATTTAGCTCAGTGGTTCCACCACCTGCCTCGCAAGTACAAGGTCCTGAGTTTGACCCCCGGTACCAAAAAAAAAAAAAAAAAGGAATTAATTAAATTTCCTTTACATGTGTGTGTCAGATTAAAAGTGTTCTAACTTACTTTTCACCTGCTTTTAAGGAATCCAAAAAAAAGCCTCAATTTTAACCTTAAGGCTATCTGATTATAAGAAAATAAAAATGATTCTGTAACTGTTCAGTTGACTGAGAAAGAAAATGATCTCCACAGAAATCATCTAAAACAATAAGTATCCGAAGAAGTGATTAATAATACATATTATCACTTGAATGAATTAATAGTAGCTTTATCAGGAAGAAATCAAGGAAAGACATCAGAGATCAAATGCTTTTTTGCTACTCATATACCATGTTTCAACTTCTCTATAAGAGCTTCATTGTCATCCAACTTCAACTCGTTGACTTTATCGATCAGTCCCTCAATGTCACCCATACCTGTAAGACCCCAAAAGGAAAAGTGAACAATAGTAAACTCAGCTTACCGTATACAAAACACATTCACATATGTAACAGCACTGCAAGGCAGATAGTCTAGGTATTCTTATCACATTTTACAGGTGAGAAAACTAAAGTTATAGAGATTAAATGCTGGCAAAGAAGAAACAAAGCAGGGCTTCCAGCCCAGGGTTTAGCTCCAAATTCTCCACTAACTATATACCTTAAAGACATTATAAAAATGTCAATATCGTTACCACCGCTATTAGTACAACCACTTTTTTAATATTGTGCCCAAAGTTTTTTTTCCAAAAAACTCACATCTAATATCTCATTTTAACAACTATACTACAGAAAGCAGATAAATACCACCCCTATTTTGCAAGTGAGGAAGATAAGCCATAGAAGGAAATGGTTTTCTTAAATTAGTTAGGACATGATTAAAATCCTAAACTGTTCCAAAGATCCATAAAATCTCTGAGATTTTTCTATATTCCTACCACTGTACATACCAAGAAGTTTGCTGATGAATGGCTGTGTTTTGAAAGGTTCGAAGTCATCTATATGTTCTCCTGTACCAATGAAAATAATAGGACTTTTTGTGGCAGCAACTCTGTACAAAAAAAGAAAATATAACATAACCTCAAAAAAGAAAAGTTCCAATTTTCAAAGCTAAACAGACAAAGGTACTACAAAACTCAAATTTGTTTTCACTAGTTACAAACAGAACTATATGATAGAGACTTTAAAATTCTATTTAAACTTCCTCTATAGGCCATCTTAGGTCCACTACTGAAATATATTTTAAAAAATAAACAAGAAACTCCTAAGTAGGGCAAGGGATTTAGATCAGTGGTTCCATTGCCTTGCCTCAAAAGCACAAGGTTCCGAGTTCAATCCTCGGTACCAAAAAAGAAAAAAAAGGAAAGAAACCCTTAAGCAGACACACACGTAACCAGACAAACATCCTATAACCCCAAGACATAGGACAAGAACATCAATGATACTTACGCACTGAGTGCGCCACCTCCTTTTGCATGACCATCAAGTTTTGTCACTATTACAGAGGCTACATCTACTTTATCTTTAAAAGCCTTAGCTTGGGCTTCACAAGCCTGCCCGATGGAGGCATCCATCACATAAACAATGTTATCAGGTTGCTAGAAAGTTTAAATAGAAAAGGACACATATTTTTATTGATTTTAGCAAATTTCACCATTAGAAGCTATAGAAAATTTACTATACAATTATTCAATCAATAAGTATTTGTTGAGGGAGTACTATGAATTAAATACATAGGTCCTGAGGACAGATAACTAAGAAAATCTTTGTCCTTCCAGCACTGCAAAGAGGAACATGAAAGAACATCCCTGTCCCCATGGTACATTGGCAGATAAGATATGAGAGGCATCTTTAAGTAGCACAGTCCAGGAAATGCCTGCTGGAGGTAGAGAGGCAATGTTTGACCTGAGGTTTGGATAAGAAAGAGTTATGCAAAGATAGGAAAGAACAGCATTCTGGGCAGAGGAATAGCAAAAACAAATCAGAACAAAGTAAACTGGAAGAAAGTAGCACTAAAATGAGTAAAACAAGCTGAGGTGATTTCCTTTAGATCTGTTCAACATGGTCAAAATAATTGTCTAACTAAAACAGAATATTAGCACTAGCCACTACTCGAAGAATTACTGCCAATATCTCAATGGCAAAACATAACTTCCTAATATATGGTAAACTACTGCTACTCCCCATGTTACTTTCACCAATTTTAAAGAGACACTAAGTAATTTTTAAGTATTTTTAAGTGCTTCATTTTGAAAAATTTTCAAAATTCATTTATGCTTCCAACTGAATTCAAATAACTTCACAGAAAGAAAATTCAACAGATGTTAAGACTTTTTTTTTTCTTTTGAGACAAGGTCTTGCTATGTAGTTCAGGCTGACCTTGAACTGTGTAGCCCAGGCTGGCCTGCAGTCCTCCTGCCTCACCCTCCCCAGTGCTGGGATTATAGGTGTGTGCCACATGCCCAGCAAGACTTAATTCTTTAAAAAAAAAATAATAATTAAATTTCAGGCTGGGGATTTAGTTCAGTGGTTCCGCCACCTGCCTCACCTGCCTTGCAAACGCAAAGTCCGGAGTTCGATCTTCGGTACAAAAAAAATAAATAAATAAAAATTAAGTTTATTGGTACACTTTACGTATGCATAATGATCACATTCACCATAGGGAATTTGTACCTATACATGATATATCTTGATGCTTATTGTAAAGGCTTAATTCTTAATTTGTCACATTTATTTTTTTTATTCTGGAGCCCAAACTGATGAGATTAAGTCTCTAACACAGAGATACAGTGCACAAAACAAACAAAATAATTACAATCTGCCTTATAGGCAAAAAGTAATTTATATTGACCATAAAATCAATCAGATTTTATAATTAAATTAACCAAAATCATTAAGAACACCATTTTAATGATTTTGGAAAGCTACTTACTATAGCATTAGCAACTTGAAGCATTTCTTCAAACAAAGAGTCTTCTTGTTTGTGGCGGCCACTTGTATCAACAATAATAATTTCAAAATTTTCATTTTTGAATTTCTCCACTCCTTCAGAAGCAATGATAACAGGATCCATCTCTGTATAGCTATTTAACATGGACAAATGATTTACTAACCACAGTAGCAAAACTTCCAAATACTACTAATTTGGAAATTGTCAGTCTATATCTTTATTCTGAAAGTCAAAATGATCACAATTTCAACTTAGAATAAAATGTCTCACAAGTACTAAATATAGAACTCGATTCCTAGAACATCAAGACATACTATCCAACTGTCCCACTACAAAAGTCTGTTGACTCTGTTGTATGCCTTCTCCGAACAAGTTCTTTCCTTAAAAATTTTTCTCGTTTCTCCTTTAATAATTGAACTCATGTTACAAAGCAGTTTTTGTTTGTTTTTGTGGTGCTGGGGATCAAACTCAGAGCCTTGCCCATGCCAGGCAAACAAACACTCTATCACTAATCTACACACTCAGCTCTACAAAGTGTTTCATATCTGCTTTTCTATTTAACACTCTTTTGTAACTGCTCTATAAAATCATTAAATATTCCTACAAAATGTAACTTTTAAGGTGACCTGAGTATAATGAGAGTTCAAGGCCAGCCTGAACTAGTGAGTCACTGTCTTAACCAAAAAATAACTCAAAGTACTTTTAAGTAATACAGTATGCTATTACATGGGTAGGCTAAATTTTATTAAGATAATGCCTTACTGTTGGATGCTTAAAGCTGTTCCAATTTCTTCACATTAAAAAAATATATCCAACATGAATAATACATAAGTCTTATTTCTTACAAGTTGAATACTGGTTAATGACATGATTCACTTAGGCCTCTGGCTTTTAAAAGGAAAACATCCTCCATAGAAGTTTAATCCCATTCTTTTTAATAATGTATTAATGTACAATCTTTTTAATAATAATCCCTAGCAAAAATCTTTACCAACTTGAAAATCAAAAATGAAATCATATTTTACTTTGCATCCTTCTGATTGGTAGCAATTTAAGACATAATTTTTAAGAAAAATTTTTTCTCCTAAATTAAGAAAAGATCCAGACATGATGGTACATACTTGTAATCCCAGCACTCTAGGAGGCTGGCTGAAGTGAGAAGACTGCAAATTTGAGCCCCATTTGGGCAATTTAGTGAGACTCTGTCTCAAAATAAAAAATAAAAAAAGACTGGGAATACAGCTTAGTGTGAAGGCCCTGAGTTCAACCCCTGGTATCACTACCACTCCCCCTCAAAAAAAAAAAATCAAGTAGGAGTGCACTTAGTAAAATTACCTGTAAGAGTTAAATGAAGAAAGTTACCATACTTGAGTTTTTTTCCCCCTCACAATACTGGGGATTGAACCCAGGGCCTTCCCACCGAGCTATATCCCAAGCTCATTTTTTTTATTCTGAGACAGGGTCCCCCTAAGTTGCTAAATTGCCCAGGCTGGGCTTGAACTTGCAATCATCCTGGCTTAACTTCCCAGAATTACAGGGATTACAGGTGTGCATCATAACATCCAAATTCACTAGCTTCTGGCCAATCAAAAAGTGGAAATCCCAAATGAGAAGAAGTTTCTCAAGTTCTATCTAGACTGAATTGTCTGAGAACTATAACACATATAGAAATTTCACTGGTCAATAATACAGAGTAAAGGATAGCAATGATCAGAATCTCAATCTGAGATAATTTGAGACTACAAATCATTTAAGGATGATCAAATGCAACTGTTTCAAGATGATACATTATGTGCTTTTATGTGATATACTGAAGAGTTTCATAGTCTGTTCCCAAATTGTGTTCAATGGTGGAATGCTTCAGACACGTCTTAAAAGAAAACAATAGGAATAAAGAGGCAGAAGGAAACAGAAAAGCATATCACACAGGATAAACATAGGCAAAGTTATAAATTACACAATGTCTACTTTGATCCATCAGACTGGGTTAGCAGCATGTTAAAGTAATAAAAGATAATGTTAATTATACCTCTCTTTTGCTGCAGAAAGGATTATATTCAGAAAGTACATGTTAAAACATAACCAGATAGCATGAAAGTTTAAAAAGTTAAGATTAAACAAAAGTCAAATTGGGAACAGGGGCACATGCCTATAATCCTAGCTACAGTGTTTGGAAGGGTGAGGCAGGAGGATTCTAAATTGGGGCTAGCATGGGCCGGTGATTTAGCTCAGTGGTGCCGCTGCCTGCCTCGCAAGCCTGAGGTCCCACGTTCAATCCCCAGTACCAAAAAATAAATAAATAAATAGAAGCTAGCCTAGGCAACTTAGCAAGCCCCTATCTCAAAAGAAAATATGAACTAGAGGTGTGGCTCAGTGGTACAGTGCTTTC
>NW_022900929.1:57640468-57669585 GCF_012274545.1 Fukomys damarensis | reverse complement strand
GAAAAAAAAAAAAAAAAAAAAAAAACAGGTTAGTCAAAATACAAGATGAGGCATGTGACTACCCAAAGGAAAAAAAGAGTAACCTACCTTCCATAGAATGGAATTCTTGCTTTGGTAGCATTCTGTTTTAGTTGGTCAAAAGCCCCTGAGATAAAAAAAATTAATGAATCCTCCAACTTGAAAAGAAAAATTACAGAAAACAATTAAAAAATTTTAATACACTACCTGCTCTGAATGTGTCTGCACATATCAAACAGGTCTTCCAACCTTTCCTCTGGTAATAATATGCTAACTAGGAAAGGAAGTTTAAAAAAATAGTATCATAAGACATAATAAATCATTATATATAATTTATTTAGCCTTATTTACCTAAGAAATAAAGTAACACTGCTCATAATCTTCCTGAATGTATTAAATATTTTTGAATACAGCAAAGTTTCCAGAGATTATACACTGCATTCATAGGATATAAACTGACCAAGCAGCAGTAGATTACTGTTAAAAACATTCATTATTACTGTTAATGAAGTTAAAAAAAATTACTAGAACCTTATAAAAATAATCCTTTTGGGGCCAGGGATTTAGCTCAGTGACACAGTGCCTGCCTTGCAAGCGCAAAGTCCTGACTTCAATCCCCAGTACCAAAATCAAATCAATCAATCAATCCTTTTTCCCCTTGTAATCTGTAACATGGTTGAGGCACGTAAAAAAGTCTGGCAACAATAATGAGGCACCCAATTCTAGAGGAAGGAGCAGTGTAATGAATTAAAGAATAGCGTAAAGGGATGCAAATAAAGACCCATATTTTGCAGAGTGGAGTATTGAAAAGTAATCTGTGCCACAGAAGTACCATAAGCTCTTTTGCTCTCTTCTCCAAAACTCATACATTCATGTTCTTAAGGGACAGGATGGCTTTTTTTAAAACAAAATAAGTCATAATTCTCTAAGTCTGACATTCTGAGAAGAGATTGGGATTCTCTCTTCTTTTCTTAATAAAGTTCTCACAGAAACATAATGGATACATCAAGTAACAAGAAATTGTAAAGTAACAATCTTTTACAGCCTGGCTTTAACATAAAACTTGACTTACATAAACATGTCTTCTATATGACTTTTTAAAAAGTATAATTTACCTTTGAACATGTCGTCGTTTTCCCACTACCCTGCAATCCCACAAACATTATCACATTCTGTTTTCCTTTAGTGGGTGTCCATGCTTTAACTCCAGGATCTACAAGCTATGTATCACAAGTAAAATAAAAATAAAATCAGATTAACACATGCTTATGGTCAAACTTTAGCTTCCCAGAAATTTCAAGTTATAAATAATTTGAAGAATTTTCACATAAAAACCACCATAATCTCACCATTCTAATACAATTCTATTTCCCTTATACAGGGCAAAATTTAACAACATTCCATAACAAAGTCATAAGAAGACTTTACTACTGTCTCATTTCAGAGGTAAGAATATCAAAATATTTTTTAGAACAAGCTGGAGTATGAAATAAAATGTGAGACCAAGTTTTACTCAAAGGAGCAATCTATTATCACCCACTGCAGAAATACGTTAACAAGGCCACATAAGAATTTTAAAGTTTCTAGTAGGGACCTTAACAAACATAAAAGCAGGCAAACTTGATTTTAATGTTTTATTTAACAAAGTATTTCAAAGTATTATCACTTCAAAATGTAATCTATGAAATAGTTTATGCTCTTTTCCCCATATCAATCCTCAGACAATGTGCGTTCACATACAACACTCACTCACTCATTGAATGGTACGGCAGATCAAACCGAGGCCCCTGTGCCAGGCAAGTTCTCTAGTACCTTAGCCGTGCAGTGCTCATTTCACACATGGCACACAACTCGACTCAGACTCTCCATATCGCAGGTGCGCAGTAACCACATCGGCCAGTGGCCACCACACTGGAGAGTGCTAATGTTCAGTCTGACAGAGGTTTATAAGGAGCAGAATCACAAATGATGTGTGAAAGAATTTGCTGGTTAAATGTTAAATTTGGCAATGCCAAAAAGCTTCCATTCTACAAGTTATTACAAGTAGAGGGCTGGTAAAAAATAATCACCAATTTTATTACAACTTAGAGGAAAAGTAAAGGTCCCCAAACAACTACAAAGCATTTTAAAGGTTGATTTTAAAATAATTCAATTCCAAGTCAGTTATTTGGAGGTTGAAATACTTACCTCCCTATGATAATAAATCTGTAATAGTAGTTAATACTCTTAGACCCAAGGTTGGCAAACTGCCGAAGTTTTAATGGGACACAGCCATCCCCATTCACTTACTACTTTTGTGTTGCAAAAGCAGAGATTAGCAGTTGCTATAAAGACCACACGGCCCACAAAGCCTTAACCCTTAAGAGAAAGTCCATCTTAAACACTACCATCAGGGTCACAGATTACACCTGAATTTTGAGGAAAGATGCTGTAGAGAAGAGAAAAAAAGAAAAAACATTTTCTTATCCCTTTCCTAGATAAAGATTTAGACTTAGGCAAACTTGAAATAGGCAAAATCTGTCATGCATGAATGTGTGCATGTGTGTGTTTTGAGACACATTCTTGCTATGTAATTCAGGCTGGTCTTGAACTCACTATGTAGCCCAACCTGGCCTTGAACTCATGGCAATCCTCCTGCCTCAGCCTCCCCAGTGCTGGGATTACTGGCATGTGCCACCACGCCTGGCTGGCAAAATCTGTCTTAAAATATAAACCACTACTCTTCCTCCTAGATCTTTTCCGTATGTTGGTGCTGCCCCACATTCATCTCCCTTCTCTGCATCTCATGGTACAATCACTCAGCTCTCTGTGGAACCATCTTTAGAGACCCATATTTTTACTGAAAAAGAATCATAAATCTATCCTCTCTCCCCCCATCCTTTAGAACAAAAGTTTTTAACTGTGTGGTCTGAGGACTCCTTTTATAATCATGATAATTGTAAAGGTTAGCTGCAAACTGGAATCTCAAACTATATACACTTTCATACTTTGTAGCATTAAAAATCTTTGCCTCTCTCCTGCATTTTGCATGGATCTTACATTGGTGCACGAGTGTGCAACATCATGAATTAGTCACACTAGTTCAGTTATGCAAATCTTCCATTATGCATACATCACACTCTAACAACATCAAAACATTTTGTAAATATCAATATTGATTTCATCAGAAAAGTAAGTACTGGGATACTGTCAAGACTCATGGTAGAGGACTGGGGATTTAGCTCAGTAGTTCCACTGCCTGCCTTGCAAGCACAAGGTCCCAAGTTCAATCCCCAGTACCAAAAAAAAAAAAAAAAAAGACTTATGGTAGAGATACAACTTCCCAATTTACATCTGAATGCTCAAGTTTTATAACTAGCCACAATATTGTCAATTATTTTCCTTAAAGTATGGGTTCACTTCACTTTGGAAAAAATGACTGCCAGCAAGTATGGTGACACACACCTATAATCCCAGCACTCAGGGCGCTAAGGCAGGAGGATTGTCATGAGTTTGAGGGCAGCCTGGGCTACATAATGAGCTCGAAGCCAGCCTGAATTGTATAGGCAGACTTTGCCTCCAAATAAAACCCCAAAAAGATTGCAAATGCCACATATGAATAACCACAGATTATGTATCTATTATTCATTTAAGTAAATAGGGTATTATTTGAAAGAAGTAGCTATCTCAGCTTGCAATTAAACAGTAACATACAGGCTTTCCTAACAAGGCAATCGTGAAATTTCAGTGTGTAAAAGGACTTTATATATACTTCCCATTTCTTTTTTTTTCGGGGGAGGTTTGAGGTGGGGTCTCACTATGTAGTTGACACTGACTTGGAACTCACTATGTAGTCTAGGCTGGTCTCAAACTCACAGCGATTCTCCTGCCTCAGCCTCCCTAGTGCTGGGATTACAGGTGTGTGCCACCACGTCTGGCAACTTCCCATTTCTTTATACGACAAAAAGTTTAAAAAATATATATTTGTCAGGTATGATTTTTCCTATACAAAAAAGTAGAGCTATCACTAGGTAGTAATTGATACTAAAAGAGAATAACCTCAGAGAGGCTCTTTTATCAATTAATTTGTAATAAAGTTTTATTCTTTGCAACTTAGGTCTGATCACTAGTACCACCAAAAAAGGGGCAAATAATGTCCTGGTATTATTATAAAAATGTTTTAACTGCTTTGTGCACCACCGCTCTAGACTATGGGCACCTTCTATATAAAGACCAGTTGCGTCATCTCCACTGTGAGTGGCAATGCCTAGATAAAATGGGGACTCAACAAAGTTTCTTAATGAAGCACTCCAATGTTCCACAATTGCCCATGGGGAACAACCCCTAACAATAACGATTACTACTCTCCCTGTTCTGCTCTCAGGCACTAGATAGAAAGCAATTACTAAACATAGCGCAGTAAGTCCCACATAAGGACTCTGGAGACTACATGTGGGTCCATCACTGACTAGGTGACTTTTCTCAACTACAAAATAAGCAGTAAAGTGCTTTGCTTCTTAGAGGTCTACATTTTTAAAAAATTACCCTACTGAACTAAACTGAAATGACAGTTATCTGAGATAACTGGACTTTTCCAAAATATATATCAGCACTGATATTAAAAGTGTAAATGAAAGTATTCACACAATGTAGGAAAAAATATTAGTAAACCACTAGAAGGTATCTGTTGCTCTTAAAATTTTTCCTGACAGTTCCTTTCTTTTTTTTTCATTTCTACTATTAAGCTTGTGTATATTTTAAAAGCTCTAACGCCAGGCATGGTGGCCCATGCTTGCAATCCTAGTACTTGGGAGGGTGAGGCTGGAAGAATGCTGTAAGTTTGAGACCAGCCTGGCTGCACAATGAGTTAAAAATCAGCCTGAACTACACCATGAGACCTTGTCTCAAAAAACCAAAAAATGAAATAATAAAACACAAAATAAAAGCTCTAAGATCTTCAGTATAATTTATGTGACAACAGTAGCAATAATAATTCCAATGTGAGGGAGGGCAGAAAGCTGTATTTACTATTTGAAAATAAATTTACTAATCCAAAGTTCTCATAATCTAGTGAAGATGTCAGATATTTGGTCTTTATAAAGAAAATTCTTTATTCAATGAAAGATGTAGAAAAAATACTTGTCAGGTGTGATTTTCCTATACAAAGAAGGAGGGCTATCATTAGCCAATAGCTGCTAGCAAGGGAGAAAAAACTCAGAGGCTCTTCTATCAATCTGTAATGAAGTTTCACTCTGCAATTTGCTTTGACATTTTTTGCAGGGGCAGGGACAGTACAAACTTCATAGTCTTCTGAAAAGTCTGTATTTTACTATACTCAGTAAAGTCTATAAAACAGTCTGCTTCAGAAAAATTAATAATCCTTCAATATTTTAGTTCTAGTAAGAATATATTTTAAAAGACTGACACAGTATGTTTACAGTTCCTGTGTACTTTCACCCATTGACTCTACAAAATCAGCACAATCTAATATACTTTTACCTTCACAAGTTCTTTAAACACAGCATGCTGAATCATTTTTCTCTTGTTTAGACCAGATGCCATCTCTTCAAGATCAATAGCAGATCTTTAGTGGTGGTGTTTGGGATAGAAAAGAGAAAAGTCAGTGAAGACACTCCGAAAAAGTTCTATTCCACAAAATGCAAGATGTAAGATCTTTCAACCACTCATATTAATAGGTTCCAATTATTACTACAGATTTATAAAGACTATACCATAAAATATTTGATGCAAGACTTTGGTTAGTTTTTCAAGACTTTCAGTTAAATTATAAATATTAATTTGTCCTCCAGTAAACTAAACTTAGTTCTGCCTGTTTTTTATCTAATTGATTCAACTTACTTAACATTTTCTCTTAGTTGCTTCACTAGTTTAATATTAACATCCGCTTCCAATAATGCTGTACATACTTCTTTTAGCATAGCATTTAATACCTGTAAATAAATAAATAAAAATTTAAATTACTCAATGTAGTATTTTAAATTATATAAAAGACAATGGTTGATCAATTATCATATACTATACTACCACAGCTTAATAAAGATAAAAAACTATACCACAACATGAAATACAAAGGTCTTTATTCAAAAACTGGGTGTGGTGGTGCACGCCTGTAATCCCAGCACTCGGGAGGCTGAGGCAGGAGGATCGATGTGAGTTCGAGACCAGCCTGGGCTACATAGTGGGTCCCATATCAAGCTCAACTACATAGTGAGGCCCTGTCTCAAAAAACCAAAAAACCAAAAAAAAAAAAAAAAAAAAAAAAAAAAAAAAAAAAAAAAAAAAAAAAAAAAAAAAAACCCAACAACAACAAAGGTGGTCTTTATTCAGTTCTCTTGTCAAAATAAGACATCCTAGGGCTGGGGAATGAAACTCAGTGGTCCTGTGCCTGAGTTTGAACCCCAGTACAACAAAAAGAAGACATCCTGTATAGTTTTATACTACCAAGTATTAATCTCCTCAATTTTATTCCTATATTAAAGTAATAGGGAGAGGATGGGGAAGGGAAGGAAAAAGAATTAAGATATGTTACACACGTTTCAACTCCCCATAATGAATGTAATCATTACATACTACAAACCTGTACATGCTAATAAAAAATTTTTTAATATAAAAATAAGGTACTAACCAAAATAATATACAAGCCAAAGAAAGTTATACACAGTAGATGGTGCCAGTGACGTTTTCTATGTCACTGAAGAGCTCTGATACTAACAGACAATGGCATATATTCACAGTATCCGCTTTTCTTTTCTTTTTTTTTCCTCATTGAGTGTATTGGTACATTTTAGGTGTATAGTACAGTTACATTCATTATTGGGATCTTGTACATTTACATGATATATCCGCTTTTCTTCATTGGACTACCATGAAGGAAAATGCAGCACATTACCAGTCTTACCACTTCTCCTCACAGCAAAAGAATAAAGATGGAAAGAAAACTATCTACCACTAATAACTGCCCTTCTCATATGTTTATTTGGTTGTAAGGCACTATGGTTAAAAGTGCACAAAGTCTTAAGAAAATATGAAGCTTTAGCTTCTCAGACACCTAAGTGCTTGCATAACCAAATATAAGCTTACAAGGAGATGAGGTTTAGTCTATTTTGCTCACTGCATTATCTCTGTTGCCAGCAAAAAGACCCTCAAATACATTTTTTTTTTTTTATGTACCAGGGATCAAACTTGGGACCCTGTGCTTGCAAGACAGGCAGTGGGAACACTGAGCTAAATCCCTGGCCTCTCAAATATTTCTTGAATGAATTCTCTCCTTCAACTCACTACATAAGCTCTACAGATACTTCTTAGGTTTCTCTACTCCTCAGTAAAGGGGTCCAATAAAGCTGGAACTGATCTTTCCTTAGAGGAATTTCTCCTTGTTAATGTGCTAGCAGAATAAACCAAGAACAGAAAACTACCCAATTCAAGAAAGACCTATTATCCCACTTCCCATCAAGTTTAGCTTTCCTTATTCTCTACTAATAATGCAAATAGATTAAGGACTACATAACAGCAAAAACTTTGGGAAACTATTGTTTTATTTATTCTGCATTACAAGAGTTTGATTTAAACGACTTTTGCGGGGGGCTGCTATGGATCAACTCCAGAGGGACCTGCCCACCAAGGTACATCAGCAGCCCATTTTTATTTTTTATTTTCAATTTTATTTTACTATTTTATTGTGTCCTGGGACAAAGTCTTGCTAAGTTCTCTAGGCTGGACTCAAACTTGGGATTCTCCCGTCTCTGCCCTCTCAGCTGCTGGGATTACAGGTGTATACTACTATGCCCAGCTCTGATTTCTAATTTAATAAAAATTCTTCAAAAACCTTGGATAAGGAATTAGAGGAATAAAATACATCTAATTCCAATAAATAAACATGAGAAACATTTTGTTTCTGCTGAGAAGTTAGACTAAGTGATTTCTAAGATGGCTTCAAAATTATTTAATTCCATTAGTTTGCTAACGTGTTGATACCAAATTCTATATTAGAATTTTTTCAAACTTCCAAGTTAAAAAAGCATTTTTAATCTATTAGTTCAGTTAATCTTTAAAACCATTTTGTAAAGTAAATACTATTTTCCTATCCTATACATTAAAGACTCTGAGATTGAGTCACCCAAATTTATATTACATAGCCACTAAATAGCTGAAGTATGACTATAATAAAGGTCCTGCTGGGTGTGGTGGCGCACGCCTGTAATCCCAGCACTCGGGAGGCTGAGGCAGGAGGATTGCTGTGACTGTGAGTTCGAGACCAGCCTAAACTACATAGTGAATTCCAGGTCAGTCTCACTACATAGTGAGACCCTGCCCCAAAAAACAAAAAACAAAAAACAAACAATAAAGGTCCTAACATGAAATTCAATTCTTTTTCCATTGTTACTGCAAAATACAATGTATACTGGTAAACTACAACATCTTCTTTCAATTAATAAGACATTAAATGAGATACAATGAGGGAAAATAAGCCATTAAGGTAAGCAGGAGCAAAAAAGGATCAGGAAAAAGTTTTTTAAAACAATAAACTCAGGCAAAAGAGTATTTCAGATATAAGCAGTCATTTTTACAAAATGTCCAAAAACTGAAGATTTCAGAGAAAAGGAATCAAGCTAATCAAGATGAAAATATTAGCTTTTCCTAAGAAGAATGCTAAATAAGTCACTGAGAAAAGTCAGAGAAACACATGCCTAGCCAAGAAGTAAGGAGCAGGACAATGAAGTTATAGGCACTGGTCAAAATTTGACTTTTTTTTCATTGATTTCTCAAGAAAATTACTTAATTTTAGGGCCAGGGATTTAGCTCAGTGGTGCTGCACCTGGCAATCACATGGCCCTGAGTTTGATCCCCAGCACCAAAAAAAAAAAGAAAGAAAGAAAGAAAGAAAGAAAGAAAGAAAGAAAGAAAGAAAGAAAGAAAGAAAATTAATTTTCTGTAAGTACAGTATTAAATATATATCAAAATAAATACATAGATTACTATTAATCCAGATCCCTAGTGAGGATGTACAATCATATATATCTCACATAGTATTTTACATACCTCTTCATTGATAATGGTGGCATTGCTCAGTGAGCGTAATGCTGATGTTATTTTTCTTCCAAGATCTGCTAAAACCATCTTGAAGGTTTTAAGATGTGTTTATGAGGAACTAGAGAAAGAAAAAAAAAATTACTTGAAAACAATTCATCTTCTGTGACTGAAGACTTCTAAAGACAAATACATTTTAAGTTCAAATTGAAATATTCTATTATTTAGATACTATGATTTCAACTACAGCTTTAACATACTCATATCCAAAAGACAAAAAGTCATTGATAATAGATTCATTCATAGGAAAATGGATACATATTGAAGATATACTCCTAAGTGAAATAAGTCACACATGTGTAAATACCAAATAGTTTCTCTGGTGTGAATAATCTGCAATAATACAGAAGATCCTAATAATATTACTGACATTTCGAAAAGGGAAGAAAGGAGCTAAAGGTGTAGGGAAGGTGGGATGAGTAGGGGAAGGGTAATAAGGGAAAAGAAAAATATGTGAGATAATGAAAAGATGGAAATAAAGTATTTGTAGATGGGGAGGGGAGGAGGGGGTGAAGGGAGGGCAGGGGTAAGGGGAAAAAATGAGAATCAAGACTTGTCATGTGGAGGTACAAGATCCCAACAATGAATGTAACTGTACTGTATCCCTAAAATGTACCAATAAACTCAATTAAAGCTGACAAAAAAAAAAGTCATTGATTATAATGTCATAGGTTTGAATATGTAATTAGAATCTCATCTATGAATCAGTAACATAGCAAGTAATACCTTTTTGAGCAAGGCATGGTGGGGTATACCTGTCCAAACACTCAGGAGGCTGAGGCAAGAGGACCACCCCAAGTTTGAGGTCAGCCCGAAATACATAGGAAGACCCGGTCTCAAATAATAATGTCCATTTCTCAGAAATACACAATCTCAAATTGAATATGCTCAATACTTGGGAATATGAACAACTCATGTATCATGCATGTTTTTAAATGAAAAGAGTAACAGAGGTAAAAATCTCCAAGAATATTGCCTAATTCCTCATATTACAGAATCCTGCACTATTTTGATTTTTATTCCTAAGCCAAGGGAAAAAAAGGAATAATATTTTAATAAATGACTTATTTTTTTCTAGCACTGTTTCACTATATGACAGGCACTGTGCTGTTATTCCATTACATTATTTCATTTTATTCTCCCAACCACTAAGTGGAAAGATATTATTCCTACTTCAAAGCTACTTCTGATTACAATTCTAAAAATAACTTCAAAAATTTTAGCCCTGGGCTAGGCATTCAGCTCAGTGTTACAATGCCTACCTCATAAGCACTAGGTCCTGAGTTCGATTCCCAGTACCCCAAAAAAAATCCTTTCTAGCCCTAATATGTTATGGTTTTATGCAGTATACTAATGTTCCTATTACACGTAAGGATGCAAGAACTTATGACATTCTTTTTTTTGTGGGGGATACTGAGGATCGAACTCAAGACATTGCACTTTTGAGGCAGGTGGCAGCACCAATGAGCTAAACCGCAAGCCCATGCAAGAACTTTGCTGGCACATGCCTGTAGTCCTAGCACTCAGGAGGCTGAGGCAGGAGAATCAATGTGAGTTTGAGGTCAGCCTGGTATACACAGTTAGTAGTGATGCCTTGTCTCAAAAAACCAAAAAAGACTCACAGATGGTAAAAGCAAATATGGTTTGCATTCCCTGTCTTTAAAATGAGTATTAGCTGGCCAAGGCACACTAATGAACAGCAAAATAAACCAAGATATTGGCTTTTTCCTCTCTTCAAACTGAAATGCTTCCTGAGTTTCAAGCCTGATAGCCTTTGAACTGAATTACACCATGGACTCTCCTGGGTCTCTAGCTTGCCAGCTTCTCCTGTAGATTTAGGGATTTGTCAGCTTCTCTAACTGCCTGCGTAAATTCTTATAATAAATGCCAATTTATTATATTTTCTCTCGCCCCTACCCTCTACTGGTTTTCTTTTTCTGGATAAATCTTACAAATTACAAGTGAACTAAGGTTTAGGAATAAAGGTTTATGGTCAACTGTGAAATTATTTCTATAAAAATCCAGAAGAAGAGAGACTAATTTTAGGCCAAGATAAACTGAATAGGCTGACGGGACTTTGGTTCTGAAATATGGGAAGGATTTGGACAAATGGAGAAGAGGGTAAAAGGAAGCTTGAGAAGTATGAAACAACATAAGCGGAAATGGACACATGGGAAAGTCTGGGACAGACTTAGGCCTCACATGTACGCCCTGCTTACAGATTACTGGTATTATCTGGGGACAGAAACAAAATATCTGGTCAGAACAGAGGGCTATACAGTTAAAAGGAAATAAAGAGCTCTGAAAACCAAGTTTTAAGGAATATCAATTATCTAATATAAAATATTGGCCCCCCCAAAAGTTCACTGTTCAAAACAACTGTTCTACTAACCTTTCAAGCTAGTCTAGTTTAATTTAGCCAAAGAAAATTACCCAGACTCGATTCTGTCTACACAGTACATGGGGGATTAAAAATAAGACAAATGGGACCAGAATAGCTGACTCACTCACCACAGGGAAAATAAAAAGGTAATGGGAGTCAAAGGGGGAAAAAGTACACTAGAATATAAAACTGACAAAGAGATTTCCCAGGTTGACCTATAAATTAAAGGTTATACTTCTACTCAAGTAAAATTTAATAACTTAGAAGTTAAAAATCATTACTACTAACATGATGAAATTTAAAAAAAATTGCTTACCACAAGTTTTTTACAATTACATGGTTAACCTGCTTCATAGAAAAGATCAGGATTTATTTCTTATGCCATATTTATTAAATAATATGAAGTAGCTATTTTTCATGGAGGAAATGTGATTCACGTTTCAGTTCACCTCTTTCACCATGTGTTATCAGAAGTAAGAGAATTTCACCAGAAGTGACAGAATTCTATTTATGACAGCACAATTAACTTTTTTTTAGGGAACATGTCATAAACAGATCATCCATTTTCAAAGCTATACTGGTTAACTCTTACATATAAAACTAACTCTCCATATTAAGTGATCCTTTTAGATTAAAAAAACTGTGAAGTTCTCACACACTTTTCCTCATACATATAAATACTTATTAGCAGCATACTATAAAATATATTTCCATATAAAAACTTCCACTTTGGGGCATGGTGGCACATGCCTGTAATTTCAGCACTTGGAAGGCTAAGGCAGGAGGATCGCCTTGAGTCTGAGATCAGTAGAGGACTAAGAACACCTGATAATACCTTTTACTTGGCAGTTTCCAAAGATGTACTTCTGAAAATCCTGGTCCTGTATCTAAATTTTAATTCTGCTTAAATCTCAATGACTTTCCACTACAGAGGTAAAGTCCTAGAAACGGGCTTCAAGGTACCTCCAAATACAAACCCACACATACAGACACACACGTTTTTTTGGTTTTGTTTTTTTGTTTGTTTGTTTGTTTTTTGTTTTTGTTTTTTTTCTTGAGACAAGGTCTCACTATGTAGTTGAGACTGAACTGGAACTCATTACGTAGCCCAGATTGGTCTTGAACTCACAGTGATCCTCCTGCCTCAGCCTCCCAGGTGCTGGGATTACTGGTGTGCGCCACCACGCCCAGCCACACTCCTTTTTAATTATGTTGAATCCCTGCTCCTGCTGTCCCTCAGGGCCTCAGTACCAGCCAGCTCGCTCTTTCCCTGGCTGACTACACATGGCTGCTCCCCATTACCTCCTCCAGATTTCTGTCCAGGTGCCATTCTCAATAAGGTCTTCTCTAATTGCTTTTTTTTGTTTGGTACTAGGGAATGAACTCAGGTCCTTGGGCTTCTAATAGCTCATTTAAAATTGTAATCCCTCCCCCTTTTCCCCTCAGTATTCTATTAACTGCCATGATTTATTTAGATTATTTGTGGTCTATAATCCCCATACTGATATGTAAGCTACATGAGGTAGGAATTTTTGACTCTTTTGGTTTCTACTATGAGCTCAGTGCTTTAACTACCCTCATTCTTATATAGAAACCCCTTAGTAACAATGAACTTTATGAATGAATGACGTATTTAAGATCTTTGGAAAAAGCAAGGCTAGGGAAGCAAAGTCATCAAAAGAATTACAAATACCTCTTTTTTGTTTTTGGTACCAGGGATCAAACTCAGGATCTTGTGCTTAAGAGGCAGGCAGCTGAACCACTGAGCTAAATCTCCGGCCCACAAATATCTCTTAAAAGGTCACTAAAATAAACTAATATACTATGACAAATCAAAAGATGTTCAAGGACCTAAGTAATTGATTTTGTACATTTAATATTTATTTATCATTACGCCTTCACATTTAGCTACATATCCAGCCCCCACCCTCCTTTTTTTTGAAACAGGGTATCACTAAGTTGCAGGATGGGCTTAAATTGCATGATCCTATCTCAACCTCCCAGAATAGTGGAATTAGAGGTGTGCATCCTTATAACTTTTCAGAGTTTCCCTCCTTACTCTTCAAGAAGCTACCATACTTAGGGCAGGGGATGTAGCTCAGTGGTGCCACACCTGCCTGGCAAGTGCAAGGTCCTGAGTTCAATTCCTGATACTAAAAAAAGAAAAAAAATGACCTTACATTGTTCTAAAATGCACACTTAAATGCAAAACTTTTGTTGTTAATAGCTAAATCTTACTCTCAAATTGCAGTACCTTACATTTTAAGCATATTTGCTCAAAATTTCCTTGGCTAAGATTTGTAGAGATTTACATTTAAATAATTTTACATTTATCCAAGCGTGGTGGTGCATGCCTGTAATCCCAGCACTTGGGAGGCTGAGGCAGGAGGACTGCTGTGAGTTGAGAGCAGCTTGGGCTACATAGTGAGTTCCACACCAGGCTCAACTACATAGTGAGACCCTGTCTCAACCCCCCCAAATTACATTTAATATATAATAAAATATAAGTAAATTAACCATATGTTAAATATTAATATGCATTGATATTTTAATTTTTAACAATATATATATTTATATTTGGGTGTTTATAAACATTTATAAATCTGTGTTCGCCAGAAGTTTACAAAAGCATCATCTCTACTTGGATGGGGCTTTTAAAATGGAAAAGCAACTACTGCATAATACATTTTATAGTTTAACATCTATTATCTCATTTTAGCCTCACAACACTTTTATGATCTAGCAGAGTAAGTAGGGAATAGAACAGCCATCCCCTCCAAAAAAGCCAAAAAGACATTCGATCCCAGGTACCAAACAAGCAAACAAACAAACAAAAAATCCAGGGATTTAGCTCAGTGGTTTCGCCCTGCTTCGCAAGCACAAGGTCCCAAGTTCAATCTCTGGTACCAAAAACAAAACAAAACAAAAAAACAAAAACAAAAAGACTTTCTACAGCCCTTTGATTGCACAGCCTTAAGTTCTGCAGCGGCGATGTCAAACCTTTCAAAACTTTCAATGATTAAAACAGCCTGCTGCGGCACATGTGCTATATAGGTCGGCCACCACTGCCCTTGAGTATGAGTGGTTTGTTAAATAGTAAGGATAAATATACCTGTTGGAAAATTTGAGGGAGAATTTTTGCTGTTATACTATAATAGAGAAAATCAGATTTTGAAAGCAAAGGTGCACAATTCCTCTTTGAGAAGAGTATTGGCCACGTCCAGAAGAGCCAGGAAGTAGCACAGCAATCCATATGAGGACTGGTCTTGGCCCAAGTCACAGGTTCTTCTAACAGGATGCTACATGGGAGTTGGATAGTGACTGACAGAAACAGGTTTAAGATTGGGGTCCCCCAAGTAAGGCAAGCATAGGGCCAGTACTTACTAGCTGCAGCATGAAGTACTAGAAAGAGCCTGGGCTTTGGAGTCTGATAGACTTGGTTTCAAATCCCAGCTCTGATATACACTGTCCATGTTACTGTGGGCAATTACTTAACCTCTCTGAGCCTCACTGTCTTCACCTGCAAAGTGGAGGCAATACCATTACCCAGGCAGTTACCCTTAAGGCTGTGGTGAGGATTAATTAAGAGGGTACATATAAAACTGTTAAGTGCTAGCGATACTAACTTCCTTTCTTGAATGATTTCAACTAGCTCTGCCCATATCATCTGAATTTGAGAATTCCACACTAAACTGCAGATCCTACTTATTTTCCAGTAACCACCCCCTGGAGTCTAAACATTAAGTGCCAATTGCAAGTACCTAGTTGTCATTCAATAAGACATACAGTCTATTAAGCTATCTTTCTCTGCATAAACACAAGTATTCCTGTCCAAACCTTGCCTGGTCTACTTATAAACTAATGATCAGAGATTTCAAATCTTATCACAATGAGATCCCTACCAGAAAGTTCTTCTAAACCCTTCTAAACCTGTGCCTTTTTTTTTTTTTTCAGGGATGGTGATACTGGCACTCATACCCAGGGGAGCTGTACCACTAAGCTACATTCTCAGCCCTTTTAATTTTATACTTTGAGACAGTGTCTCACTAACTTGTGAACCTCCTACCTCAGCCTCCTGAGTAGCTGGGATTAGAGACATGTGCCACCACACTCTCTCAATAACTTTCTGAATCAGTATTAGACTCAATAACAAATCTCTATGTAACACATTTTTTATAAACTAGTGAAAAACACACAACCAGTACTTGTTTTCCTAACATAAAAACAAATGTACTTTTAAAAATCCTGCACAGAATAAATCAGCTCTTTACTCACATTAAAAAGTAATAAAAAATAAAATCCTGTAGAGTATATATATATACTCGTCATCTAGGATCACAGAAAAGTAAATTTACTGCACACAATACCTTTAGTTGTTTTATTTAATAAATTATTATATTTGACTATTATATAATGACTTTCAAACTTAGGAACTGTTTTTCATGATGAATTTACTTAGTCCTCCAAGGAAATAATTCAGCTTTATACTTGGCAATTATAAGAGGATACATGTTTATTGCAAAAATTTAGGTCTTATAGCAATACTTAAGGTAGAAAACATAGTTCCCCTAATCCTACTCACTCCCATCCTCTGGTAACAATCAATAATAATTTGAAATATACTCCTACAGATTTTATTTTCTAGGTATATAATTTAGGCAAGTTTCCACAAGAATTATGGCTTGGGGGAAAGTAGAAGGGGAAACAGAAATGGGAGACAGTTTTTTGGAAATACACTTGTTTAAAAAAAAAAGAAAGAAAATATGCTTGTTAATGCTAAAATGTTTAAATGCAAAAGGAAGACTATAAAACATACAGTCTAAAAACATCAAAAAATTACATCAGTTTTGTAAATCAAAACTATGATAAAATATCATTTTATAGCTACTAAGATAGCTAAAGCAAAAAGACAAAATAACAAGTCTTGGCGGGCATATAAGAAATCAGAACCTTCCCTCACTGCTGGTGGGAATAAAGCAGCAAAGTCTTTTAGAAAACAGTTGGCAATTTCTCAAAATGTTAAACAGAGTTGCTACAAGACCCAGAAATTCTACTCCAAGTATGTATCCAGGAGAAAAAAAGACCACATATCCAAACAAAGCAGGATTACTTCAGCAGAGTTCAAGGTCAGCCAGGGCAACATAACAAGACCTTGTCGAAAATATATACATCGATATAATATAATAAAAATATCTTTAGAGACAATGTAGCAAATACATCTGAGTGAAAGATTCAGGAATCAGGAGACTACAAGCACTAGCTACACTCCAAAAGTCTACTAGAAAGAGGTGTGTGCTTGAACCACGGAAAAAGAAGGCAAGCGGTAAGAGGAGGCTGGAATCAAAGAAGCAGAATCTACATGACCTAACGTCCAAATTGTCAAGGAGGAACCGCAAAAATAACTCCACTATCTTTAGCTTAAATAACCAGCTGGCTAGTGATGCCATTAACCAATGAACAGAAGGCAAAAGGGGACTCTGATTAAGTTAGATGTGTTCATTGTATTACCCTTTTTTGTTTTGTTTTTCTGATATGGGTTTTCCACTCGGTTGCCCAGGGTGGTCTCAAACTCCTGGGCTCAAGCAATCTTCCTACCTTGGCCTCCCTAGTAGTTGCGATTTCAGGCCTATGCCTCCACACCCAACTTACCCTTTTAAAAATTCAACATATAAAGAGCTCAAAGACAACACACTGAGAATCACTGCTTTTATACACTTTTGCATGTATGATACGTCATAGTGAAAAAAGGAAAATGGAGATAGTGCATTTGGCTTTGTGCCTATTCAGTCTGTGGAAAGCCCATAATTACCATTCTGAACAAGGAAGCTACAGAAATGGGGTGGAAATGGTTGGCATAAAAGGATGACGCGGGCTGGGCATTTAGCTCAGTGGTTCCGCCGCCTGCCTTGCAACTGCAAAGACCTGAGTTCGATCCCCTGTAACCCCCCCGCAAAAAAAAGATGACTCTATGGAAGTCATAGATGTAGATGGGAACTCTCAAGAAGGTGTGTTTGCGGAAGACTACGGGTTGCAGCAATGACTAAGGCCCAGCTAAAAGGAGAGAGAATCGACTAAAATAAAAGTAATCTAACACAGATTTCACTAACTCCCTTCCGTTCCCCCAAAAAAGCACACTGAAGAAAATCAAGTAAAAAGAAATAAATGCTACTACTTATGGTTATCTTACAGTATGCTGGTACTATTTTCCAAACAGACTTTTTTTTGGTAGTGGGGATCGAAATCAGGTCCTTGCTCTGGTGTGTCCATTTTCCAAACAGTACTTCTGTAATTCCATCTATCTCAGATGCACTGTTAGTAGCACCGTTCGGAAGGAAGACCTTAAAATTCTTTTGCATCTGTATTGTTAGAAAATATTCTTTGTTTATATATATTAAAAAACTGAGGGTACCAGGGTTTGAGGGAACTATCTCCCTCTTCTTTGGCACCACATTGTTGTTTGGGCACTGTGTCAAACATTACCTAATCTTCCCTCATCCTCATGATAGCCTATTAGATAGATGAAGAAACAGGCTATTATTTATCTGCCCCTCTCTCCTGCACTGTTAGTTTCTCAATGGCAGAGTTTGCATCATTCATCTGTATCCTTATGGTTAACCACAGGTAAATATTTTGTTGAATTAAGTTTACTAAAGAATCACAAAAGATGCTGTGAGGACAGCATCAAGAAAGCAAACAGCAAAGTTTTAAGAAATGGATGGTCAGTAGTGTCAAACGGTATACACAGAAAGCCACCCGTATATCTTATCAACGGCACTGAACATCAAAAGATTTTCAGGGAAGTACCGGCATCTAAACTTGCTCAGGAAAGCAAACAAAAGGGTAAAGCCTACAATGCCTACATCTTACTTGGCTCTGTCAATCTGAAGACAGTGTAAAGGGTCACAGCGCACCTTTTGGAAAAACTTCTGATGGAAGACACCAGATGAAGAAGGGCCAGAGCACATCAGACTTGGCGATGACAATCAGTGGGGAGGGAAACAGTTTTCCTGAGGAGTCTCCCGCCCTGTCACCAGGGCTGGAGATGCCCCTCCACAGTCTGAACAGAGGAAAAGCACACTTACCCCAAAAGACACTGCTAAGGCCGTGGCCCTAAAGGGCCGGGGAGTCCTTAGCGAGTCCCCACGCCTTGCGAGGAAGACCAGGAAAGCTTGGAGCAGACAGCAGGCACTACTTCACAACCCAGCTTCTCCAACAGTAGGAAGTAGGGTCCCGGCACCCAGTGCTGCGACGCTAACTCCCACCAGCTGGAGGACCGACGACTGCCAGCCAATCTTCCGCCCAATGAGGAGACGTCATCACTCGGCGAGGTCCAGCCTTTCCCGGGGAGCGTGCACTTCCGCTTCCGGGTCACAGCGCCGCGTTCCTCTGGTTTTTCTTCTGAAAGCCTTTGGAAATGTGTTTCTTTCCTTGATGGCTTTTAGATTCACTTTTATAACAGCTGGATAACTGCGGCAGCACAATTAGTAGTAAAATAATGTCTCCCGAGACGTATTCTTGGGGTGAAATCAGGCCTAGAGGAGCCACCTTAAGAAAAAGTAATTTAGACTGACGGAAGCGCACGTGGGAACTCAGGAGGGGGCGGAGCTTGGGGTCCACGCGGAGCTGAGGCCGAAGTCCCTGTCTATTTGCGCGTGCGCAATGTGAATTTACCAACTGCGGTGGATCAGTGCAGCATGGAATTCCGCTCCGCACGGCGAGCAATACTTCAGTTGCTAGACACTGTGGCTCCGGCAGATCGACCGGCGCTCCTGCGCTGGATGCGAACTACGCGTAAGCAACTAGGGCTAGAGGCAAACGATTGGGGCTAGGGTATGGTCTGGCGCTGCCCTTGGTGACCTAGGCGGGTTAAAACCAAAAGCCTTCCGATGAGATAGCTATGCTGATCTCTTTTTTACTGTGGGATAAGGTTGTCCTCTGGGCCGGTCAGAGTGCCACTTGGGATTGGAAAATTGGGCTCCAGATGATTTGTGATTTCTTTGCAGACTCCAGACAGGTTTCTGGAGTCTCGTTGTGTCTTTCTGAAAGAACAAAAAGGTGGTATTAACCCTTTCCCCATTACTCCCATGGACTGATGATACCAGAAAAAACATTTTGCAAGAGATTTTAGGTTGTAGAACTACAAACTTTGACCCTCCGGGTAAAATAATCTGTAGCTAGTGCATTTGTTATCTTGACTGTAAAATAGTTTACTGGGCATGGTAGCAAATGCCTGGCATCCCAAGCACCCTGGGAGGCTGAGGCAGGAGGGTCTTAAATTCAGGCCCAGCCTGGACAATTTAATGAGACTGTCTCCAAATTTAAAAACAGACAATAGGATGGGAATGCAGCTCAGCGCAAAAGCCCAGTATTCAATCTCCAGCACCACAAAAGATCATTTAATAGTTTTTGGAGGATTAAAAAAAAGGCGAAAAATACTTTCATCTTAAAACTGTTAACATAATTAACAATAGCAATAATAAAAAGCACAAGTTAGAATTGAGGAAATGTACTTATATCCAGGTATTGAAGAATGAAAGCTTTCTCCTTTTGACAAAGTGAGTAGTGAAAGCACACAAAAAGTAGGATAGTCCCTCTTTCAGATAATTTAGCAATAAGATGCCAGCTTAAAATTTACTTGAACATCTGATAGCAAAGTTTATCATATGTACGGTGAATACAGAAAACCAAAGGGGTAGCTTCATATTTATATAGTACACATGCGAGATTATTTCAAGACAGGAATTTCCAAAATATGCTGAGTTTTCTGTCACTTCACTTAAACCCATCATGCCCAGTTCATCATATCCCATTTGTTTATAAAACAGTAGCAACTGCCATCTGCTTTTTCTGTATTCCTCGGTAAAAGGACATTTATTCCAGTATAAGGACATTAATTGCCTACAAAAATACCAGTATTGTCTTGCTCTGGCAATTGCACAGTTAATTGAAATGTCTTTCCCCACAGGAACATTTCAGCTTTGTGGAGCAATTTGAAATCTCACCCTTCAATTTTTCAAAATCAGGGTGGCTTGAAAGTGTGTTGTGTATGTTAATTTTGTAAACAGAAAATCTCGGTATCACTAATTGAAGAACCCCTTCGCCCAATTGCTCTTCCACTGAGGGACATTCCCAGGCCTATGTTTTTATTTCTTTTTTATTGCAGTACTGGAGATTGAACCCAGTGAGCCCAGCCCTACATTCCTAGCCCTTTTTTATTTTGCAATCGGAGCTCCCAGGTTTGTAATTGGCTATTACTGTCTGTTCATTTTGTGATGTGTGACTACTGAATTGACCTGTTGGTTCTAGGAATTTTTCTGTAAATTTCTTAGAATTTTCCACATGAATGTCAACTCATATACAAATAGGCATTCCTTTCTTTTCTTTTGTTTTTCAAACCATCTGATTTTTGTTTCTTTTTATCTCATTGGGCTGGCTAGTAGTATTGCCACTGCTGTATTGAGTAAGAGCAGCATGAGTGAATATCCCTTCCTTATTCTCAACCGTAGAGGAAAAGCATTGTCTTTCACCATTAAGAATAATGTTAGTTGTAGAATTTATCTTTTTTTAATGTACTCTATTTCAGAGAGCTTTTTTGTATTCCACTCCCAGCCCCATTCCATACTGGGAATTGAACCCAGGGCCTTCAGATTGAGCTATATCCCCAGCCATTTTATATTTTGCAACAGTGTCTCACTAAGCTAAGTTGCCCAGGCTAGGATCTGACTTATTTTTTTTTTTTTATATTTAACATTTCATTTAAAAAATATTTTAATATTTCATTTTTTTATAAAAAAGGCACAAAGAACAAGAATGAATTATTGAAAATTAAGAACATGATTTCTGATTTTAGGAAGATGGCCAGGCATGGTGCTGCACTCCTGTAATCCCAGCATTTGGAAAGCTGAGGCAGGAAAATGGCAGCGAGTTTGAGGCCAGCCTGGACTACATAGTGAGTTGAAGACTGACCTGAACTACACAGACCCTGTCTCAAATAAATAAATAAAGTGGTAAGAAGGATGGGCTGAATGTGTTCAAAGCAAAGAGAAGTATTTTACTATCTCCACTTACAGATGAGGAAACAGATCCAAAGATGTTATAATTTTTTAGTAATTGTTTAACATATATTTATTGACCCTGGTATTTGCTTGCACTGGTCCTAATACTGGAATTATAACAGTGAAAAAAAGAAAGTTGTGAAGCTTCTTTTTCAGTCTTCATGGCTCTGAGAAAATAATTTTAAGTCCCTGACTTTAGGCTTTTGCTTTAGTCTCTTTTCATTTATTAAATGAACACTTGCCTTACAAGGATGTCTCACGGGATGAAAAGACGCAATGAATGTGAATTTTTTTAAAATTTTGCTAGTTTGTTGTTTTTGAGGAATTAATCCATTCTTCTAAATTGTTGAATATATGGCAGTGACAGTGAACCTTTTAGAGACCAAATGCCCAAACTGCAACCCAAAACCCACTTATTTATCACAAATGACCAATTTAACCTGAATACTGAGGTTTTAATTTAGAAAAAACAACTGTTATCTGATGCTCAGCTGCTGGGGCAACTTGGCTCACGTGCCAACAGAGGGCTCTGTGTGCCCATTGAAGCATGTGTGCCATAGGTTCGCCACCACTTGTGTTGGGCATTGAATCCAGGGCATCCCACATGATAACTCTACCACTGAGGCTCCCTCCCCAATCTTTCACCAGCCTTTTAAAAGGAGGAAATTAGCTGGGCATGGTGGCGCACACCATGGGAGGCTTAGGGAGAATTTGAGGACAGCCTGGGCTACATAGTGAGTTCAAGGCCAACCTGAATTACATAGCATAAACCTTGTCTCAGAAAACAAAACAAAAAAGGAAATTAACTGGGACGGGTGGTGCACACCTGTAATCCTAGCACTGAGGAGGCTGAAGCCAGAAAATTGCCTGTGAGTTCAAGGCCAACCTGAACTGCGTAGCAAGACCTTATCTCAAAAAACACACAAACAGAAAGAAGGAAATTCTGTCTTTTGAGACAGCATGGATAGGTCTAAAGAATATCATGCTAAGTGAAATAAGGATAATAAACCAGGCACAGAAAGACATAATACTGCATGCTCTCACTTATATGTGAAATCTAAAAATGTCAAATTCATAGAAGTATAGCGAAGTTAGCAGAGGCTAAGGGTGGGGAGTGAGCAGGAAAAAGGGAAGATATGGGCCAGTAGGTACAAAGTTTCACAGGAAAAGTAAGTTCTGGTGATCTATTGTATAGCATGATGATTATAGCTAATAATATATATTTCAAAGTTACTAAGCAGATTTTAAATGTTCATACCACAGAAAAATGAACATGTGAGGTAAAAGATACATACATGCTAGGCTGATGTGATCATCCCACCATGTATACATGGACCTATTACATTGTGCCCAGAAATGCAAGAGGTGATCAAAATATATGGTGATGTTTAAATTTTAAAGTATTAGTAAAGGACATCATCATCAATGCCCTTCAGCCCCTCACTTTGAACACACAGCATCTTTCATGAGTGTCTTTACAAGACCCAGTAAATGGTGGTGCTGCATGCCGTCTAACAGATAGGCAGGCTCATAGGAACATCACAGTACTTCTGTCTCCTCTCTGAAGCCCATATGACCAGGAAAGGTGAACATCTTGAATTGATTCAGGGCTCAACAGCGCAACTAGAGCCACTAAAAAGTACTTCATCAAGGAAGGATGGGCTGAGTGTGTTCAAAGTGAAGGGAAGTATTTTGAGGAGGATTCATTGCAGTGTGCCTTTTATCATAATGAATTTTTTAAACTTTCATCATATTCTTAGGTCACACCTTGCATATTGTTATTATTATTCATCCAAATTAAATTTAAAAGAAAAACTAGGATGACTAGACACTGGGAGTATAGAGGGAGGGCCTTAAAAGTCTAGAGTGAAGCTTGATATATTGAGAAATTGTAGGGAGCGTGGAGGATAGGAAAATGAGGTTTAAGCAAGATTGGTTTAAGTAGGTATATAGAGTATTTTATAGTGGGGAAAGTTGATATCCAGGAGCCATTTAGAAGTTAGTGTTCTAAGTACGAGGTGGTTGAAATGAGAAGGGAGAGGAAATAGGATTCAAAGAAAAAGTGGTAGGACTTAATATCTGACTAGATATAAAGAGTGGGTTTGATTCATGAGTAGTCAGCCATGCTGGTATTTCTGAAATATAAGTAGGAAATTTTAAATAATTAATTTTGCCCTTTAAAGAAACTCTTTCTCCCCTCTCTACCCACCTATGGGCAGCTAACTGATTAGCACCTTCCCTTAATCTCTTTCCAAGCAATGTACTCTTACTACACATTCTAGAATAGCTGTCATACATGTTAAAATGTTCAGCCTTACTACTAAGTAAATGCAAATTAAAGCAACCAAGTTTGTTTTTATAATATTCAACACTGTGACAGTTTGATGAGACATATATTCTTATTCATATCTCTTACAGTAAATTGGTATGATCTTTCAGATAAGAAATTTGTGAATATGTAACAAAAGTCATTCAAATGTTTAAGTACCTCTACTTCAAATAATTTTTTAATAAGGATGTTATCAGAGATGTAAGGAAATGATACGTGCCAAAATGTTAGATGCAGTGTTCCTAATTCTTCACAATTATAACTGTCCAGAAGTAGGAATGAATGGTTGAATAGAGATAACATATGATAGAATATTAAGCAACCTTTAGAAATGTTTCAGCAAATTGATTTTTCCTTTCAAAACAGAGTCTCATTATGTTGACCAGGCTGGCCATGAAATTCTGGGCTCAAACAATCCTTCATCCTCCCAAGTAGCTGGAACTGCAGGCTTGTGTCACCATGTCTGACTTCAACAAATTTAATTTTAGTTACATAGAATAAATGTTTAGCATCTAACATTAAATTCCAGTTTTATACACTTCAATTGTAGCCTCTTCTGATTTGTTTTCATAGCCATTATTAGACAAGTTTCAAATTTCCTTTGCCAACCATTATAAGTAATAAAGTTAATTTCAACCTTCTTGAAATTTCCCTGTGAAATCTCAAGGTATCTGTTAACTAAAAATTTCCCCGTGAGAGCAGGAATGTAGCTCAGTGGTGCCATGCTTGCCTGGTAAGTGCAAGGTCCTAGGTTCAATTCCCGGTACTGAGAAAGAAAAATTTCCCTATGAAACCTGAAAGTATTAACAATTGTGAATCAGTGACATTTGAATAAGATGACACTTATAAAAACATTTAGGAAGGCATGTGGCTGAGTTTCTTTGTGTTATCAAAATTAAATTTGGCATGTTTACATTTTGATTCATGAAAATGACAGTTTTAAAGTACAGTTTTGGAAAAAAATTTATCAAACACTTATCTTCAAATGCTAACTAACTTTCACTGAACTTTATAGCTGACTCCTGTTCTAAGGCAAACATTTCATCACCAAAAGCATCTTTTGATAAGGACATTGTTATCATTATTTCCACTTCAAAGGTGAAGCAACTGAGACTCAGAGATAGTAACTCACCTAGATAATAAGTAGTGGATCACAGGATTTGAATTCAAGCAGTCTAGCTCTGAAGTTTATTTGTTTACCTGGATTTAGCATTTATTCTAGAGTCAGAATCCAACATACAGGGCCAAAGCCTGCTGAATGAGGATGATTTTAGAGCCCAAGTAAGTGAAATGGTTTAGTTTTGTTTCCTCAGTATACAGGGGATCAAACACAGGGCCTTGCACACGCTAGCCAAGTATGTCTACTACTGAGATACATCCCCAGCCCTGAAAAATGGTTTTAAATGAGTGATTCTTAACTTTCATTTCATTGGCTGGGGAGGGGGTTAGTTAATACAGGGTCTTATTGTATAGCGCTGGCTGGCTTCAAACTCACAGCAATCCTCCTGTCTCTGCTTCCCAAGTGCTGAGATTATAGATTTGGGCCACCGTGCCCAGCATTTCATAGGTCTTAAGTGATGTTTGATTATTCTGGAGCCAGAAAATGGGGGAAATAATAGTGTTACCTCATACAGATATTTTGAAGATTAAAAGTGAAGGTGTGTGGAGCATATGGCACAGTGTCTTACAAATAGTACTCAGCTCTTAAGACATTTCTTCCTAGGAAAATATACATATACGTATACATCCAGTATAAAACTTCAGGTCCCTTTCTGACCACAGAAACCCCATATTTGGATTCTCTTCTCTGGAAGCAGGGTGAAGAATCCTGCAGTAACTAAAGTAATCTTCCTTGGCATTGTGGGCCCAGGCAGCCAGCCTCAGCCATGGGAAACACGTAGGAATCTGATTAGACAGCTGTGCAGATAGTGCTGGAGAAGCCTCATTTGTGCACAGAGATACTCCTGAGAATAACCCAGCTCTGTGATCGATCTCACACCAGCACACTGTGAGGACAGAGGTGATAGTAAAACACTACACGGGAGGGCATAAAGCAGGGCTGTGCTTCCAGTCCTGGGACTCAACCCACAGGCAGAATGGGCACCTGGCCACATCCGCTATGTGCTAGGTTAGGATTTTATAAGCACCTCCAATGAGAGTACAGTACATGAAGTAGCAACTTTTTATACGGTGTACAGTCAAAAGTACATACAGTGTTTGCACCACTACACCTTTCATGTGCCAAAACTTGACAGCATGCTGGAGGCCATTAAGGAAAAGCTTGAAATAAAGGCTGGCAAGCTATGCTTTATCAACTTTTCACTTCGTACAGGTGGAATGTTTAGAGGTCTGTGTAAACGCACTGATAATTCACATAAATGGCAGCTACTATGAGGATCTGACACCTAAGGATACTGAAGAAATTATTGATAAGCTGAAAGCTGGAAAATTCCAAAACAAGGAGCCAGGCATGATAGTGCATGCCTATAATCCCAGCATTCAGAGGCTGAGGCAGGAAGATCATTGCAAGTCGGAGGCCAGTCTAAGCTACATAGTGAATTTAAGGCCAGCCTGAACTAAGAAAGGAAGCAAGGAAGGAAGGGAGTTGTAAGCCAGCTGGAGATCTTAGTTCTTTGAATGAGCCACCTAAGGACCTGGCTTTTATGTACAAGCAGCATTTATTTTATGTTCTGCTGTAAATATGTCAATGGAGAAATGAATGTGAACCTATCAAAAAAAATCTCTTTACTTTTGAATGTGGTTAAATCAGAGTTTATCACGTGAAGGAGTACCAGTTCTCATTTTTACCTGATACCCTTGGTATTGAGGTGAAATAAGTGCAGTTTTGACCCTGGGGCTATAGCTCAGTGGTAGAGCTGATGAGCCCCAGCACTACCACCCCCCAAAAGAGTCTTCAATTATCAACAAATAAATGATGGCTTAATAATTTAATATGTAATTTCCTAGCATCTTTCATCTTGATCTTGACTGGTGATTCTCACCTTAACTGGAAGATTAACTCCCAGCTAAATACATGTGACCAGAGAGTTGGTGGAAAATCTTAATTACAGATCAGAATTTGCAAGCATCTCATGTTTCTCCAGCTCCCTGGATTTTTACACGATTGTTTATGACATTTGGACCTCAACCACCCAACACCATTCTTTCAACTCTCAGTAGCCCAATATTTATCGCGATTGGAGCCTGGGGTGCTACACAGTGATAAAGAAAAGAAGTTAAAGTGATCATGGGCTAGAGCTCTAAGATTGCTGAACTGTGCTCAGATCCAGAGCCACATTTAAAGGGCTATTGAGCAAGTCAAGAAAGCAAGTAGAGGGCAAAGGATGGGGCTACCACTCTAAGAACCATGCAGAGGGCTTAACTCAGTGCTAAGACCAAGGTAGTGATAGAACCACTACCAGCTGCCTTCTTTGGTATGGTATCATACTGTAGTTCAGACGTAGAACTACCAAATCCTACCTCTACCAATTTCTGGCCAGTATGATCTTAGATTTTGTGTTGTTAAAGAATTGGTAATAGTACCACCTGTAGTGTTCTTAGAAGTTAATATTTGAGAAGCCCTGCACCGAGTCTAGTATGCCTTAAGTGCTCATTTGGTAAAGGTACAACATTTAAGATAATGGTATCTTCCAGCTGATTGAAAAAACTGAGCTAATGTCATAGAAGGGCAAATTCTGGCTTGGTCTGCAGAAGAAATGCTGTCTGTTCTTGAATGAGTTAAAGACTGAACAGCTGTAAGTGAGATATCAGATACGTACGTGGCATTCTGCCATTTGGTGAGAGGTCAGAGTTTAAGTCCCCTTCCATGCTAATCCTCTTGGACTGTGTAAGACAAACTCAATGAAAACTTTGTTTCATTAAACATGGTAGTTTGTGTTGCAACATTAAACCCAAAGAAGCTAAGCTATGAAATATTTCAGTTTAATATAATGAAATTTTTATTAATTTATTTAGTTAACCATTTATAAGAATTAACATTGAGTTAAAAGCTCTAATATTGTATTCTATCTATGAAGGGAAACTAAGCAGATGTTAGGTATTAATTAACACATTTGGAGAATTTACTCCTATTTTAGGAATAGAATTTTAAAAAACAAGTGTAGGGGGAAATGCATCAAAGATGCTATTTAACTCCCACATAAAATAATTGGAATATATTTTTTATTAATTTTTTGGTAAATTTTAGGTATATAATATAATGACATTCATCATTGGAAATTTGCACCTTTACATAATTTATTTTGGTCCTGCCCTCCGTTCATTTGGAATATATCCTAGATCTTATTTTTTTCTCTATAATTTATATTCTGGCTCCTAGAAATCACTTGAAGGTAGTAGCTTAGAATATTGTACTAAATATTTGAGTAAAGAAAAGAACTAAAAGGCCTTCCCTCACTAGTTCAGAGAGCCAAATAATATATTTTGGTATTAACTAATATTGCTCAAAAAGAAGTTATGCAGAGAAAGAATGTATGTAAGGACACAGTAGTATATTTAAAGATTTCACATGGTCAGCAACCCAGGCTTATGTGCTTATGCAGCTGTTGGTCTGCTCTGTAACTTTTGGCAATTGATTTAAGGTTGAAAGACTTGGTTTCCTAATCTGTAAATGTCTCACTTTGTCTTCCTCACAGGAATGTTATAATAGTTAAATGGGTTAGTTTATATATGAAAGAACTTCGTAGACTATAAAACATCCAATTTTTAATTGACATGAAATGTCATCCCGAACAAATAAGTATTATTTATGTTTAAAAAGATCATGACATGCCAGGTGTTGTGGCACATGCCTGTAATCCCAGCACTCAGGAGGCTGAGGCAGGAGGATTAACATGAGTTTGAGGCTAGCATGGGCTACATAGTGAATATAAGGCCAGCCTGAACTACACAACAAAACCCTGTCTCAAAAAACAAACAAACAACAACAGCAAAAAAACCCAGAAGATCATAATATGCTATCTTATACAGTGGAGTGACTATAGATGATAATGTAGTTGTAGGATATATTTCAGAATGCTAGAGGGAAGGGTTTCGAATATATTCACCATAAAAAATTATAAATTAGTAATTACAAATATGAGGAGATAGATATGTTTAACCTGATTTAAACATTACGCAATCTGAACATGTGTCAGAAACATCACATGGTACCTCATAAATGTGTATAACTTTTGTTTTTGTTTTGTTTTGGTTTGATTTTTTTTTTTTTTTTGGTTTTTTTTTG
>NW_022900929.1:57600010-57640448 GCF_012274545.1 Fukomys damarensis | reverse complement strand
CTTTTTGAGACAGGGTCTCACTATGTAGTTGAGACTGACCTGGAACTCACTATGTAGCCCAGGCTGGTCTCGAACTCACAGCGATCCTCCTGCCTCAGCCTCCCAAGTGCTGGGATTACAGGCGTGTGCCACCACGCCTGGCTATAACTTTTGTTTTTAATGTATTAGTCTTAAAATGTTTTTGAAATCATTAGCTTACTTAAAACAACCAAAGCTTTAGGGAATGACATTTCCTTTAGGATGTACTTTTGCTTCTACAGCTATTATAGCAATTTTTCTTCCCTTTCTTTTTGGTGGTGGTGATAGTGATTGTACTGAGGATGGAACCCAAGGCTTTTACCGAGCCATATCCTCATCCCCTGCAGCTGTGTTTGACACAGGCACAACCTCATTAAGGTCCTTTTACACTAGCAAGCATTTAATATAAAATAGGTTTTTGTTGTTGTTGTTTTTGGTACCGGGGATCGAACTCAGGACCTTATGCTTGGGAACCAAGCAGCGGAACCACTGAGCTAAATCCCCAGCCCTGTAAGATAGTATTTTAAAGGCCAGGTGTAGGGGCACACTCCTGTAGTCCCAACACTCGGGAAGCTGAGGCAGGAGTTGAAGGCCATCCTGAACTGCAGAGCTAGAACCTATCTCCAAATAAACAGAAAGATAAAATACTTTGTTTTCTACCCGACCCTTTCACGAGTTGTTCTTTCTAGTCTACATATGGCATGCTAGAGAGTAGCTGACTTCAGGAATATTTTCTTTCTAGATACATCACATTCTAGTTTAAATTGAATATGAACTGCTTTGAAATTAACCCACAAAAAAGTTAAGGCAAAAGAACACTGAACACCATTTTCTACCCTTCCCTAGATTTGCCCATGTTACTCTCTCACAGTCCCATCTGTATTGTTCCACACACATTGTTCTCTTCTACCAGGTCATCCAGAGACAGGTCATAGACTCCAAAATACTGTTTGAATTATCACTTTGTCTTCTGCTGTGGTGCAGAACAATATGCTTGTTATAAAGTTTAGTGTGTAGTTCATACCAGATGTTTGTGTCTTTGATCTGAAGTCTTGAGAATGTGTTATTGGCATCAGGGATATTCAGAATAAGGTTATCTTTGTAATCCTGAGCAGTGCCTCCTAAATTTGATTACTTATTAGTGAATTTAAGACCCTAAAAACTAATAGAAATGTTATTCATAAAATAATAAAATAGTTAAAATGCTACATATATATTTAAAAGCCTTTGCTTTTCATTGGAATGGCAGTTTGGGGAAAGGAAAAATTCATTTTTAATGAAACTTGTGTTAGAACTTGAATCTGTCAGTGTTTAGAAGTTTTATTTATTACAAATTGATGCTGTTTGATGGGACATTATAATCATTTAATTTAAGTATGACTACAACTTTAAGAACTGTTTCTTCTTTTTCTTCCCCAGGAGATTTTGATGAATTCACTCAAGACAATAATGATATTATATTGAAAAACATAGCAGATGACCTTCGAAATTGCCTACCTCTAGAAACCATGCTTGCCTCAGAACCTGTAGCTCTTCAAAAAGTAAATACATTAAATCAAATTAATTTACTCTTACTGCTACTTAGGGATTTTATTATTCTCTAACCCCAAGGCCTCTTCAATCTAATTAGTCCTACATTTAACTTTAAACAAGTTTCAAGTGCTTAAAGTGTGTCCCTAAGTGAGGATTCTTTTGAATCCTCAACTCCCTGCCTTCCCAGTGCTATTTATTCAACTATTTTTTGAGGACATCCCATTTACCAGCCACTCAAAAATGAAAAAATGATCAAGACCATCAGGGGCCAACAGTTTGGCTTTGCAATAGTTTACAGTGGTTTTCTCTTCACATTTCATCTCTCACTCTTGTCATGGGTAGAGTTCACCTTTTTGTTTCCTTCTACTTTTGCATTCACATTTAAAAAATTTTTCTATTTCTATTTTTAGAATATAGTTCCTCTCCCAACAGTCCCCTTATTCAAGTTCCTTCAACTCTCAACCCCTATGGAGACCTTGTAGTATGAATGCTGTTTTTTGTTTGTTTGTTTTTTTTTTTGGTACTGGGGATTGAACTCGGGTCCTTGCGCTTGCAAGGCAGGCCACTGAACCGCTGAGCTAAATTGCCAGCCCTGAATGTTGTTTTTTTTAAAGCAAAGCTAGTATTAATATCTTCTTTACCCACAAATCTGAAAACAGCCATCCTCCATGTTGTTTTTTTTTCAACCTATAAATACCTGAGCAGAGGAACAAAGTTCTGTACATTCTTAATGTATACATATCGTGAACACTTAGCAAATCTTAGTAAATATCTAGTCATTCAGTGGGTTCCCAAAGAAAGAAAATATAAGGTAGTATAAAAATTCAGAGAGGGCCGGGGATTTAGCTTAGCAGTTCACTGGACTGCCTTGCAAGCGCAAGGACCGGAGTTCAATTCCCCGTACCAAAAAAAAAAAAAATTCAGAGAAATGTTTGTAAGCTGGGTGTGGTGACACATGCCTGTAATCCCAGCATTTGACTGTAAAACATACCATTTAGGATAGACAAGAATAATCTCTAAAATTTTTTTCAGCCAAAAATTTTAAATATCTCATGGCCGTGTTTCATGTCATTCTGCATCAAATTGATGTCTAATAAATGAAAGAAGAGCAGTTATTGACTTGAATAGGCAAAACTTGTCTTCTGTGACATGTTGCTCTCAGAATTTTAGCATATGAACCACTGATGTTTTGTCTTATTTAGCAATAAAAGAGCTCTTTGTACTTTGTTTCTTCTGATGTTTTCCTCTCCTCCAGATACAGGAGCAGCCAGAACCCACAGTTCACGTTGATGCATTCCTCTACGATGAAGACTTTATTGATTCATTATGTGAGGAAGGAAGAATGAGCAGAAACTACTGTACAGTGTGTGGCTCGCACCAGACAGCACCTTTAGGTAGGCACTCAAGTGACTAATGACTTCATGTGTGCTTTTTTTTTTTTTACATGTCGTGAAGGTACACATTGCTGACCAAGCTTGCGCAGGTTTTTTTTTTGTTTTTGTTTTGTTTTGTTTTTTTAAGCAAAAAGCCATCCTATGGTATGACCATTACCACATACTACAGTTAGGGAAATATAATATAGGGAAGCTAGGCCACTTCATGTCCCCTAGAACACTTCTAGAAGCTATTTAATCAGAGGTGACTCTTCAAGTGCAGAAACTAATCCGAAATGACTGAATACAGAGGAACTCTACTTACCCAACAGATTGATATATAAACCATATGCCAGATGGTTTACAATAAGAAATATAACTTCCTAGGGGACTAAAAACATCTGCTTGAGAATTCAGATAGTGAGCAGATTTTTTTTTCTTCTTGAGACAGGGTCTCACTATGTAGTTCAGGCTGGCCTCAAACTTGAAGTGATCCCCCTACCTCAGCCTCCGGAGTGCTGGGATTACAGGCATGCACCACCATACCAGCTGTGAGCAGAGATTACTGAGTGGGCATGGACTTGGAGGTCAGAGACAGATAATTCTGAGGAAGTTTATTCAGGCCAGTGAAGCATCCCTGAGCTATAACAAAACAGCTCTGGTGACAAAGTCTCCTGCATCTCTACCCCTTGACTCAGCTCCTCTGTCCCAAATAAGAGCTAGACTGACTCCATGCTGCCAGTAGATGACCTCTTCTGTTAATACAGTCTTCGTTCAAACTGGATGTCATTGTCTAGGCTGTTGCTTTGGATATGCAGTACCTTTTCCCGCTCCCTCCTAGACTTGGAGTTGTTGCTTAGAGTGGGCTACCTTTCCACCTAAGTAATCTCATGTTCGTGCTACTGATTTTAGATAATAGCCTCAAAGATTAATCACTACCAAATTTGGATTTGTTGCTGATGCAAATATATTGTACCTATAGTATAATTTGGGATTAAGTTTATCTGATTTATTGGTTTAAGATTCTATTTCTAGATAACACGTATAATTTCTGTTGGAAGTAGTTGAAATTTACAGAAGAACTTGGACAAGCTGAACATGGTGGTGCATGCCTGTAATCTCAGCACTTGGGAGGCCGAGGCAGGAGGATTGCCACAAGTTCAAGGACAGCCTGGGGTACATAGTGCATAGTGAGTTCAAGACCAGCCTGAATTACAGCGCAAGACCCTGTCTCAAAAAAAAAAAAAAACAACAAAAAAAAAAACACTTGAACAAGAACAAGAGAGACAAACTAAAAAGTGAATTATAATACCGTATCAAATAAATCTGATATATAAAAATTTGTAGAAGAGCTGTGCATGACAAATAAAAATTTGAAGATAATATTTTCCCAAAGAGTCAGCTTATATAATGACTGGAGCACACACCTGTATTCCCAGCACTCAGGAGGCTGAGGCAGGAGGATCACTGTGAGTTCAAGACCAGCCTGGGCTACATAGTGAGTTCCAGGTCAGTCTCAACTATGTAGTGAGACCCTGTCTCAAAAAGCCAAAAAAAACATAATGACTGGATACACAGAGCAAGTCAAACAATGGTAATGAATGTAAAATAGCTATCACCGCGAGGGACTCTGACACTTACTCAGATGACAAGGGGTTTGTCTAGCTACAAGACCCTGATGACTGTGGCAGAGAGGGTATGGAGGATGCAGATCATGGGGAGGTAAGGACAGTGGTCATCAGAGCCCACCCCAAAAGCTACTCCAGAGGCCTAGTCACTTCCTTTATTCTGTTCCAAGGGATTGGCCTAGATGCTTCCATTTTCTTTGCCACCATCTATTAGTTCTGAATTGAATCTCTCTCCTCCTTGACGATTATATTGTGTAAAGCATAATATATTAAGTCTTTGAGTGCCTTTCCATCAAAATAAAACCAGATTCAGGCTATCCTAGATACTTCATTATAGAAACTGTGATGAGAAGACAGAGACTATTATTGTTACTAGGAGACTAGAAATGGTGGCGTTTAAACGGAGGGAAATAAGGGCAATTTATGGGACCATCTTACTCTTCCTGCATACCTCTCCTACACGCCAGACACACGTTATTTTTTTTAATTGAGTTTATTGGCACATTTTAGGGATACAATACAGTTACATTCATCATTGGGATCCTGTACCTTTACGTGACATGTCTTGGTTGTTTCCAAGTTTTAGCTATTACAAACTGTGCTGCTATAAACATAGGTGCACATATATCACTGTAGTATGATTCTTTTTTTTTTCTTTTCTTTTAAATTGAGTTTATTGGTACATTCTAGGTAGAGGGTACAGTTACATTCATTACTGGGATCTTGTACCTTTACATGACAGGTCTTGGTTCTCATTTTTTCCCCTTGTCCCCACCTTCCCTTCACCCCCTCCTCCCCTCCCCACCTTCAAACACTTTAATTCCATTTTAACATTTTCTCATATTTTTTTCCTTTTCCCATGTTCCCCTTTCCCTATCCTTCTCACTGTCCCTACACCTTTGGTCCTTTTCTTCCTATTTCATGTTGCTAATTGTCCCATTAGGATCTTGAGTACTATTTTAGTTTTTCACACCAGAGAAACTATTCGGTATTTGCATATATGTGACTTACTTATTTCACTTAGGAGTATATCCTCAAAATGTACCCATTTACCTATGAATGAATCTACTTTCTCATTCTTTATGGCTGAGTAGTATTCCATTTTATAGAAAAACCACATCTTCTTTATCCAGTTTCCAACTGATGGGCAGATGGGCTGTTTCCAAGTTTTAGCTATTACAAACTGTGCTGCTATAAACATGGGTGCACATACATCACTGTGATATGATTCTTTTAATTCTTTTGGAAAGATACCCAGCAGAGGGATGGCTGGGTCAAATGGAACCTCTAGTCCCAGCTCTTTGAGATATCTCCATATTTATTTCCATAGTGGTTGCACCAGTCTGCACTCCACCAACAATGGAGAATGGTTCCTTTCTCCCCACAACCCCACTAACATTTGTTATTGATTGATTTCTTGATAGCAGCCATTATTTGTGGGGTGAGGTGAAATCTTAGTGTTTTCATCTGCATCTCTCGAATGACCAGAGATGTGGAACATTTTTTCATATATTTACTTGCTGCTTTTACTTCTTTGTCTGAGAAATGTCTGTTCATTTCAGATGTCCATTTTTGAATCAGGTCTTTATATTTGAGGGGGCTGATTGTTTTGAGGTTTTTTATTTTTTTTTATTTTTTTGGTACCAGGGATCGAACTTTGAATTCTTTATATATTCTATATAATAGTCCTTTGTCTGAGGAGCAGCTAGTAAAAATTTTTTCCCACATTGTAGGTTGTCTCTTAGTCCTGTTGATGGTTTCTTTTGCAGTGCAGAGGCTTTTTAATAAGATGAGATCCCAGTTGTTGATTCTTTCTGTTAGTTCCTGTGCTACTGAGGATTTGTTCATAAAGTCTTTTCTTATGCCAATGTCTTCAAAAGTTCTGCCTAACTTATCTTCCAGCAAGTTTAGTGTTTCTGTTTCAACATTTAGATCTTTAATCCACTTGGATTTTAATTTAGTGCATGGTGACAGATAAGGGTCTAGTTTTAATCTTTGGCAGGTTGAGATCCAGTTTTTCCAACACCATTTATTAAAGAGGCTATCTTTCCTCCAGTGGGGATGGTCAGCTCCTTTGTCAAAGATGAGGTAGCTGAGAACATCTGGAGTTGTTTTTGTGTCTTTCAGTCTGTTCCACTGATCCTCAGGTCTGTTTCTTTGCCAGTACCATGCTGTTTTATCACCGTGGCTTTGCAGTGTAGTTTCAAACTGGGAATTGTTATACCCGCTGCCATGTGTCTGTTGCCTAGAATGGCTTTTGCTATTCTAGGTCTTTTATGGTTCCAAATGAATTTTTGGATTCTTTTTTCTAGTTCTGTGAAATATAGTGTTGGAATTTCAATTGGCATTGCATTGAATCTGTATAGCAGTTTTGGTAGTATGGCCATTTTCACTATGTTGATTCTTCCTACCCAGGAGCAGGGGAGATCTTTCCATTTTCTTATATCCTCTTCGATCTCTTTTTTCCAAGTGCTGTAGTTTTCGGTGTAGAGGTCTTTTCCTTCTTTTGTTAGGTTGATTCCTAGATACTTCATTTTTTTTGGATGCTATTTTGAAAGGAATTGTTTCCCTAATTTCTCTCTCAGTGAGTCTGTTATTTGTGTACAAGAAGGCTATTGATTTTTGGGTGTTGACCTTGTATCCTGCTACTCTGCTAAAAGTGTCAATTAAGTCTAGAAGTCTTTTGGTGGAGTTTTGGGCTCTTCAATGTAGAGTATCATATCGTCAGCAAACAATGACAGTTTAACTTCTTCCTTTCCTATCTTTATTGCTTTAATTTCTTTCTCTTGTGTAATTGCTGTGGCTAATGTTTCCAGAACTGTATCGAAGAGGAGTGGTGATAGTGGGCATCCTTGTCTTGTTCCTGATTCTGATATGAAGGTTTTCAGTTTTTGGCCATTTAATATGATGTTGGCTGTTGGTTTTTCATAGATAGCCTTTATTAAGTTGAGATATAGACCATGTATTCCAATTTTTTTGCAGGGTTTTTATCATGAATGGGTGTTGAATCTTGTCAAATGCTTTTTCTGCATCTATCGAGAGGATCATGTGGTTTGGTCCTTGACTTTGTTAATATAATGTATTACATTTATTGACTTACATATGTTGAACCATCCTTGCATCCCTGGAATAAATCCAACTTGGTCAGGATGTATGATCTTCTTGATGATCCCCTGTATTCTGTTTGCTAGTATCTTATTAAGGATTTTTGCATCTGTATTCATTAAGGAGATTGGCCTGTCGTTCTTTTTTTTTTTTAGTTGCATCTTTCCCTGGTTTGGGAATCAAAGTGTTACTTGCTTCCAGGAATGAATTTGGAAGTATTGCTTCCCTTTCAATTTCATTGAAAAGTTTGAAGAGTAATGGCAGTAGTTCTTCTCTAAATGTCTTGTAAAATTCAGCAGTGTATCCATCAGAACCTGGGATTTTCTTTGTTGGTAAATTTTTAATTACATTTTTAATTTCACTGATTGTAATTGGGGTATTTAAAATGTTTTTATCTTCTTTGTTCAACTTTGGTAATTCATAAGTATCTAGAAATCTGTCCATTTCTTCTGTGTTTTTCATTTTATTAGAGTACAGGTTCTCAAAGTAGGTATTGACTCTCTGAATTTCTGTGGGATCTGTTATGACTTCCCTTTTCATTCCTAATTGCATGGATCTGTGCCTTTTCTTTCCTTTTTTTGATAATGTTAGCTAAGGGTTTATCAATTTTATTTATTCTTTAAAAAAACCAACTCTTTGATTCATTTATTTTTTGTATTGTTTTCTTAGTTTTCTTTGCATTGCAGACGAACATTTTAGATTGGTGAGGGCTTCAACACCACACACCTCCAGAGATAGTCATTTGTTTGATCGTTCACCGTCTCTATAGCAATGTGTGGCTCTAGAGTGAAGTAAGAGACCCAGATGACGTGGAAGTTAGGAGCCATCCCAGGCAGCAGCAGGCCACATGGAGAAGAGGAAGGAAAAATCCAGGCCATCCTATGTAATAGTAAGAAGGAAATGAGGTACAGTCATCTGGGTTGGCAGGGCTCTACCAGGCCTTTGAAATATGAGAGACTTAATATTTGTTTTTCTCTAATATAGCTCAGAATAGAATACAAATTTATCACATTTTTTCTCAGTAAACTCTGGATGGTTTTCATAGATTAAGAAAAAATGTGAAATATACTTTATAAATATAGATGAAAGAACTAAGAAGCACAGAATGCACCTGTTAATAACCAAGCACAATTTAATGTTCACTCTGTTCTAATTTTCCAGGCTTCATTTCTCATTCCTTCTCCCTCATGGAATTGAAGTTCATTTATCATCACGTACTCCCTGATCTGTCGGGAAAGGTCCTGGTGGACATTGGCTCCAGACTTGGCACAGTCCTCTATGGGGTAAAGTCCAAATTATGGACATACTCAACCTTCAGAAAATATGTTCTTCTCCTACTAGCAACAGCTTTGCCTGCCACCATCCAAGGTGACAGCTTGGCTTTATTTATTGAAGCAGAATATGTTTAAAATAGTTTAAGATAGGCAGGACCCTAAATTCTATTAGATATAATAGTTGAGTAGAGAATTTCAAAGACCAGCTGTCTGGTTTCCTTTGCTTTGTCTCTGCAATACAAATGAAGAGCATGTATAAAAGAGAAGTATGTGACTCTCACAGCACATTGCCATGTTGTCAGGCAGTACCTATTCTTTTAATTTGTACTGTACTAAAACAAAACAGTATGCTGGGATTTGATAAGAACTCATAAAACTGACAAATTTACTTGTCCTAGGAGGTCCCTAAATGGTCATGAGCAAATCATTTAACACCGCTGGGCCTCTAATTCCTCCTCTGTAAATAAGTAATTAAATGATGTTCAAGGACACATCTTGTTCTAATTTCTGTGATCCAGTGTTTGAATATAGATTTTTGTTTCTGAAACGTTACTTCAGTGTCACTTTTTGAAAAACTTCAAACCATGAGTATTTCTAAGTTCTTAAATGGTTGTATCAAAAACCTGAAGTGTGGTTTCTATTTGTCATTAGTAAACTTGTTAAAGCATATGGCTAACAGCAGTTGAGGCTCATGCCAGAAATGGGCATTGTGATTTCCCAGTACTGTTGCCTGCTTCAAACAGAAGCAGTTAACTCTTTACTTTTTTTTTTCCCCGGTACTGGGAATTGAACTCAGGGCCTTGCACTTGCCAGGCAGGCACGGCACCACTGAGCTACATTTCCCATCTGAGCAGTTAACTCTTTAATGCTGAATTTATTTTTCAGTATAACTTTTTATTTTTTTATTTTTATTTGGAGGGTGGTAACAGGGATCAAACTCAGAACTTTGCACTTACTAGGCAGGCAGTGGATCAGTGTTAAATTTTTATTCTACACCTAAGAAAGATAGCCATAAAGGAAAATGCAGTTTGTCCCAAGAAGCGTTGTGTTGCTGTTGTTGTAAAATGTTTTGTTGTTGTTTTGTGACAAGGTCTCTGTAGGTTTCCCAGCCTGGCCTCCAACTCCTAGGGTCCAACAGTCTTCCTTCCCAGCCTCCCAAGTGCTGGGATTATACACATGGCCTACCCTGCCCAGCTTGGCTGGTGGTTTTATTTAGAGAAACATTGGAGATTATGATTGCTTACTATATTTTACCCATTCTAGTCAACTTTCTGGTTTATTAAAAAGTGTAATGCTGAAGTGATTGTAGCTATGCAGGTAGGGTATCAGTGGTGATAACCAAATATATTGACATATTTCTCCACATTAAGCCACTGATTCAGTAAAAAAATTTTGGACTACATACATATGCAATGTTAAACATATTCTAAAAATCCATGATGGGATCTGGGCATGGTGGTGCATGCTTGTTATCTCAGCACCCAGGAGAAGCTGAGGCAAGAGGATCACAAGTTCAAACCAAGCCTGGGCAACTTAGTTTATTTAGCAAGACCTTGTCTCAAAATGAAAAACAAAAAATGAAGAAGAGATAGGGATATAGTTCAGTGTGAAGGCCTTGGGTTTAATTCCCAGTATTGTTAAAAAAAATTTTTTTAATTAAAAAATTGTTTTTTAAATTCCATGATGGAGTTCTAGATACAAATTTGATTTTTATGTATTATTGTTTTTGTTACTATTGTTTTTGCAACTAAAAATAGACATATAACAATATACAGTCAATTCACGATATCCTTATGGACTAAATGGTTGTTATCTCTGCATGCTGCCAGACATGGAGCTAACTTCCCTAAGTGCATACCCAAGGCCACCTCCCTGTAGTGTTAGACTGTGCATGACTTTTCATTAAATTTACCAGAGGCTAACTCCTTTCTTGATTTCTTCTAATAATTCCCCAATAAATTATAGAAGTTGGGTTTTAGAGAATCTGTATGTATGTAGTCATCTCACTTCCAACTTTGTTGAATGCCTAGTTAAATAAGGAAAAAGAACTCAATCTTTAAAAATATCACTATGTAGTGGGAATTAATAAACTATAATCAAGACCTTGATCAATATGAGTAAACTTTTGGCAGTTGTAATTTTACAGAAACTACAAGATTTTATTTATCTTTTATTTTTACTGTGTTTGATTTTTTAAAATTTGACTTTTCAACTTTCAATTAGAAATAAACTACCATAGGGTGAAGAGAGGGCAGGAACAAGGGGAAAAAATGAGAATGAAGACCTGTCATGTAAAGGTACAAGATCCCAATGATGAATGTAACTGCACTGTACACCTATAATGTACCAATAAACTCAAAAGAGAGAAGAAAAAAAAGAAATCAACTACCATTAAAAGTTAATGATTCACATTATAATGCATCTTCTTCTTTTAGGGTTACCTTTATAGTTCAGCACTGCAGCTGTATGGAGTAGAACTGAATGGAGATTTTTGCCAGTTACAGGAAATGGTCATTAAAAAATATCAGTTCAGTGACAGAATAACGGTACTGTTTTCTTTAATTTTTATATTTATTAGTATACATTGTGGTACATAATGATTACATCCTCATGGGAGCTGGTGCATGTACATGGCACATCTTAATGCCTTTTTCATTCCCTTCCCTTCCCTTTCCTCCCCGCTCCCTCCATCTCCAGGTCCTCTTCCCATCTGCAAAAGAAAGATGCTCTTTATGTTTTCTGTTATCCATCTTAACTTAGCTAAACCTCTTCTGCATTATTTTCTAACCTATTCGTCTTTGCTGTTGTATAGAAATAGATTGAGTTAACCTTTTTTTTTTTTAAAGTGGTAAAAAAGTTTATTTGAAAAAGTAAAAGTGAAGAGTGAGGGAGAAACTGGCTCTGCAGAGTGAGCTTGGGCCAAGTAAAGGAAGAAAAAGCAAGATAAAAGTACACCCAAAGTCACAGGGCCGACTATCATGTGAAAGCCACAATAGCCTGAATTGGCCTAATAATTTAAAATGCTAATATAGATGAATTTTTATAATTATATTTATTCCCTAAGTTTTTTAGAAAGTACAGTTTTTTTTCTTTTTCTTTCTCTCTCTGTTTTGTTTTTTGAGACAGGGTCATGCTGGCCTGGAACTCACTATGCAGCCCAGGCTGGCCTTGAACTTGGGGCAATCCTCCTGCCTGAGCCTCCCAAATGCTGAGATTACAGGCATGCACCACCATGCCCAGCTTTCTCTGTATTAGCTATAACTTTGCTAGCAGCATTTTTAAAACTTTAGAGGTTGGTTAGAAAGGTATTTACTTACTTATTTATTTATTTATTTATTTATTTATTTATTTATTTATTTATTTATTTTGTTCTTTTGAGTCAGGGTCTCACTATGTTGTTCAGGTTGCCCTTGAACTCATTATGTAGTCCAGGCTGGCCTCAAACTCATGGCAACCCTCCTGCCTCAGCCTTCCAGGCATGTGTCACCACACCTGGCCTAGAAATGTATTTAATTAATCTATAAATGTTGAAAATAAATAAAAGGCTTATGTGATACTCATAGTTTTGTTTTGTTTTGTTTTGTCTTTTCCTAAACTTTCAGAGAATGTAATAGATGCTACAGGATAGCAGTTCATGGAAACTGATGCTTTGGCTTAAGCCAGTGGTGGCGAGTCTATGGCCTGTGTGTTGTTTTTCTTTTAAGACAAAAGGTGTTAATGTATGAGTTGTTTTTTCTAAACTAAAACCTCAGCATTTAGGTCTGATTGCAGTGTTTGCACTTTGGATAAATCAGTGGGTACAGGGTTGTGGTTTGCACACTCGGCCTCTAAAAGGTTCACCATCCCTGGGTTAGGCTGTGGCAGAGGTTTTCTTCTTTTCCTATATTTGAGAGGAAAACTGTCAAGGAATTTTGGGTTAATAGAGTAATCTTTTATGATATACACTTCTAATGGCAATACAGAGAGGTATTGAGGATCTCTGATATTAAGACAATCCAACATTAAAAGATATTATAGTTAGCTAGGCATGGTGGTACACACCTGCCATCTCAGCACTCTGGGAAGCTGAGGCAGGAAGACTGCAAGCACAAGCACAGCCTGGGCAACTGAGTGATTTAGTAAGACCCTGTCACAGAATTAAAAAGGCTAGGGATGTGGCTCGGGTCTGGCTTTTCCCCTTTTTTATAAAGAAAATTATTCCTTCCCCCATCTCTTCTTTCTCCAGATCTAATTAGACCCTGAGAAATAAATGATGAGAATGAATTGTTCAATAAATTCATAGATTTTTCTCACTATTCCATATGTTAATACTACACAACTAACAGGAATATATATTGGGACCTACGAAGAATCATAATTTATAAATGGATAATCAAGTGTTTTCTTATTGTTTTAAAGATGATTAAATAAAAAATTCTTGTTTATTTACATTTTTAAAAATTTGTACCCCTTTTAAAAAAACAATATACAGATACACATTGAGCCACACACTTCTCCGGGCTTGTGGCTTCCATTGCTGTCAGCAATCCCATGGCAAAAGGCAATGCCATCTGATGACTACTGGAAACCTTAACAGATTCCTTCCTTAATTACAGACAAACTTTGGATTTTAGGGGCCGTAGGGATTTTAGGATTATTTTTGATAGTATCTGTTCAAATTCAGCTAGTCTTGAAAGGCTCATTCTTTGGTTTTATATTTGTTTTTGTTTTTTGATTTAGAAATTCTTGTTTGTCTGCTCATATTGAGACAGGGTAACAAAGCAGATTAAGGTTTGGAGCACCTTAGTGAGGATGGTTACCTGTGGCTTTGCTCTGAGCAATCTTGTTGGGTGATCAGGAAGATGCCCCTCTGGGTCTGGAGAAAAACCTTCTAGGCTCTTAGTGAAATGGCATGCAGTATCCTGGAACTGAGTGGGAGAGGAAAGGGGTTAGAGAGTTGGGCTCTCTGTGTCTTGTGTACGTTTGCTTCATTCTGTTGTTTTCAGGACATTCCCCTTTCCTTCAGCAAGGCTCAGTCTCCTGGTCCATACTCTTTTTGTTCTTTTGCTCTTAAGCAAATAAATGTGTCCTCATATTCTCTTATTTATGGTCTGCAAGTCCTGAGTCTTAATTTTTGAGATATATAGTTTTTTTTTAATTGTCTTGCTTTTTTGGACAGATAATACATTCAACTGAATTTTAGAGGAAGAGTTAGACATACCAGTTAACATAGTGTATTAACATTTTACAAGTTATAACCTTTTATAATTTGTATATCTGCTTCTATGATTTCTGTATGTTCCCATTTGATTCTGTAAATCAGGACAGATACTCCATTTTATTTATGAAAAATACTGACCATGTAAGAATACAAACCTAGCTGGTAATACAGCCATAGTTTTGAACCTATGTCATTTTTAACTCTTACAACTTGTGATACAGTTAGAGTGGAAAAAATCTGAACTCATAGTTGAGAGAGCACAAATATGACTAAATAAGGATTACCCTCCCATAATGCTTTGAACCAGTAATGAACCAACAGCTATTTCTTTTGTTGTGTGTAATTCAGTGCCCTTGTTCTCTTACATGAATTCATTCCTCTGTAGGTGATCCATGCAGACATCTGTACCCAGGGTTCACTTCTACACAATGCTGATGTTGTTATAATGAATAATGTCTTCGAATATTTTCTTAAGGAAACAGAACAGGCCAGGTATGTTATTTATTCAAGTAAGAAGTAATCCATTATTAAAATATATCCAGCGATGAATGAAAAGATAGTATCATAGTAGAAATGTTTTCATATTGAACTTTTAAAAAATAACCTCAACTGTGAGGTGATCATTTTAATAAGGAAATCTACTTTATATATTATATATGCATGACAAAATAAAAACAAACTTTGTCTAACTTTGTAAAATACTACATGTAATTTTTTGACAGATATAAAATGATTGTATAACTCAAGCATTTGCTTAGAAGCCATAGATACATTAGAAAGCAATTCCTGATTCTTTACACTTATTCTTTTCTACCTCAGTTTTCTTTGCTGTGAAATGACATATTGCTGTTGTATCACAAAATAATGGAAATCAACTAAGGCCAGTAAATGAATTTAAAACAGAAAATAGCTGATTATCAAACTTAAAATATTCTTAATAATAGTAGCTCCCTAACTGGATGTCTTATTTACTTTTCTTGTTGTAGAGACAAACTACATACACCAGAGTTAAAGGAGGAAAGGTTTATTTAACTCACAGTTTATAGAGGTTTCACTTCCTAGTTGGCTACTCCAAGGTAGGGTGGCTTGGCAGAGGGGCATCACAGAAGAGAAACAGTTCTTAGCAGGCAGAAGGCAGCAAAGCAACTAAGTAGCAAGGAAGTAAGCAACAATAGCAGGCTTCTTTCTGTCCCTTATATCCAGGCTACACACCCTTAGGGCAAGTAGCACTCATACCCAGGGTGAGCCTTTCTCTTATTATTCACACTCAGAACTATGCCAAATCAATCAGTGGACTAATTTAGTATTCACACACTCTTAATCCCAGCATCATACATTCTAGATCCAGCCACCTCTAAAAAATTCTCACCTATGACTGCATTGGGCTTTAGGGGAACATCTAGACATAAGCCATAACACTGGGCTTGGTGGCACATGCCTGTAATCCTAGCACTTGGGACTGAGGCAGGAGGATCACAGTGAGTTCAAGGCCTGCTTGGGCTATATAGTGAGTTCAAGGGCAGCCTGAACTATGTAGCAAGACCTTGGCTCAAAAAACTAAAAATGGTAGTAGTAGTAGTAATCATTGTTGTAGTTTTAGTAGCAGTCATGGCAGCTTCCTGAAGTTTATTTCACTCTTCAGATAATGGAAAAACTAAAAAACCTATGATCACTTTTCTGACTCCCCTGCCATAATTGATGGTTTGTAGCCCACCAAGACCTATATGATCATTCTAATTCGAAAATTCCTGTAGTATATTCTGAGATACTGTTTCTCTGGCCGATTAGGCTTGCTGCTTTCTAATGTCTATGAGTACTGTAGATTCAGGAAAGCCCTTTTCCATAGGTGTGAAAGGGAATTACACTATGTTTGCATTAGTGCAGCAGTAAGTAGGGTTTCCACTGCACAGAATTATAAACCAACGTGGAACCCTGAATAGCCAAACCTCCTTATACCTCTTCACCTTCTATACATTTTCTGTCTCTCTCCCCCTCCCCCTCTCTCCCTCTCCCTCTCCCTGCTGCTCTCCCCTTCCCCCCACACACATACACACCAGTTACTACTAGGCTGAGGTCAATACGAAATTAACAATTTAAAAAGGAAGCTAGTTCAGTAGAAAGCTAATTATATAGTCATAGCTTAGTAAGAATGATTGATGATGTTTTAGTCACATACAGCACAACATGAGCATAGTTATTTCATCATAATGCCTTCTTTAAACATAATTTCCCATGGATAAAATATGATTAGCTAGACATGGTGAGAAATGCCTTAATCCTAGCATTCAGAGAGGCTAATGCAGGAGGATCGCCACATATTCAAGGCCAGCCAGGGCTACGGAGTGAGTTCCAGGACCAGAGAGACTCTGTCTTGAAAAACAAACATAACAAACAAAACTTTTTTGCCTTTTTGTTAAAACAATGGCAAAGTTTCACATTTATTAAAGGTCAGAAAAAACAGAAGGGTAGAGGAAGAATGGGCTCTGCAGACTGAATGTGGTCGGAGTGGAAGGGTAGGGGATATATATAAATATTATATACCCTACACTATCAGATGGGCTGCTCTGAAGAGGCACGGAACCCCTGCCTTTTAGAGTTAGTAACAAGTGGCCAAAATAGTGCATAATTATTGAAGAATGAAGTATAAGCAAGTTTATGTTTTGTAAGAAGTTGAAAGAGGAAAATATCTTAAGTTCTTTGGAGATTCATTATAGACAGTTTCTGAATGCTGAGGAAAGACAAAAAGCTATTGGTGAGGGGCTGGGGATTTAGCTCAGCGGTACCACTCCTGCCTCGCAAGTGCAAGGTCCTGAGTTCGATCCCCAGTATCAGGAAAGAAAAAAAAAAGCTATTGGTGAACTTGTCACAGGAAATACTACATATTTAGGTTGTTCCAAAAAACTTTCTTGGTACATTCACTCCTAAACTCTGAGTGACTCACTCAGTGAGTACTGAACACATGATATAATTTAGTCACGTCTCCTAAATTAGTGTAGTGCAACAAACTCTAAATATAGAAATGTTATAGTCTCTTGGGGTTAATTATTTTCTTTGTAAATTACAATACAGAGGTAAGTTTAGATAGAACATATAGTAAAGCATTCTGATACTGGAATTATTCTGAGAAAATCGATCATTTATCTGTCATTCAGTTTTGTGACAAGTGAAAGAACAGATGGTGCAGCATATTAACTCCAAAGATTTGTGGTGTTCTTTATTTTGTTTTGGTTTAATTTTGTTGTTATTATTGTTGTTGTTGCCTTGACCTGCTGACCTGGATTCACTGTGTAGCCCAGGCTGCCCTCAAACTCATACCATCCTCCTACCTCACCCTCCCCAAGGGTGGAATTACAGATGTATGGTGCCACACCCAGCTTCAGGATTTGTAATTTTTTTTTCTTTTTATTGAGTTTATTGGTACATTTTAGGGATACAGTACAGTTACATTCATTGTTGGGATCTTGTACCTTTACATGACAGGTCTTGGTTCTCATTTTTTCCACTTGTCCCTGCAGGATTTGTAATCTTAACTGCACTCTGAGGATAAGTGGAATGATATTACCACAGGAGTTAGTATGTAAGGAAAAAACCCAGGAAAGGCTCAAGCTTTAGAATAAAGTCAGTCTCATTACAGGGTAACATCTCAGATTTATAGAACAATTTTTAGTTGTTTTTGTTTCAGTTTTGTTTTTTTATACTGGTGATTGAACCAGGGCCTTATGCATGGTAGGCAGACACTCAACCACTGAGCTCTATCCCCAGCATTTTTTTGTATTTTGAGACAGTCTCACTAAATTGCCTGGAATATCCTTGAATTTGCGATCCTCCTGTCTCAGCCTCTGAGTGGCTCGGATTATAAACATGCACTACTGCACCCAGCTACAGGTATCTTAACTAAAAGTTGCAGCCAGGCACAGTGGCAAATGCCTATAATACCAACTTCTTGGGAGGCTGAGGTAGGGGGTTAAGAGTTTAAGGCAAGTCTTGGCAATTTTGTGACACCTGTCTCAACATACAAAGAGGGCTGAAGATGGAGCTGAGTAGTAGAGTGCCTGCATAGCATGTCCAGTTCTCCACACTGGAAAAAACTCTGTGTGCATTGTATTGGTAAAGCAGGTATAACCACTACAGTGACAGCTCATGCAAAAAAGACTTTGCCAATATACTTGGCTTCTTCTTGTATTAAATAATCTTATATGTCATTTTTAGTAGGACAAAATGCCTCTAGTCAAAACACAATGACATTGAACTGCTACCCGACTTTATACCCAGCCTAAAAGAACATTTTATCACTTTTTAACAAACTCCAGGGTTTACTAGGCCCGCTGACTGACCAGTGCTGTAACTAAAATAAGTGCAAACAACATTCCTGCCACCCGCCCTCCTCTGTGTGGCTCATCCTTGCCTTCCAGGAGTGGGGTCCCACTCAGACATACATACAGTGCAGAATCCAGTTCACATCCACACTAAAAGGGCAAGGAACCTGCCCTCTGGCATACACGCGCACACACACACACACACACACACACACACGCAGGCATATGGTCTCTGTCCTGCTTTAAAGCTGATCAATCCGCCGACATTCCCAATACCATGTAGTCCTAGAAATTCTACCAGGGAAGTTCCCACAGCCACATTGAATATGAAAGATATGGTCTACATATTACACTGTTAGTCTTAGTCTTCAGTTTCTGGCCTTTCTGCCCCTTATTTTTCCAGGACTTCTGCAGCCTCACTGCCCCCCCGGCAATCTGAACCCTGGTTCCAGTCTATACAAACAATTCTATATACCACATAAAGAATTGAAGGGGCTTTAACTGCTGATCCAGCTTTGACTTGTACCTTGGTTCTGAACTGACTTGTGGACTTAGGGTAGTTGTAGTAACCTGAATCCCCATCTTGTTAATCTCAGTGCTGTGACCACAATTTTGACAATACCCTTTCAGGAACTAGAGAATTTGCCAACTCAAAGTATGTTGCTTCAGTACCATTTCCTGTGGGCAAACATTTTTGCCCATCTACATTTCTAGCTGTCCCCTGTCCTGCACTTCTTTTTCTTTTTTAATTTGTGTCTGGTAAAATCTATTATAGCAGGTTTTTTGTTTTGCTAGGTTTTTTTGGGGGTGGTACCGGGGATTGAACTCGGGTCCTTGCACTTGTGAGGCAGGCAGCAGAACCACTGAGCCAAATCCCTGGCCCTTGCTGTGCTTTTTAACCTAGGTGATAGAAGTATTGATACAGGTGTGCTTTGAATTCAGGTTTTGAGTTTTTTGTTTGCTTTTGTTGCTGTTGTTGTTGATGATGAGTCCTACTTTTCTAGTGCAGTTTTAGGTTCACAGGAAAATTGAAAAGAAAAGGACAGAGTTCCTATGTTCGCTGCTCCTACAAATGCATAGTCTCCTCCATTACCAACATTCCCACCAGAGTGATCCATTTATTACAGTGTGTGAGTCTATGACATACCATATTCATCCAAAGTCCACAGTTTGAGCTCATTCTTGGTTTACAGCCTGTGGACTGGGACAAATGTTCGGCGGTGTGCATCCACCATTAATACTGTGTCGCACGTAGTATTTCCACTAAAAGCCCCCTGTGTTCCTCTTTTCCTCTCCTTTACCCTTGGATCTTTTTACCATTGCCACAGTTTTGCCATTTCCAGGATGTCGTAGTTAGAATCATAGAGTATACAACCTTTTCAGACTGGTTTCTTTCATGTAGTAATACATGTTTGAGCTTCCCCGCGTCTTCATGGCTTATACCTTATTTCTTTCAAGTGCGGAACACTTCACCATCATCTGGATGTACCGCAGCTTAGCAGCTCAGCTACTGAAGGAGACTTTGGTTGATTCTCAGTTTTGACAATTAGGAGAAAACTGCTCTAAACATTCATGTGCAGATTCTTGTATAAACATGTCTTCAACTCTTTGGGTAGATACAAGGAGCACAACAGCTGGATTGTATGGTAAGAGTATATTTAGTTTTATAAGGAACCACCAAACTCTTCCAAAGTGGCTTTATATTTTCGTATTCGTATGTGCAATAAATGAGAGTGCTTGTTGCTCCACAGCTTTCCAGCATTTGGTCGTTCTGGATTTTGTCCTTTCTACCAGGTATGGAGCAATATCCTGTGGTTGTTTTGACATAACAGTTTTTATGTGTTGTAGCACCTGGGAGTATATCAGCCATAACCTAAGGAAGCCAGGATCATTACTAGTGACAGTACCAAGCCTTGAAGACACTCTCGCTGCTCTTCAGGTTTGTCAGCCAATCCTCCAACATTTTTATTGTCAAAGCTTTTCTCCTGTTTTTTTCTCACAGGTATTACAGAAAATATTCTAGAAATGCTCTGTCTGGAAATAGTGACAAGTGACAGAATAGCAAGACCTTATTGCTTAAGCACTGGTCTGTGGTTTATCTCCTGGCCTGAAGAGCTCTGAAGTTGTAATGCTTATATGGTTATAAATCCCCTTGCTTCTCTATCCAGTTTTTCTGTGAAGTCATAGTTTTAGGTTAACGAACATTATTGACTACTTTTAAGAAGCTTAGAACACCCATATCATAACTGTGTTTCTTAGAACAGAAGGAACATGGTTGTTTCAGGCTTCTGGAATCAAATGAGCAGACTGCAACTTGGCCTGTAAGTCACTTAGGAATCTTAAACTATTTTCTTTGTACCCCTGCTTCTCCATATATAAGGATGTTATTTAATAATAAAGTTCATCCCAACAAGTTATCCTTTTATGAAGATTAATTAGATTTGTGAAGCTCCTAGCAATCCCCAAATGAAAGTCACTGTTGTATTGCTTAATACAGAGTACTATTATTATTTTTGTAGTGGACCTTTCCTTGTATATGATTTCTTCCTTTATAAAACCAAACAATCTGAAAAGAAAACCCATTAATCTATATAACAAGTATGTACTAATAAGAAAGATGGCAAAATGTTAAATAAAATCAGTCATCAATAATACTTTAAAAAAATTTTAGCAGTCATCCAAATTATAAAAGTAACTCATGCTTGTTATAAGGAAATAATCCAGAGGAAAGGTGTCAGTCTGCTCAGTTACCCTCTTCATTTCTTCCAGCCCTTTGAGTGGTATGATCCTGCCATAATTCTCCATACCTTTTAAGCCTGACATCCTAGCTACTCAGGAGGTTAACACAGGAGCATCAAAAGTTCAAAGCCAGGGCCGGGGATTTAGCTCAGTGGTTCTGCCACCTGCCTTGCAAGCACAAGGTCTGAGTTTAATCCCCAGTACCAAAAAAAAAAAAGTTCAAAGCCAGCCTGCGCAATTTAGTGTGACTCTGACTTAAAATAAAAATGAAAGGGTCTGGGGATGCAGTTCCATGGTAGAGAGCCCTGGTTCTGGTCCTCAGTACTACCAAACAAAAAGCCCTTTTAAAACATATGGTCTCTAATCTGTGTTTTTTGTTTTTCTCTGGTACCATGGATCCAACTCAGGACCTTGAGCTTGTGAGGTAGGCACAGTGCCACTGAGCTAAATCCCTAGCCCATAATTTCTATATATACCAAAATAATTTAGTGATTTTTCATTTACCAAAATAATGGCTTTCACTCTAAATACATAAATTTCTCCAAATAAGCATTAGAAATTGATATTTATGAAGATTCATTATATATAAATTCTTGTTAATTATATTGCTTTCTATTTAAGAAAATTTCTTTCAACAGCTAAGGCTCAAGTTTGCAGTCTGAGAAGGGCCCAGTGAATGCTGTTGCCCCGCACCCCTTACTGTGACAGTTTTTCTCTGTATTCCCATCACTTGTCTTTTGTTGTTTAAGCCTAATGATAATGATTAAACTGTTTCTATTAAAAAATTATATTCTTAGCCAGGCATGGTGGCACACACCTATAATCAAGCACTTGGGAGGCTAAGGCAGGGGGATTGCCATGAATTCTAGGCCAGTCTGGGCAATGTGGTAAAGTCAAGGCCAGGCTGACTTATATAGTGAAACCCTGTCTCAGAAAACAAAGCAGAACAAAAAACCATATTCTTTCAAGTTCAGAAATCACAATAGATCACAGTATGGTCTCTAAATCCATGGACCAATCATTTACAAAAAATGATTCACGTGGCACCGTGCAGACTTAGTCCTGTTCACTGTAATAAAAATCGATCACTTAGTGATGATTCATAAGATTCCAGAAAACAGGAGCATTCTGCAAGTTTCACTTTCATTTATAATTCTTTTCTTTTTCTCCTAGACTAATATACAGTTATCCTCCTGGGTTGAAGAGGTACAACTGAACTATGATGGCTGCTCACAAAAGGATATTGACAGAGAAGCTCTTGAACAAATTCATTTATATAAGATTCTCTAGCACTGAAATGGTCCTCCCCACTGTAATGTTTTGTTGAGTGTATTACAAAATGAAAAAGAAGCTGGATGTGGTGGCACCTGACTGTAATCCCAGCACTTGGGAGGCTGAGGCAGGAGGGTCTCTGTGAGTCCGAGGGCAACCTGGGCTACATACTGAGTTCAAGGCCAGCCTGAACTACATAGCGAGACTCTGTTGAAAAAAAAAAGAAAAGAAACATCCCCAATATTCTAATACATATTTTTCTGTATATTCCCTTTTGAATTCGGTATATATGATTGGGCATTTGTAAATAGTTGTTTATGTACACACATATGTATAGTTGTGTATGTCTATGTATGACTTTATTCTGCTTTGTGTGATGATATGATTAAAATATTTATCTGAGATTATTGTTATCTCCTTTTTTGTCAAAAATATAAATGTATCTGTCTTTAATCAGTAATTCTGTGTTCCATGCCCAAAAATGCCTCCAGAAAAGCCTGCAAACTCCCTTTCATGTAACAGGAAGGTGGGGGATGGGCAGGTTATACTTAACCCTTTTTTATATCTCTGCTATCAGAGTCCATGTACACAGCTTTTTTGTGAAGAAGCTAAGACTAAAACTTTTTGTTTGTTTTTTGTTTTGTTTTGTTTTGAGACGGGTTCTCGCTTTGTAGTTCAGGCTGGCCCTGAACTCATTATGTAGCCCAGGGTAGCCTCAAATTCCCATCGATCTTCCTGCCTCTGCCTCCTGAGTGCTGGAATTACTGGGGAATGCCACAATACCCAGCAGAACTAAGAATTTTTAAATGCAGTTGCTAGGAAGAATGTAACTAGAAAAATAACCTTTAAAAATTATAGAGAGATGAGTTAGATCCCCAGTAAAAAAAAAAAAAAAAATGCAGGGAGAATATATCTAGGTGGAACAGTTTTTTTTCCTATACAGTAGTCCCTTGAGTTATGACCAGCTTGACATACGAATAACTTGGGTAATTAGGTTAATGGGAGATTCATCTGCCTCTTGTTATCTATAGTATGTATCCAGGTAGAGATCGAAATCTCAGTTGTATTGACTTACAACCAACTTGAGTTATAACCAGCCTCGGGGAATCAATTGAGTTGATAAGTCAAAGGTCCACTGTACTTTTCTATCTTTCCTTTTTTTTTAATAAGACTATATCTTCTGAAATTAAGCAAAACTTTTCTTTTTTTAAAGAATGCAGTTGCCAGAGGTGGTGTATAGTGTCTGTATGTAATTCCACCATCCTGGGGGCTGAGGCAGAAAGATTACAAGGTTAGCCCAGCCTGGACAACTTAGTGACTTAAGGAGACCCTGGCTCAAAGTAAAACATCTTTAAAACAAAGTTGGGTAGGGTGAAGATGTAGCTCATTGCAAAGGCCATGGGTTCAATTCCCAGTACCAACAAAAAGAAAAGCAATGAACATTAGAACTGTAACATTTAACTAGTTACAGTGATCTCATATTTGAAATTATAGCGTAAGTGATGTATTTCTTAATGAAATGATGTTATTTCTTAAAACTAACCTATATTTTGAAATTGCAGCACCTTTTGGAGATTTATCTTTTGAAACAGATTTATGTAAGTCAGGCATCATGGTACATATCTATAGTCCCAGGTACTCCTAAGGCTGAGACGGGAGGATCACTTGAGCCCACTAGTATAAGATCAGCCTATTCTATCTACCTTTTGAAAGGGAGCTTTTGGTCAGTAACTGAACAAAGTGCTCAAAATAAAAAGAATTTTAGAACTCCACATTTACTGTTGGTGTTAATAAGTTAATATTTAGGGTTTGTGCTGGGCTTGGTGGCACATGCCTGTAATTCTAGGACTCAGGAGGCTGAAGCAGGAGGATTGCCATGAGTTCAAGACCCACCTGAATTGCATAGCAAGACCCTTTTCCAAAAGAAAGCAAATTAGGATCTGGTATAACATTGAATAGCAGAATAAATTCTGAAATTCTAATGCTTCCTTGTCCATATAAGCGCTATTCATTCCCGCTGTCATTCAACACTTTCCATGCTCGGCCTTTTCCACTCATCCCATAAAGGTAAAAGGATGTTATCAGCAATTCCCAGCATCCAGTAACAATTAATGGATGTGTCCAGGAGCTAATTTAGGCTTTTTTAGACTTTCATTAAAAAAAAGAAAAAAAAATGTAAAATGTTTTGAGACGGGGTCTTACCGTGTAGTTTAGGCTGGCCTTGAACTCACTTTGTACCCCTGGCTGGCCTCAAACTCAGCAGTCCTCCTGCCTCAGCCTCTCAGGTGTTGGAATTACAGGTGTGTGCTATCATGCCTGGCCTAGAAAGTAAGTTTAATATAGTTGGGGTTTTTTTTGTTGTTTTTATTTGGTTTTTTGAGACAGGGCCTCACTATGTAGTTGAGATTGACCCGGAACTCACTATGTAGCCCAGGCTGGTCTCGAACTCACAGCGATCTTCCTGCCTCAGCCGCCCAAGTGCTGGTATTACAGGCGTGCACCACCATGCTGGCAATTTTAAACAGCTAACTTGTTGGTGATAATTATATGATTTGTTATACATATGTACATTAATACGCACACACACACACACACACACTCTTAAATAGTGTGTAGCCCAGGCTGTCCTTGAACTCACAGTGATCCTGCCTCAGCCTCCCAAATGCTGGGATTACAGGTATGCCAATAGCCAGCTATTGGCTAAATTATAGTAACTATATTTAGGGACTTAAATTTCAATGAGTGCTCCCTGCAGCATGTATTGAGAATATTGCTTAAGATACAAATAATCATTGTCCATGAAAACAAGAGTTTATTAGGAAAATGGCACATCATTACAAACATGGCCCTCACTGCCATGCTGTTCTTAGCAGCATACTTGCTAGACTCTGAAACTCATTTGCCTTAGTGTTTATTTGCTGCCCTTCAGAAGCATCGAAGCAAATTTGGTGCTGTGCAGTGGATCCATGGCACAACTCCATTCCAAATACCCTTGATGGGCACTGAAGAAGACGTAATATCAGTAGAGAGCAGTCTCTGTCAGCTTGGTTTCAGGTCATCAGTCCCTCATCTGTAAAAACATGCAATAATTTTGCTGTCTGTTCCACTCCATCTGTGGAATATAGTCAAAAGTACAGGTCAGGAAATATTACAAAGAATCAACAGCTGGCATCTCATAGAGTAAAGAGACAACCCACAGCATGGGAAATGCCCATCAATTGACAAGTGGAGAAAGAAGATGTGTTTTTTTTGTTGTTGTTTTTTGTTTTGTTTTGTTTTATTACAGTGGAGTACTGCTCTGACATAAAGAAGGATGCGCTTCAGAAATTTATGGCTAAATGAATGGACCTCGAGACCATACTCCTAAGTGAAATAAACCAGACACACGTTTAAATACTGCACTGTTTCTCTAGTGTGAGACACTGAAAATGGAAGTAAGGACTAATGTGTATAAGAGATATAGGGAAATGGGAAGAAAACATTCAAATGGAAAGGGGAGCAAGGCAGGGCGAGGGAGAAAGGAATAAAGGGACAAGAAAAAAGTGGAAATAGAAAAAATGGAAACAAAGCCTTTATACATGGGATGGGAAAAAACAGGCAGGATGTATCATGTGCAGGTGCAAATTCCCTATGATGAGTGTTATCATTATGTATGTCTAAAATGCACCAACAAAGGTTTGCTATAAAAAAAAACCTTTTCTCCTTTCAAAACAAAAAAACAGGTTATAGATGATTTCCATAGATCAGTGGAAAAAAGGACAATGATTACTGTTTGCACTGCTATGGCTTTATACAAGTCAAACTGTAGATCTCTAGTTGATGGAATGGAAAAAAGATACACTAAAATATTGGAAAATATTTTTATGAGTATATTTAGTGCTTTTTTGTGGCAGGGTCTCTCTGTGTAATGCAGGCTAGCCTTAAACTCTCAACCCTCCTGCTTCAGCCTCTCAAGTGCTGGGTTTACAGCTTTGTAACCCCATCGCTGGCTTTAGCATATTTTTTAATAAATATGAAACATAGAACTAGAATACCAAGGAGACAGTTTTAATATTCTATATACCAGTTTTAATAGTCTATGTGGTATTATTCAGATTATTTGAATGTATATTTGTCTAGAGACAATTATCACATGAAAAGGCTAGTTTCTTGGTGTTGGGAATTTTACACCTCTTGAAATCTAATTACTCAGCGTGACTTGAACAGCATGCATGTTTGAGGCCAGCTTGGTCTACACAGTGAGTTCAAAGCCAGCGTGAACTACATAGTGAGACCCTTTTTCAAAAAAAAGAAGAAATGCTGACTGATACATGTTAGACGTGGCTGAATCTTAAAAAAAAACGTGATGTGAAAGAAGCCACTCACAAAAACCACATTATATAATTTAATTCATATGAAATGTCCAGAAGAGGTTAATCTATAGGCCAGAAGTACATTACTGGTTTCTTAGGACTGGGAAGGGGGAGGCAGTGTTTGGGAAATGACTCCTTGTAGGTAGAAGGCTTCTTTTGGGGTGATAAAATAGTCTAAAATTAGATTGTGGTGATAGCTGTACAACTCTGATTTTGCTAAGAACCACTGAATTGTTCACTTCATATGTGTGCATGGTGTATTGCATGGTGGTGAATTCTATTTCAGTAAGACTGACTTGAAAAAAAAAATTCAGGAACAAAAGTAAATTTAGCTGTGGTTTATATCTAGATTTCCCCCGTAAGCCTCATGCATTCAAAGGTGGGCCTTTTCAGAGGTGGCTGGATTTAGATGTGTGAATATGGATTAAGCTTGTGTGATAATTTAATTAGTCCACTGATTGATTAGCATATGTCTGGGTGTGGATAATGGGAAGTCCTGCCCTGAGTATGGGTGGCACCATCCGATAGGCTTGTAGCTTGGATAGGATAAAAGAGAAGGGAAGGCTTGCTGTTTTTTGTCTGCCCTGCCATGGACTGTCTCTCTGTCATGCCTCTCTGCCATGCTGCCCTGCCTTGGGGCCAGCCAGCTATGGACTGAAACTTCTACAAACTGTGAGCTGAAATACTGTAAACTTTTTTTTTTCCTCTGACTGGTGGGTGTTAGATGTTTTGTCCTAGCAGTGAAAAAGTAACTAAGACAGTTGTGAACAATATTTGTGACTTTATCCTTGTAAAAGTTGGATAATTATTTAGTGCAGCAAGCAGTATTTCTATTATTAAATCATAAAGTGAGCAGACTAACTGTATGTAAGCCAGACATGGTGGCACATGCATGTAATCTCAGCTAGTCAGGAGGCTGAGACAGGAAGATCACATGTTCTTTTAATAACAAGAAGAGATCCCAGTTGTTTCTTTTTATCTGTGTTATCCACTCCTGCTTCAACCCAGGCAAACACCCCTCCAATTTCTGTTATGAAAAATTAGTCTGTTTTTTTTGTCACTTTTTTTATTGAGTTTATTGGTACATTTTAGGTATACAGTACAATTACATTCATCATTGGGGTCTTGTACCTTTACATGACAGGTCTCGGTTCTCATTTTTTCCCCTTGTCCCTGCCCACCCTTCAAATTAGTCTGTTTTATGTAACTGGGCAACTTATCAAGACCCTGTCTCAAAATAGTTTGTTTTGTTTTGCTTTGTTTTGTTTTATTTTTTAAAAGGTTGGAGAAGTAGCTTAGTGCTAGAACACTTGCCTATCATGTAACAGGCCCTGATTTCAATCATCAGAAATGTAAAGGGGAAGCATACCTGTACTTAAGTTGATTTTCACAGATAATAGCAAACAGTTTGCAAAAGGGAAGGGGACCAAGAGATGGAAGGAGGGAAGGGATAAAAATTAATTGGCATGTGTTATGTTCATGTATCAACTTCCCATAATGTGGTCATTATGTACTGCAGATATGTACCAATAAAAATTAAGTAAATTGATTTCCAGAAAAACCAGTGTATACTAAAAATTATCCTAATTTCAGTAGGCTTGTCGGGGAAATGAGATCATGATAGAACTATCGCCTACTATCGGGGATCGAACTCAGGACCTTGCGCTTGTGAGGCAAACGGTGGAACCACTGAGCTAAATTAAATCTGCGGCCCTATCACCTACTATTTTATGTACATGAAAACACGGAAGCTAGGAGCCTTCTATTCAGGTTCTGGTGCAAGTCCTCTTCAGACTGGATGCGTGTCCAGCGTCTTCAGGGCCTTCAAACATTTTTAGCACTGAAGAAAACTTTTACATTATGCTTGAAGACATGATAAAGATTGGAAAAATCCCTGGCTGATGGTTTTAAAAGAAAGCAAACTGCCTCCAAATCCATGAGGCAGCCCCCTAAAGCCAATTCGGCCTACCGTCTTCGCCTTTGATCACTCCAGAGGACTGTTTTCACAAGTAAAACAGTTTTGAAGAAAGCGAATTTCAGGGTTTATAAAGATGCGCAGAATTCTAAGTAGTTCTCCCAAACCCTGCGTCTCACGTTGGCCCTAGGGTCGTGCTGTGCAGTCCCTGAGCCATCAACACAGCATCACAGGCCACATGGTCAGTGCAGAGACCCCGGCAAGGAGGGTGCGCCCCTGGGAAACCCTGGCGGAGGACAGAGGGAGAGTCTGCCCCCTTCTGAGGTTTTTTGTCTTTGTTTTTGTTTTCAGTTTTATTGATACATTTTTAGGTATACAATATATGACATTCATCATTGGAGATTTGTACCTTTACATAATCTATCTTGATTCTTATTTTCCCCCTTCCCCTGCCCTCCCTTCAACTCTTCCACCCCTCTCTATTTACAAAGATTTTGTTTCCATTTTTTCATTTTCTCGTATTAATTCCATTCCCCTTTCCTTACCTACCCCTCCCACTTCCCGTTCCCCTTTGCATCTTTTCTTCTTAGGTCACATTATCTATTATATATTTTCATCCTTATTTACACTTTGTTTCTCACACCAGAGAAATGATTCAGTATCTACACACGTGTGTACTGTTTATTTCACTTGCGTTATCACCTGAATGTGCATCCATTTAGCTATAAATGCCTCTAATTTATCATTCTTTATGGCTGGCTAGTACTCCATTTAATTTTTTTAAAAACATTTTCTTTATCTAGTCTCCAGTTGATGGGCAATTGGGCTGTTTCTATGATTTAGCTATTACAAACTGTGCTGCTATGAACATGGGTGCACATATATCACTGTAGTATGAGTCTTTGAATTCTTTTAGGATGATATCCAGCAGGGGAATAGCTGAGTCAAATGGGACCTCTAGTTCTAGTTCTTTGAGGTATCTCCATACTGATTTCCACAGTGATTGCACCAGTCTGTACTCCCACCAACAGTGGAGAAGGGTTCTTTTTCCCCCCACACTCCCGCCTGCATTTGTTATTGGTTGATTTCATAATAGCAGCCATTCTTTGTGGGGTGAGGTGGAATCTCAGTGTTGTTTTTATTTGCATCTCTCGAAGGACCAGCAATGTTGAAATTTTTTTCATATATTTGTTTTCTATTTCTACCTCTTTGTCTGAGAAACGTCTATTCATTTCAGATACCCATTTTTGAACTGGGTCTTTAAATTTAGGGAGTCTGATTTTTTTAAAAGGTTCTTTATATATTCTAGATAATAGACCTTTGTCTGAGGAACAGCTGGTAAAATTTTCTCCCACATTGTGCGTTGTCTCTTCATGCTGTTGATAGTTTCTCTTGCTGTGTAGAAGCTTTTTAATAAGAAGAGATCCCAGTTGTTTCTTCTTATCTGTCTCATCCACTCCTGCTTCAACCCAGGCAAACACCACTCCAGTTTCTGTTATGAAAAATTAGTCTGTTTTATATAAATGGAACCATGCCATATGCAATTTCTCTACCTAACTTCTCATTCAGCATAATGACTTTTTAATTTTGGATTTTTAACATTTTTTCTCTTTTATCTGTCTTGTTTTATTTCTTTCCAGGAAATGATTTCCTATCCCTCTGTATACTAACAGTTTTCTCTTGGATAACAGCATTCCCTCGTATCAGCATAATGCATTTGTTTGTGTGTTCACTGGCTTATGGTCTTTTTGGGCAATTACAAATAAAGTGGCTACGGGCATTTGTAAGTGTTTATGTGGTTGTATGCTTCCTTGGGTGAAATCCTGGGACTGGCATGACTAAGTTGTATGAGATGTATATGCTTTTTTTTTTTTTTTTGTAGTACCAGGGATCGAACTTGGGCCCTTGTGGTTGCAAGGCAGGTAGTGGAACCACTGAGCCAAATCCCCAGCCCTGTTTAAATTTTTTAATAACTATCAAACTCTTTTCCAAAGTAGATATGTTATTTTATACTCTTTTCTATTTATCTAATCTGAGGTCACAAATATTTTTTCTGCTTCTAGAAGTTTTATATTTTTAGCCCTTAAACATATAAAGTGCAGGGCTGGGATTTAGCTCAATGCTTCCACCACCCGCCTCACGAGCACAAGGTCCCAAGTTTGATCCCTGGTACAAAAAAAATAAAATCTATATCTATATCTGTATCTATATTTATCTATCCATCTATCTGTCTATAGTGTGAAATAAAGATCTATTTTTTTGCATGTGAATATCCAATTATTCTAATACCATCTGGGGGTGAGAAAGGTCTTACTCTGTATTTCAGGCTGGCCTTAAACACACTACATAGCCCAGGCTGACCTCAAAGTCGAGACAATCCCCTGCCTCAGCCTCCCAAGTGCTAGGATTATAGCTTTTTAATCTCCCAATAATGGACTAGTGAGAAACAAATCAGAAAAACAATTCCATTTATAACTTCAAAAAAAATCCTTAGGATTCAATCTAATCAACAAAGGGAAAGACCTCTACAATCAAAATTTCAAAACATCGAAGAAACAAAATGAAGACACCAGAAGATGGAAAGACCACCCATGTCCGTGAATCAGCAGAATTAATATTGTCAAAATGGTTATCTTACCAAAAGGAATCTACAGGTTCAATGCAATCCCCATCAAAATACCAATGACATTCTTCACATAGCTAGAAAAAAATTCTAAAATTCACATGGAAACACAAAAGACTCAGAATAGTCAAAGCAATCCTAAGGTGACCCAACCCTGGAGGCACCACCACAATACCTGACTTCAAATTATATTACAAAGCCACAGTAACCAAAACAGCATGGTGCTGGTACAAAAATAGACATGTAGACCAGTGGGACAGAATAGAGGACACAAAACAAACCCATAACCTCCAGCTGTCATCTGATTCTGTACAAAGGGCTCTGTTGGAGAAAAGATAGCCTCTTTAACAAATAGTGCTGGGCAAACTGGACATCTACCTGAGGAAGATTAAAACTAGATCCCTATCTCTCAGCCTGTGTGAAAAATCAATTCAAAATGGATCTAAGATGTGAAACTTTGAAACTGCTAAGAGAAAACACAGAGGAAACCCTTGAAGCCAGAGGCTCAGGCAAATATTTCTTGAATAGGATTCTAGTAGCACAGGAAATAACAGCAAGAATCAAAAAATGATCGGGCATGGTGGCACACGCCTGTAATCCCATCAATCCTGAGACTGAGGCAGGAGGATCATTGTGAGTTTGAGGCCAACCCTGGCTACATAGTGAGTTCAAAAGTAGCCTGAACTACACAGTGAGACTGTCTCAAAAAACAAACAAAAAATCAACAAATGGGACTAGATCAAATTAAAGTTTCTGAACTGCAAGTGAAGCAAATAAGTGTGAACAGACAGGCTGCAGAATGGGAGGAGGAAATCTTTGCCAGCTATTCTTCAGGGAATTACTACCTAGAATATATAAAGAACTCAAAAAATTTAATACAAAAATCATACAATCAATAGAGTTACAAAAAATAGTCCAGTCAGTAACTGCACAAATGAAGTGAATACTCATTTCTTAAAAGAAGGACTACAAATGACAAATAAATACATGAAAGAACTATTCAACATCTTTGGCCTTTAGGGAAATGCAAATTAAAACTACAGTGAGATTCCATTTCACCCCAACCATAATGGCTATTATGAAGAATATAAAAAACAATAAATGCTGGTGAAGATTGGGGGAAGGGGTTTGAGGGTGAAGAGAACCCTTCTACACCGCTGATGGGAAGAGCACTTGGGAGGCTGAGGCGAAGGATCACCACGAGTTCAAGTCCAGCCTGAATTACATAGCAAGATTGTCTCAAAAAAACAAAAAAAACCTATAAAACTACAATGCTGGGCGGGGAATTTAGCTCAGTGGTTTGCCTGCCTCACAAGTACAAAGTTCAATCCCCACTACCAAAAACAACCAAACAACAACAACAAACTACATTGCTGATGGGAATATAAATCAGTGCAGCCTCTATGGAAATCAGTGTGAGAATTCCTCATAAAACTGAAAATGCAGTTACCCATTTGATCCAGCTATGCTGCTCCTTAAAGCAGTTAGAGGTAGCATACTAGAGACACTTGCACGTTTACTATGTTTATTATGGCACAATTCACAACACCCAAGATATGGAACCAGCCTATGTGCCCATCAACAGATGAGTGCATAAAGAAATGTTTTACATATGTGTGTATACACACACACACACACACACACACAATGGAATATTATTCAGCTGTGAAGAACAAAATTTTGTCTTTTGCAGAAAAATTGAGATATCTGGAGATTTTCATGTTGAATGAAATAAACCAGTCTCAGAAAGACAAATAACATATTGTCCCTAATATGCAGAATCTAAAAAAGATGACAAGAAAGAAGGGAGATTATTATTGGATAAGAGAAAGGGTCTAAATGGGAGGAGAGAACCGCCTGCCTCTCAAGTACAAGGACCCAAGTTTGATCCCCGGTACAAAAAAAAAAAAAAAAAAAAAAAAAAAAAAAAATTTATATGCTTGGAGTATAAAAAAAAAAAAAAAAAAAAAAAAAAAAAAAAAAAAAATTTATATGCATGCAGGAATCTGCCTGCCAGAATGAAACTCATTAGTCTGTACAACCAGTATGTGTGTGCGTGCGTGCACGCGTGTACACACACACACACATAGATGTGAAGAAAACAGTCCTTCCCCTATTGAATCAGCCTGGCTCCTGTCAAAAATCAAGTAATCATAATGATGCATAATGATGTGCATGTCTATTCTGTGCTACACACACTTTTACACTACTATTACATTTGTCTTGATTACTGTAGTTTTCTAATAAACTTCCTTTCCAATCTGTATTTTTATTTCTTTTACTTGCCTTATTCTGGTGGCTGTGATTTTCAGCAGAATGTTAGCCAAAAGTGGTAGAAAGAAACCTCCTTATCTTGGTGGAAAATCATTTTGTTTTTCAATTTCAAGTATTGTTACCTGTAGGTTTCCTGTGCATACATATCCTTTATCAGGTAAATTAAGTTCCTTTCTCCTTAGTTTGCTAAGAGTATAAGTATGAGTGGATATTGAATTTTTCTTTTTCTTTTTTTAGTTCAGTCTGGGTTGAATTCACTATGCAGCCCAGGCTGGCCTCAAACTTGCAGGAATCCTCCTGCCTCAGTCTCCCAGGTTCTGGGATTACAGGCATGTACCACCACACCCAGCTTTACATTTATTAAAATAATGATAAGACTTTCTTTGTAAAGTCTGTAAAAACTGTAAATTATATTATTTAATTTTCAAGTGATTTTTCCCCCAGTACCAGGAATCAAACTCAGGATCTTGTACTTGCCAGGCAGGCACCATGCCACTTAACTACACCCGAGCTAATTTTCAACTGTTTAACTCTGCAACCTTGGATAAACCCTACTTGGCCATGGAGTGTTACTGTGTTACTGCTTTTGTACATGGTTGGAAGTGGTTTGCTACAATTTCAAGTCCGGGTTTACAAGGGAAACCCACGTGGAGACTAATTGTTTCCTTGAAGTACCTTTCACTTTGGTGTTGGGTTAATGCTTATCCCTGACCGTTTCAGACCATCTATATTTAAAGACTATTGATATGTCAGGTTAAATTTACCATTTTTCTATTTGTTACCTATTTATCTCATCTGTTCCTTCTTTGCTTTTTCCTCTTTTACCTTCTTTTGAATTAATTAGAATAGTTCCACTGATTCTATTTTATCCTTCTCTCTGCTCGTTAAACGGCTGCATGTCTTCATGTTTTTTAATGACTGCTCTAGAGTTTACAGTCTGTGTGAATTACTGTGCCAATTCATGAATAGCACAAAGACCTCATAATTGTATACTTGTCTTTGTCTCTGCCCAGGCTTTGTTCAATTACTGCCACTTTAAACCTTCATATGTATAGTTTAAACCCCACATGTTGCTATTTTTCTTTCTACAGACCACGTGTTTTGTTGTTTATTTATTTATTTATTTAGGTACCGGAGATCAAACTCAGGACCTTGTGGCTTGAGAGGCAGGCGGCAGACCATTGTATTTTCTGTTTGTTTGTTTTTGTGTGGTTGTGTTTGAGAGTCTCACTATGTAGTTGAGACTGACCTGGAACTCTCTATGTAGTTCAGGCTAGTCACAAACCCACAGAGACCCTCATGCTTTTCAACCTCCCGAGTGCTGGGATTACAGGCGTGCGCTACCACACCTGGCTTTAGACTGTTGTATTTTAAAGTGATTTTGAAAGAAAAAAATCTTTTCTTTTTACCCACACATTTACCATTTCAGGCACTTTATATTTCCAGCTGATTATCATTTTCCTTGTGCCTAATACTTCTCTTTTTCATCTCTTCATTTGGTCCACTGATGGTCCAATTTTATATGTCAGAAAATGTTTTTGTTTTGCTTTAATATTAAAATTTTTTTCCTGAATTTAGAATTCTAGATTGATTTTTTCGCAGTAATTTAAAGATATTATTTTGTGTCTTTTGGTATCACTCCTCAACAACTTAACTTTGTTGCACATTGGTGTGTTTTGTTTTATTTCTTGCTTATTTGGCTTGAATTTGTTGAGCTTTGTGAATTCCTGGGTTTACACTTTTAATCAAATTTGGAAAATCTATGATTATTTTTTCCACTAATTATTCCATCTCCCCAATTTTCTCCTCCCATTTTAAGACTCCAACTATACATACGTTAGTTAGGCTGCTCAATATTGTCCCACAGTTCACTTACGCTTTCTTCTGTTTCTCCCTCTTTTATACTTGTTTCATTTTGGATCATTTCTTTGAGTTTCCTTTGGTGTGTGTGTGAGGGGTGTCTGGAGATCATCTTTTATGTACTCCACCAGTTAGGTACTACTATACCTCTTCAGGTAGGGTTGAGTTACAGTCCTAGCCCTCTTTATTTATTTTCAGACAGGTCTTTGGCCTAAAACTTGGGAGCCTCCTGAGCAGCTGGGATTACAGGTGTAGGCCACCACTCCTGCTTTCATTCTTTCTTTAGTAGTGTCTAATCTGCTGTTAATCTCATCTAGGATACTGTTCATTTTTAGATACTATTTTTTCTCTAGCTTATTTATCTAGGAGTTTGATTTGGGTCTTTTTAAAACTCATACATGCCTCTTACCATTTTGCTCACTTTTTTTCTTTACCTTTTCAAAGACATACAGTATAGTTATAAAAGCTGTTGGTTTTTTGTGTGTGTTTTTGGTACTGGGGAATGAACTGGGGTCCTTGCGCTTGTGAGGCAGGTGGCAGAACCACTAAGCTAAATCCCTGGCCCATATAAAAGCCGTTTTAATGACTTTAACCCTATAATCCATGTCACTTCTGGGACTATCTCTACTGATTGGTTTCCTCATCAGAGGTGATGGGGCTCTGCTTGAGCCCCTGTGCTTGTGCCACACAGCCTAGGAAATCCCTACAGCCAGGGTCACCAGAGGAGCCGCCTTGTCCCAGTCTTTGAAAAATCACCATCCTGTGCTGCATGTTTTCTGATATCTGAAAACACTCTTGCCATTTTTTAGCCAGTTCTTAATTATTTTAGATAACAGGTTAATTCTGGTTCCTGTTACATAAACCTGGTTGATGGAAGTCACCTTATGCATATATTTTTTTCTTTTCAGTACTGAAGATCAAACCCAGGATACTCTACCGAGTGAGATGCATCCCCAGCCTTCTTATTTTTCATTTTGAAACAAGATCTCACTAAATTATCCTGGCTGGCTTGGAACTTATCATCCTCTCGCCTCAGCATCCCAAGTAGCTGGGATAATAGGCGTGTACCACCACATCCAGCTCACAATATAAATTTTTAATTTCCTAATGATTTCTTAGTTAACTACATAATCCAAATGTTGCATAAGAACAAAGTTCACAATTAAATTGTTTGACTCATTTCATAAGATGGAGGAAGCTAAAAAAAAAAAAAAAAAAAGGAAAAAGGTCTGAAATGAATAATTGAGGAGTGAGAAAAGTGATCATGATCCTTAGCCATGATGTTTTAACTAATAATCAAGCAATTTAGGTGACATTTCAAAGGCTTTTTAAAAAATGAAAATAATATTTTGCTTACAATTGCTTACTATTTCATGACTTTACAGATTCAAGTCATCAACATATTTCAGGACCAATGGCATTTTGAAAACCTATCCTTCCTCTACAGTTTTGCTCTTCATCAAAATTTGAGAAACTTGCTTACAAGTATGGGAGAGATTAAACATTTAAGACATAACTTTCAATTGCAGTTGTTATTCTAACATAGCCAAAATGCCTTTTTTCCAGCACAGGTTGCAGAATGACAGAACAGAGGAGGTAACTCAGAAGAAATTCTTTTTAAAGGAAAACTTTCAAAGTGAAATAAGAAATCTACCTCTTCCTATAGCAGTACTAAAAAAGAAAATCTCTTCAGATTAGTTATTTCACATTTTCCAAATAGGAAAATAATCATCTTTGGGCCATCAAAAGGTGTGGAAAGTTTTAAACACACACCTTTCAAGAAGGAGGTGCAACTGAAAAAGAGGCTTCCTCTCCCAAAGGCTTCTGGGGCTCTGACAGCCCAGAGCCCTGTCAGGATTGGTCACAGGGCAGCAGTGGCAATGGCTGAGGGTCCCTGGGGCTCAGGGTTTCACCCGCCACTCGTCACTTAGCAAAGCAGAATGTGCCTCTTCACGAGGCCAGCTGGGCAGGTTTCTCAGCAGGGAGAATGTGGTTTCCTGTTCTGGCTTGTGTCTAGATGTCCCCCCAAAGCCTCATGTGATCACAGGTGGGGCTTTTTCAGAGGTGGCTGGATCTAGAGTGTGTGATGTTGGGATTGATTCATGGTGCAGTGCTAGACTCGAGGTACTAGGATTAAGGGCATGAGTGCTACCTGCCCTAAGTACTCTGGATAAGATATAAGGGATAGAAAGAGGCTTGTTGCTTGTCTCTTGCTTGCTTTTGCTGTCTTTTGCCTGCCATGAACTGTTTCTCCTCTGTGATGCCCCTCTGCTATCGACCCTGCCTTGGAGCCAGCTGATGATGGACTGGACCTCCTTTAACTTTCCGTGTTAGGTATTTTGTCCCAGTAATGAGAAAAATAAGATATTTCCTAATACAGCATAATACCTTTTCAAAATATTTTAACTCTATTAAATTAAAAAGCACATACAAAAATTCCAACTATTTGTTTGTTTGTTTGTTTTTTGTTTTTTGAGATAGGATCTTACTATACGGTTGAGACTGATCTGGAACTCACTATGTAGCCCAGGCTGGTCTCAAACTCACAGCAATCATCCTGCTTCAACCTTCCGAGTGCTGGGATTATAGGCATGCACCACCACACCCAGCAAAAGTTCTAATTATAATTTATATGGCCAGGTGTTGTGGTACAGGCCTGTAATCCCAGCACTTCGGAGGCTGAGGCAGAAGGATCACTGAGTTTAGGGACAGCTTGGACTACACAGGAAGACCCTATCTCAAAAAAAAAAATCTGATCTTATCATCTAAAGGGACTCTTTAAGAATAGTCAACTGCAAAATGGTATATTCAGAAAAATCAAATACACCTTTTAAATTTATATAAACTTATATATTACAAGTTATTGTCTGAAATATCTATCACTATTATAACTTACAAATGTCTCTTGCTCTTTCATTTGTTTGTTTGTTTTGTTTTTGGAGACAGGGTCTCCCTATGTAGTTCAGGTGGGCCTTAGTGCATGTGATCCTTCTGCTTCAGCCTCCCAAGCACTGAAATTACACACCTGTTTTGTTTTTTGTTTTGCTTTGTTTGGTACTGGGTATCAAACTCAGGTCCTTGCACTTGGCAAGGCAGGTGGCGGAACCACTGAGCTAAAATCCCTGGTCCATGAAATTACACACCTGCACCACCACACCCCACTAAAACATCACTGAGCTCTTAAAATGAAACCAATGATCTCAAATACCACAAAGCTTTTTTTTTAACCTTCTGTGCTCCATTCCTGGAGGTATTACAACACCAAGTCAACATGTAGAGTAGACACTAAATTCCTTTTCCTCTTTCTGCTTCAATATCTATTTAGCACATTGTAGTCAGCTAGAGAACATGTACCACACTAAATAGATGGGAACAAGAGCTACACTTGATCTTAGACAAAGGCCCAGAAGCAATGCCAGAACAGTTTTTTTGTTTAGACAGTATATGGCCCAGACTGGCCTTGAACTTGCAGTGATCCTTCTGCCTCAGCCTCCTGAGTGCTAGGATAACAGGCGTGTGTCACCATGCTCAGCTGCCAGAATGTTTTTTAAGCCTCATTCTCCTTCGTATTGTACAGCTGAAACATGCAACTCCACATCTACTTGGGGTTTTCTGTAGGAACTTATCACGTGTGCAGGGATGTGACTAATTCCCAAGATTTCTTTACTGAAAAGACAAATTGTGCTTTTAGCAAAAGATTCTGAAGATAGTTTTTTAATTAACTATATTTGTCAGATAAATCTACATTTGCATTGAATTATCTTAAAAATCAATGTTTTTTCCTTATTAATGTTTCAGAGGACTTTTGCAGCAGTTTTTTTGGGGGGAGGCGGGTACCAGGGATCGAACTTAGGACCTTGCACTTACCAGGCAGATACGGTGCCACTGAGTAAAATCCCCAGCCCTTGCAGGGTTTGTTTTGTTTATCATTTTGGTATGGAGGACTGAACCCAGGGCCTGCATGCTGAACTACATCCCCAGCTGTTTTTTGTTTGTTTGTTTTTGATACTGGGATCGAACTCAGGGCCTTGTGCTTTTGAGGCTGGCAGAGGCACCACTGAGCTAAATCCCCGACCCCCAGCTGTTCTTTGTTTTTTATTTTTTATTTTGAGAAAAGGTCTCACTAAGTTGCCTAGGCTGGCTCAAATTTGGGATTCTCCTGCCTCAGCTTCTCAGAGTGCTGTGATTTTGAATGTGGGCCACCACACCTGGTTCTTTTCGTAGTTTCTTAAAGATACAAATTACTGAATAGTAATAGCTGTGAATTTATATTTCTACCAACATTCCTACTCCTTCATTTATACCATCAGCTCCTGAGTAGATGCCAGTCTTTTGTTTGTTTGTTTGCTTGTTTGTTTTGACTGAACAAGGTATGGAAGTCATTCCTCTTGGTGCTGCCCTGGATTCAGGCAGCAGATTCAACAACAGCACTTTCCAGGGCTATTTCTTGATTTATGTCATGTGGACTCAATGTAAGAAACATTTTAGCTGGGTGTGGTGGCGCAAACCTGTCATCCCAGCACTCAGGAGGCTGAGGCATAAGGATCACCAGTTTGAGGCCACCTCCGACCTCATGACAAGAACCTGTCTCGACAAAACCAAAAAAAGAGAAACATTTTATCTTTTACTGTCTTCCTTTCTTTACCTCTAAAATATGGCCACACTTGCTTGTGTCATCTTTCAAAAATGATGAAATGATATTTGTAGGCATAGTGCAAAAATGCAAAGTAGTCGTAGCTGTTCTTTTGTTAACACATTTTACTTCTAATATTCTTACATGATTCCATATTTGAAATATCAATTGCCAGGTGGTGGTGCACGCCTGTTATCCCAGCACTCAGGAGGCTGAGGCAGGAGGATCGCTGAGAGTTCAACCAGCCTGGGCTACATAGTGAGTTCCAGGTCAGTCTCAACTATACAGTGAGACTGTCTCAAAAAACCACCCCCCCAAATATA
>NW_022900929.1:57552207-57599903 GCF_012274545.1 Fukomys damarensis | reverse complement strand
TAAATATAAATACATTATCTGGCTTGAAAATTGCCTATTACAACAAACTTTTATTCTGATAATTGCTTATTAGTATACAGAGTAAGGTGATATTTTAAATATTGCTAGTAGGGCTGGGGGTGTGGCTCAGTGGTACAGTGTTTGTCTAACATAAATGAAACTCCATATTTGATCCCCAGAACTACAAAAAATTAAATAAACAAAAATAAAATATTGGTAATAGATTGAACTAAGTTTTTCAACATGGAAATCTGTTTCAGGGAAAATTTATAACCGAAGAGGATTAATTTGTCTTTCTTTAGCCCCCAGGTACTAAAATAGATGGTCAGGGCCAGAGAATTCTAGAAGAGGCCATGTACTCTCTACAATCTGCACAAAAGACAATCACTCCTGGACCTGAGATGTGTGTTTATCTCTATTTAAACTGATGTAAGGGCTGGGGATTTAGCTCAGAAGCACAGCACCTACCTGGCAAGCACAAGTTTCTAAATTCAATCTCTGGTACCAAAAAGAAAAAATTTGCTGGGCATGGTGGCTCACGCCTGTAATCCCAGCACTTGGGAGGCTGAGGCGGGAGGATCGCTGTGAGGTCGAGACCAGCCTGGGCTACACAGTGAGTTCCAGGTCAGTCTCAATCACATAGTGAGACCCTGCCTCAAAAAAATTTTTTTTATGTAAACATATTTAACTATAAAATAGTATGCAACCTTGCTATTTGGGCCTTTTTCTTCTTCTTCTTCTAATTTTTTATTAGCATATGTTTGCAGTACATGATTATATTCCTCATGGGGAGTTGGTACATATACATAATATCTCTTAATTCTTTTTTCTTCCCTTTTGGGAAAGAGCTATCTCCCTATTTATTATTTGTCTTTTATTTTGCTCATTACTTGTATTTTGGTTTTCTTATAGAAGATAAACCATGTGATATTTAAACTTGTTTGTCTGATTAATTTTCATTTCTCTTTATAGTCTCAAAGTGAATCCATTGTCCTATAAATGACTCCAATTTATCATTTTTTATGTCAGAGTAGTACTCCATTATGTATATAAATGCCACACTTTGTTTATCCATTCATCTATTGATGGACATATAAACCACTTCCAAGTTTTAATTGTTATGAATTTTGCTGCCATAAATATGGATATGCATATATCGCTGTAATACAATGTCTTTAATTCTTTTGAGAAGATACCTAGAAGGGGAGTGGCTAGGACAAATGTAATTTCTAGTTTTAGTTTTTTGAGGAATGTCCATACTGATTTCCATAATGGTTGTACTAGTTTACATTCCCACCAATAATGCTGAAGTCTTCCTTTTTCCTCCACAGCCTCAGTAGCATTGTATATTATTTGATTTCTTGACGCTTTTGGAAGTGAGATGGAATCTTAGTATCTGTGTTATTTTAATTTGTGGGGTTTCTTTTTGTTTTTTGGTTTTTTTTTTGGTGTTTTGAAATAGTCTTACTATGTAGTTCAGACTGACCTTGAATTCACTATGTAGCCCACGCTGGCCTGGAACTTGTGGCAATCCTGCTGCCTCAACCTCCAGAGTGATGGGATTACAGATGTGTGGCACCATGCCCGGTTTGTGTTTCTTTAACAGACAGAGGTATTGATCAGTTTTTTCATGTATTTATTGGCCACTCTTACTTTTTTCTTCTGAGAAGTGTCTATTCATGAATTTATCCATTTTTGATTGGGTCTTTTATTTTATTGAGTCTTATATTTGGGGGGGCTTTTTTTTTACTTCTTTATGTTTTCTAGATATTAGTCCTGTGTCCAGGGAATCGCTGGCAAAATATTTTTCCCATTCTGCAGATTGTCTCATCACTCTATTGGTTGTTTCCTTCGCTGTGCAGAAAATTTAATTTGATATGATTCTATTTGTTGATTGTTGATGTGTTTTATCTTGTGCAACCAGGGCTCTGTTTGGAAAGTCCTCATCTATGCCTATGTCTTCAAGAGTTTTACCTATTCTATCTTTCAGCAGATTAAGTGTTTCTGTTTTAACATTTAGGTCTTATATCCACTTTGATTTTAATTTAGTACACGGTGAGAGATACAAATACAGCTTCAACCGTCTGCATATGGACAGCCAGTTTTCCCAGCACCATTTGTTAAAGAGGTAGTTTTTCCTCAAGTTTATATTTTTGGCCCCTTTGTCAAACATCAGATACCTGAATGTGCTTGGGGTTGTTTTTGCATCCTCTATTCTGTCCCACTTATCTACATGTCTTCTTTTGGAGCACAGTTTTAAAAGGGGAAAAAAAAGCTAGTATATAATCCCAGGATTGAGGAAGCTGAAGCAGGAAGATCTCAAGTTTGATGCCAGCTATATAATGAGATAAAAGCCATAGTGAGATCCTGTCTAAAATTTTTTTAAAAAATCAAATACAAAAAAGGCATAGAAATTATACTTTATGGACTTGGTCCACAGTCAGTGCTCAAACATTTTTGTTGAAAAAAATGCGTGAATGAGTATAGAAATGATGTTTCCTAAAGGAAACTGTTGGGAAACAATTCTCCCTGGGTCTAATGTATTTCTTTACTTCTTAAAGACCTTCTTCTGGACTCTTTTCAAGGATGTTTATGCAATGAAAGTCTTCAAATCTAGAGATAACATCACCTTCCAGAGCAGACGCTGTGTTGACTGTCTGTACGTTAAAGATACAGTAATGTCTCCCTCAAGACTCAGCTCTTGCCTGTTGGCTTTGAGTCCAGCATAAACTGGGGAGGCTCCCTTTGCTTGGAGCTCCTCATTTCGAGGAAGCCTGCTGTGTGCATAGGATCCCATATAGCCCCTCTGCTCTGCAAGTCCCTGAGAAGGATGGGGGTCAGGGAACCAGTGAAAGAAGATGACAACCAACCCACCTTCTCCCCCTACTGTGAGTAATAAACTGTCCTTGGTCCTTTGTCCTAACTTCACTGGCTTCTATGCAACTATGGCAGGCTAACATTAGTTTTGTGAAGGGTAAAACCTGAGACCCTTGACATTTCTTGACAGAAATAACTGTTAAGTACTGGGTAGGTAGACAATTTTTTCTATACTGTGTAAAAAATGTCTGAATCATGATGATGCTAGAGAAAAACTTCCTAAAAGAGTCTTCATTTAAACTACAGATAAGCCAGGCTCAGTGAAACACAACTGTAATCCCAGAATTCCCAAGACTGAGGCAGAAAGGTCACCATGAATTGGAGGACAGCCTGAACTACATAGTGAGACCCTGTTTGTCTCAAAAAACAAACTAAAAAAAGGAAAGAAAAAGAAACTGCCTATATTAAACATGTGCATACTTCAGCAGTACACATATATGAAATAATTCTCTCTCAAAAAACTTCATACACCCAGGGGTGTGGAGGAAGCTGTCCTCTTACAGACCTTTCATTTGAGGGTACAAACATCTATTTTCATCTCTTATTTACTAATAAACTTAAAAATTAGTGAAATAAACCTTCCTCATTTTTATTATATTTATTAACTCATATTGACTGTTCGAAAGAATGGGTTTCATTATGGCATTTCCACAGATACATATAATGTGTTTTGATCTTATCTAGCCTGCCTACGATGCTTTTTAACCTTCCTCCCTGTTTGCTACCTCATAATCTTTTGGTTAATCACTCCTCTGAATTTTCTTTCCCCTTCCTGTCTTGAATTTAGAGCAATAATGGAGAATGCTTTAGAGCTTTCAGTGATACAAATAGCCCATTGCAGCACGCATGCCATAGGTTTCCCACCACTGATTTAGAGCCTAGAACAATATGAAATTTATTCTTGGCCACTCTAAACTATAGGAGGCCCTGTCTCAAAAACAAAGAAATTTATTCCTATTTCATGGATTTACAAGACATGCTACCAACTAATCGAAGGTGAATACTATATCTTATACTTCTCTAGTACCAGTGAATGTCTAGCACATAGTAGCTCAATACATTCTTACTGATTGGTATATTTTAGAGTTGGTTTTTAATTATAAAGCACTTATAGATCTAAAAATCTATGTATAAAGTCAAAAAACAACAAACTACCAATAGAGAACAACAGCTATAAATCATATAGCTATCTTTGTTTTTGTGGAAAGTATTCTTATTTCATTAAGCAATCTTTCCATTCCTGACCACATATTCAAAAGATAATCATTATCAATAACACCATCTCCACATACAAAAATATTCCTTCATAATGACTCTTAGCTGAGTTTGCATTTTTGTTTTTGTTTTGCCTTCCTTCTGTAGTTACTATTTTAGGCTACTTCTAACATGGCTCTTATTTCCTGATTTCACATCTCATGTGATTTCTTCCCTTAATATATGGGCCAGAACCAGTGATGTTTTGAATGACTGGCATATGGCAAAGTAATAGAATATCGCATCTGAGATTAGATTATGAAAAATTGTGACTTCCTTTCTCTCATTCTCTGGTGTGCTCTCACTTCCTCATTTTGATAAAGGAACATAGTGTAATCAACCACTCTTCACCAACCAATGATGGCTGGGAGCAATGACATACCCCTGGAGTATCAGAACCTGGGAAGCTGAGGCAGGAGGATCTCGAGTTCAAGGCCAGCCTGGGCTACGCAGCAAGATCAAGGCCAGGCTGAATTACACAGTGACACGCTGTCTCAAAAAACCAAAACAGCTGGGAATAGTAGTACCCAGGAAGGCGGATTGTAGTGAGTTTGAGACTAGCCTGGGCTACATAGCAAGACCCTGTACTAAAAGCAACAACAACAAATAAAATAATGAGGAACTGAGGCCCTCAGTCCAACATCTTGTAAAGAACTAAAGCCTGCCAACATCCGCTACCCAACCAACCCTTAAAATCACTACAGAAGCAGCACTACCATGAACAAAGCCTTGGGAGAAACCAGAGCCAGAAGACCAACTCAGCTCTGCCCAGCTTCCTTCTTAGAGCCTCTACAAGAGAAGAATCATTCACTGCTTTCAGTCCCTAAGTTTTGGAGTAATTTGCTCCACAAAAATAGATGGCAAATACCACTTCTGTTTGATAAATAATGAATTACACCAGCTTGGATTTTACTCAAGGAAATTCAAAGCCTGCCCAGCACATGCAATGTCCTGAGTTCAACCCTCAGCACTGGGGGAAAAAATAGGAAGAAGATACTAGGAAGCATGTAAGGAGATGTTCCTTTCCCCAGAGAAAGTAGTTACTGCCCATAAAAACTCAGATACTTGCCAAGTGATTGTATCACACATAACCTTGCTTCTGAGTTTAGAAATCAAATTTAAGGAACTGTTTCAGGATGTACTTTTTCATTGAAAACCATTTCAAGTAGATTCTAGTTTCACAAGTCATAAGTACCTAATTGGTTCTCCACTGTTTTGGAAAATAAATAACATACTCCGAATTTGGTAGCAATTCTGACCACTTCTGGAAGTATGTACTCTTTAGTTCACTTTATCAGAGCCTACTGATTTGAATATATACCTCCCTGTATATATTTCATTACTCAGCTATGGCTTTGTGAGCACTCAGCTGGAAAACAGAAAACCACTTTGTCAATTCTCATAAATAGTTGTTTTAATACATTATTCTTCAGTTCATGAATACATAGATGTTTCATTAGTAATTATTCTTTAAAATCTTCCTCTATATTTTATATACTCTTTGGCAGTATGACAGATTTCATAAGAAAAACAAGGATAAAAAATTTAAAAATCAAGATTTCTGCCCTTTGATATTTAAGACTTTGGTAAAAAGCTTATTTGTTTTGTTTTGTTTTCTGGTACTGGGGTTTTAAAGTAGGGCTTTGACACTGAGCTACTTCCCCAGCTCTTTTTTCAAACTACTTTTTGTGACAGGGTCTCACTAATTTGCTGAGTTGCCCAGGGTAGACTCATGCAATCCTCCTCTCTCAGCCTCCCAGAGTGCTGGGATTTCAGGAGTGCACCACCACCCTCAGTTTAAAAAACTCAAGTTTTAAAGCCTGAAAATAATCATTAAAAAAGAGTACTTTCTCAGCTTCCATTAAGCCAATCACACACTTTAATTATCCTAAAATTGGATAAGTTACCTATTTACTAAATATCAGTTCCTCAGATCCTCTGGAGTTAATCGCTTAGTTTGGGATGATAAAAGGTGGAAAAACTGAAGTTAATGAGATGCCCACAGAAGTCAGAAAAAGAGAAGTCACCCAGGCAGTTGCCTCTTCTTTCACCCTTTGTAGGCTTCTCGAATGTTCTGTCAGATCCCAGGGCTCCTGCTGTGCCTGCTCTTCCAGAGCCCACTCTGTCTCCACTTGCTCTGAGCTGTGGCTGTTACTGTTTCTATCTAATGATACCATCCTGTGAACAGGAATAAATGCTATCACTTCAAAGTTGGGAATGAGATTTTTAACGTGTGACTCTGTGAAATCTGCTTGCACTAGAACTGAATGCTTCTGGAGCTTGACTTTGTTGAGCTTTTATGAGTACAATGTATTTAAAAACCTTTTAAGGTTATTTCCCCATTTTTGATTCATTCAGCGAGTATTTATATACTTTTCACTATGTATCCACAAGTGTTCCGGACAGGAACGCGGCAGGAGCAAAAGTGAAGCTTGGAGTCCAAGTCCTATGTGGGAGAAGCGTGGGAGTAGAGATGCTGGACAAGGAAGTTCTGTAACTAATTTCGACATGATGGTTTTCCATGACCCATGACCTGTTGTTATAGAGAGATTAGCTATATATTGCTATGTATATTATAACACAGGTTTATAATGAAGTGACAATGTAGTACTCATATTTCTTTTTCTAAATATATCTTTGTGTGTGTGTGTGTGTGTGTGTGTATGTGTTATGGTACTGGGACTGAACCCAGGGCCTTCACACTGAGCTATATCCTCATTCTCTTTTTATTTTTATTTTGAGACAGGATCTTAAATTGCTAAACTGCCCAGGCTGGGTTTGAACTCACAATCCTCCTGCCTCAGCTTTCCAGAATGACTGAGTAACAGCTATGCAGAACCACACCCACCTTCTAAGCATGTCTTAGCCTTAGATTAAATCACACAACTACGATATGTATCTGTCACATAATTAACATCTCAAATAATAACTTTGAAATTTCTCTGATAGATTGAACTGCACTAAAAATACACACTTAGTACTCTATGCTTTAAAACAGGAAAGGAGCCCCCAGAACCATGAGCCAGGTAAAATTCTATTACTTATAAATTAGAAAATAAAAATATTAACCTCATCATACATATGTTCATGTAAAAATTAGTACCACAGGGGTTTCTTTTTTTTTTTTTTTTCAGACAGGTTGTCTGTCACTTTGTAGTTCAGGCTGGCCCTGAACTCAATGGGTAGCCCAGGCTGGCCTCCAACTCACAGCAATCCTCCTGCTTCAGCCTCCTAAGTGCTGGGATTATAGGAGTGCCTGACTACTTCCCGGCTCCTTCATTTTTTAATAAAAATATGTAGCTCAGCAAAAATAAAGCTGATCTTCAGCCCATGAATGTTTAATGAAATTATTAAATTAGCTGCCACCTTGGAGGGGAGGAAGACCTAGGGAAGAGCACTACATACCATGCACTGATAGCGCTACATGGGAAGCATTTAGCAAGAGCACACTGGAGACAAAATAACTGCTCTTTGATCTACATAATGTACTTCATGTGACAAGAATGTGACACAGCCTCAAACACAAACTTTCCCTTCCTTACATGGATCAGTCACTTTCCCATGGCTGGGACAAAATATCTGACACCCACAACTTTAAAGAAGGGGAGATTTCTGAGGGGCCAGAAGAAGAAAGGGGCTCACTCTGTGACAGGCAGGAAGCAGACTGAGGAGAAAAGCCTGGGCTGAGAATCTACCCTTCCAGGTCACGGCCCCAGTGAGCTGCTCCAGTGCCTAAAGCGCACCCAGCCATTCTACCAATGAATGAATCCATGGATATGCATAGCACCCCTCGATCTAACCCCCTTCCAATAGCCCTACCTCTGAACGTCAGGTTTTAGGGGGATATTTTAGATCTAAACCACATTAGCATACAAACACCAAATGTAGGATACAGTAGATAGAGCACTGTATCTCCTTCATGCAGATCTGTTACATTAACTTCCTACATCTTCAAAACAAAATAAGATGAGCAGCTGGTAAAACGTTTTTCCCACATTGTAGGCTGTCTCTTAGTTCTGTTGATGGTTTCTTTTGTAGTGCAGAAGCTTTTTAATAAGATGAGATCCCAGTTGTTAATTCTTTCTGCTAGTTCCTGTGCTACTGAGGATTTGTTCATAAAGTCTTTTCCTATGCCAGTGTCTTCCAGAGTTCTGACTAACTTATCTTCCAGCAAGTTTAGTGTTTTTGCTTTTATATTTAGATCTCTAATCCACTTGGATTTTAATTTAGTGCATGGTGACAGATAAGGGTCTAGTTTTAATCTTTTGTAGGTTGAGATCCAGTTATTCCAACACCATTTATTAAAGAGGCTATCTTTCCTCCAGTGGGGACTGTCAGCTCCTTTGTCAAAGATGAGGTAGCTGAGTGCATCTGGAGTTGTTTTTGTGTCTTCCAATTTGTTCCACTGATCCTCAGGTCTGTTTCTTTGCCAGTACCATGATGTTTTTAGCACAGCGGCTTTGTAGTACAGTTTCAAATTGGGAATTGTTATACCTGCTGCCATGTGTCTGTTGTCTAGGATGGCTTTTGCTATTCTAGGTCTCTTATGGTTCCAAATGAATTTTTGGATTCTTCTTTCTAGTTCTGTGAAATATAGTGTTGGAATTCCAATTGGCATTGCATTGAATCTGTATAGCAGTTTTGGTAGTATGGCCATTTTCACTCTGTTTGACTCTTCCTACCCAGGAGCAGGGGATATCTTTCCATTTTCTTATATCCTCTTCGATCTCTTTTTTCCGAGTGCTGTAGTTTTCAGTGTAGAGGTCTTTTGCTTCTTTTGTTAGATTGATTCCCAGAGACTTCATTTTTTTGGGTGCTATTGTGAAAGGAATTGTTTCCCTAATTTCTTTCTCAGTGAGTCTGTTATTTGTGTACAAGAAGGCTATTGATTTTTGGGTGTTGACCTTGTATCCAGCTACTCTGCTAAAAGTGTCAATTAAGTCGAGAAGTCTTTTGGTGGAGTTTTTTGAGTCTTCAATGTAGAGTATCATATCTTCAGCAAATAACACTCCTCAGACGAAGGACTATTATCTAAAATATATAAAGAACTCAAAACAACCAGCCCCATCAAATATAAAGACCCAATTCTAAAATGGGTATCTGAAATGAACCGACATTTCTCAGACAAAGAAATAATAGCAGCAAGTAAATATATGAAAAAATGCTCCACATCACTGGTCATTCGAGAGATGCAGATGAAAACAACACTGAGATTCCACCTCCCCACAAAGAATGGCTGCTATCAAGAAATCACACAACAACAAATGTTGGCGCTGCTGTGGGGAGAAAGGAACCCTTCTCCATTGTTGGTGGGAGTGCAGACTGGTGCAATCACTATGGAAATAAATATAGAGATACCTCAAAGAGCTGGGACTAGAGGTTCCATTTGACCCAGCCATCCCTCTGCTGGGTATCTTTCCAAAAGAATTAAATGAATCATACCACAGTGATATATGTACACCCATGTTTTTAGTGGCATAGTTTGTAATAGCTAAAAATTGGAAACAGCCCATCTGCCCATCAGTTAGAAACTGGATAAAGAAGATGTGGTTTTTCTATAAAATGGAATACTACTCAGCCATAAAGAATGAGAAAGTAGATTCATTCATAGGTAAATGGGTACATTTTGAGGATATACTCCTAAGTGAAATAAATAAGTCACACATATGCAAATACCGAATAGTTTCTCTGGTGTGAAAAACTAAAATAGTACTCAAGATCGTAATGGGACAATTAGCAATGTGAAATAGGAAGAAAAGGACCAAAGGTGTAGGGACAGTGAGAAGGATAGGGAAAGGGGAATAAGGGAAAAGGAAAAAAATATGAGAAAATGTAAAACTGGAATTAAAGTGTTTGAAGGTGGGGAGGGGAGGAGGGGGTGAAGGGAGGGTGGGGACAAGGGGGAAAAATGACAACAAGACCTGGCATATAAAGGTACAAGATCCCAGTAATGAATGTAACTGTACTGTCTACCTAGAATGTACCAATAAATTAAATTTGAAATTAAAAAAAAAATAAGAGGGCCAGGGATTTAGCTCAGTGGTTCTGGAGCCTGCCTGGCAAGTGCAAGGACCTGAGTTTGATCCCCGGTATCCCCCCAAAAAATGCAAAATAAAATAAGCCTTCAAGTAAATCAAAATAAGCCTTCAAGTAAGAAATACGGTTATCCCTAGAAAAGTCCTACTGATCAGAATAGGAGATAGCTTAGTCTGTTGCAGTTAGAGTGTCATAAAGGCCTCAAGGATGCTTAAATGCCTTCATACACAGTTCAATTTCTAGGAACTTAAAATAATCTGATATGTGTGAAGTTATTTGTGTTCACTACAGTGTTATTAATATGGGTGAAAAATTGGAAGCCACCTAAATGTCCAGTAGTAAGAACTGATAAAGTATAAAGTATCCATGTTCTGGAATTGTCCATTAAATATAAGAGAATATTTCAGGATGTGAACGAGTGTTCCAATATATTGATAGTTAAACATGATGTTACAATACATTACATAAAATAAGATCCCAGTTATATGTACTGCATGTATAAATATGTATTTGTGAAAATGTTGACAGTGTCCAAAAAGTATATGCCAAAATGCTAGCAGTATTGTCTTCAGATGGGTACTTTTCATTTTTTCAGTTTGTCTAGAATAAAAAGTTTATAATCTTGTCATCAAAGAAAAAATAGGAATTTTTAGTGCTGGGAATCAAACCCAGGCCTCCCACTGCTAGGCAAGGACTTTACCACTGAGCTACATCTCCTGGCCCTAGAATTTTTGAAAAACAAAGTCCTAGTTTGCTAAAATCCCATCATTGTCCTTTGGATTTCTCTGTCGTTACTTTCTGAGTCTGTTTCTTGTCTGCACTTCTGTTATATCAGTTGTCAATGTCTAATAATTATTTTAGTTTATTACACTTACAGTTACTTCCAGTTCATCTCAGTGTGCCAGGCTATTGAATGAGTCATTGCTGAATTAAATAGAATATACTTATCCTTCTAGTAGCCTCTGTGACAGAGTAACAGGGTGGAACTGTCATGGAAATTTGAAGGGTATATACTAATATTCAAATGAAATATGAAAGCTAGACATAATACAGTGGTTTTTTAATATTATGAAAACTCATCACTGCAGATCCAGAGGAGATTGAAAATGTTTCAAAAGTGACAGGGGACATTGGGAAGCCAACTGAATACAATACTTCAGGAGGGGTCCAAGGTCCTACTTATCCCCAAAGATAAGTAGGTAGGAGGCTTGCTGACTACTACTGCAGAAAAAAATTTCAGGCTGTGTCAGTAGGAAGCATGGCATAGATTTATATAGGTTCTGTAGTGAGGTACAGGGTTCAGATGGGTCCAGGCATAGGAGCATGAGGTCAGTTCCCAGGGTTCACTGAGGTGTCCAGGGGTCTGCTGGTCCTGACCTCAGTTCTAGTGTCCAGGACTCTGATGGCTTGAGAGACAGAGTGTGTGTGTGTGTGTGTGTGTGTGTGTGTGTGTGTGTGTGTGTGTGTGTGTGTGTGTTGGGGTGAGGATGGTCCCAGCACACAGGTGTCTGCTTCTCCTGGAATCTGAGGCAACTGTGAGTTTGAAGACTTCTAGGCATTGCTGAAGAGGGGTCTGGAACTGGACGATAGGAAAGCTGGCAGTTAAGGAGTCCTGAACTCTTATCTTGGTGTATTCAGCCTCTAAGGAGATGAGATAAAGTAGGTAAATCCAGGGCAAGAAACCATGTAATACAGACACTCCCTGAGTGATTAGTATATCTACTCAGAAAGCCAAGGGGGTCTGACCTAGAGTTTCAAGGTAAAGAGTGGGAGAGAAATGAGGTTTCCCTGTCTCCTTTCTGCCTGTCCTGCTTTTTTCTATCCTTTCCTACTAGGGCAGATGATGCTGCAATCTGACTTTAGAATATACTTGAGATAAGGAGCAGAGAAGTTCTTCCTGCCCTATTTACCAGAGAAGAAATCCTAAGGGTCTAGAAAGTCTTTCTCTCTCTTTTTTTTTCCCCTTCTTCTTAAATATCTTTGTTCCTTTTTCCTCTCTCTTATTTTTTAGCATTCTTTTCCTGATTGACTGGATCTTGTTGTTTTGTTTAGAGACAGGATCTCACTGTATAGCCTAGGCCTGGGACTCACAATTGTCCTGCTTCAGCCTCCCAAGTGCTGAGAACCCAGCATGTGACAGTGTGCCCAGCATTTGATAATTTTTTTTGTCTTGACAACCGTAATGAGGTAGAGTGTCATAAAGGCCTTAAGGATGTTTAAATGTCTTCATACACAGTTCAATTTCCAGGAACTTAAAATAATCGGGTATGTGTGAAATTATTTGTGTTCACTACAGTGTTATTAATGTGGTGAAAAATTGGAAGCCACCTAAATGTCCAATAGTAATTTTTCTTTCTCTCTAGCCCAACGGCCTTGAGGTTCTCAAGCACATGAATGGCTACTCCATAAGGGAGGGCAGCTCCATAAAATCAAGACAAAGGACAATAGCAAATTCATCTGAGGGGATAATAAAGTGGGGCCCCCTATTAGAAAATAAAATATTCAAATGTTCTCTTATAGAAAGAACTATTAAAAAGATAAAATGCACTGCCAGCTAAGGGTAAACAAAAGCAGGGAGAGCTACTCCCACTTACAACTCAGGGCCACTATATTATCTTCTGAAAGCCCAGCACATAGAGTTTGGATGCAATCAACATTGGCAGACATCCTTCATCAAAATGTAAACAGCAACAACTTTGGGGGGCCAATAGACTAACAGAGATCAGAACAGCTACTTCAAGTAAAAAACATGAAACTGAAAGAGTTTGTTATTGCTGTTTGCTTGTTCTTTTGAGACAAGTTCCTGCTAAATTGCCCAGGCTGTCCTCAAACTCTGGATCCTCCTGCCTCAGCCTCTGGAGCAGCTGGAATTTACAGGGTGTGTCACCATACTTGACTTCAAAAAGATGAAAGTTACACTTTTTCTATTCTGTGTGTGTTTTCAGTAAGTCACACACATATCAAACTTCCTTTTACTTAAAACCTAGATGATATTTCTTTCCTACATTACAAGTATCTCCCAATATACTGTAAACATAATTTTGTGCTTTGGCTAATTTTGTTAAGAATAATCTCAAATCAGCATTTTTAATAACTATAGAAGACCAGACTGAGAGAAGTAGACTAATGTGTTCCAGTAGGCTTTTTCTCTGCTATGACAAGCAGGAAGTTTCTGAGCAACCCTCTGCTTCTCGGGAAGTTTACGTCAAACTTCGTAGTCACATCCTGTTTAGTACAGTCTTCAACTTTTTCCCCTGTCTACATACTATGTGAATAAAAATGTTTGAGTAATCCATCCTGAAATTGTTATGTATATCTAAGTGACAAATGAACTATCTTCATGACCAATAATAAGGTTTTTTTTTTAGTATTAAGTACCTTGTAATTAAAACTATTTATATCCCTGCTCTGCATCCCTTACTTATTTGATCTCTCTAGTAGGTCCTTGTGAAGCATGTTCTGGTTCATTAATTACACAGCTAGTACAATGAAAACAAGCAAATAAAACCCTCCATGGTGCCTCTTGATGCTTCGCTCTAGGATTTACTATGCTATCTCCAAGTGATGGAGGTGACACCGTGCTGCTCTAGGTCTTCAAGCAACTGGCTATGTGGCTAAGTCCCTCAACATGCAATTTTATCACCTAAAAACAGGAGGGACAGGTTAGATGACCTTTGGAAATGGACTTTTTTTGTTCAGTGTTTTCTCTTTAGATCTATCCAAGTTGCTGCAAGTACATCCTGTGTACCTATGCTATGGGGAGCACCAGTCTTTGTCATAGGTACTGTCAAGTCAACTTTTTTTTTTTCTTTTGGTACCAGGGATCGAACTCAGGACCTTACGCTTGCCAGGCAGGCACTGTGCCACTAAGCTATATCCCCAGCTCAAGTCAATTTCTTAAAGTAAGAAAATAAAACAAAGACCATATTCTAATTGTAAGCCACAGGATAAATATGGGGACTTTCCTAGATGTACTGCATAGGATTCTCTATGGTCACAAGTAATTGAGATCCAAATTGATTGGACTTAGAGAAGACGAATTTGTTAAAAAGGTTCAGAACTGTCTCACAAAACCAAAGACATAAATTAAACTGGACCTAAGGAGCCAGAAAGGTGGGTGGTCAAGAGGGCTCTCCTGGCCGGGTGTAGTGACACCTGCATGTAATCCCAGCACTCTGGGACTCTGAGGCAGGAGGATCACAAGTTGAAAGCCAGCCTGGGCAATTTGGTGACTTAGCAAAATCCTGGCTCAAAAAATATAAAGAGGGCTCGGGTGTAGCTCATTCCAGAGGCCATGGGTAATGAAAAGGAAAAAAAAAAAAAAAGATTCCCTCCTGTCTCTACCTTCTTTTGTACACCAGCTTCATTCATCCCACCTTCTCTCTGTCAGCCAGGTTGGTCTGTTTCCTTAATCACACAGTGGAAAATAAGATGCTCCTGCAATGTTTGAATTTACAAATGATAAATGATAGCCCAGACACATGAGAGATACACTCTTTCTAAGTCCAAATGGTGTGCTCCCTGGAGAGGCTCCCCTGGTCCACACTGGGACAGATGCCTATGCATGGACTGATCACCTGTCATCCAGGTTTGGGACAGTTCAGATTGAACATGACTGCTTTCATCACAATCCCAAGGAAGGGGAAGAGGGAAATTTCTAGCAAAGAGTCTAAGTAGAAAATCTAAATAGATGAAAGTAATTACAGATTCATAGGAAGTTGAAACATTAGTAACACAGAAATTAAATATATTTAACCCAGTTTCACCCAATTATAATAACTATAGTACAATCCCAGTTGGTATAATCCAGACTTTATTCACATTTCATGTCTCGTGTGCACACACTTATGTGTGTGTGTGAAATTCTATGCACTTGTCACATGTTTAGATCTGTGTAATGAGTACTGTACTCCAGGGACAGAACTAGTCCATCATCATCAGATCCCTCTAGCTGCCCCTTCCTTTTCAGATGCCTTTTCCATCTTCACCCCAAACTCCTGGCTACCATTCACCTCTATCTATATAATTTTGCCCTAAAAAATTATGTAAATAGAATAATGCTGTCAACAACCTTTGGAAATGGACTTTTTTTGTTCAGTGTTTTCTCTTTAGATCTATCCAAGTTGCTACAAGTATCAATAGTTCAATCATTTCATTGCTGAGTAGAATTTCATGGTGTGGATATATAGTTTGTTTAGCTGTTCACCTACTGAAAGACATCTGACTTGCTTCCAGTTTTTGGCTATTAAAACCAGAGCTTCCATGAACATCTGTGAAATGTTCCACAAACGTTTTTGTGTGAAAACAAGTTTTCATTTCTCTGAGGTAAATGTCAAGAAGAGTAACTGCTGGGTCATATGTGAGTATACGCTTAGTTTTTAAAGAAACTTACAAATAGGCTTCCAGAGTGGCTGAACCATTTTATATTCTCACCAACAATATATGACAGATCCAGTCTCTTATCCCCCCTTTCTTAACAAGACAGGGTCTCACTATATAGTTCAGGCTGGCCTTAAACTCACTATGTAGTCAAGGCTGCCCTTGAATTTAGGGCAATTCTCCTGCCTCAGCCTCCTGAGTGTTGGAATTTCAGGTATGCGCCATTACACTTTGTTTGTTTCTAACCTCACTTATTTGGCTTATCATTATTTTCAATTTTAGAGGTTCTAATAGTATGCAATGATGTCTCATTGTGGTTTCAATTTACATTTTTCTAACGATTATGTGTCAAAAATCTTCATGTGCGTATTTGCTGTTTGTATACCTTCTTGGTAAAATGTCTGTGCATGTCTTTTATCCATCATTCAATTCAATAGTAGTGTGACATATTACTTTTATTAAAAATAAGCTGATACATTATGAGTAGGATTGGAACTTTTAATAATTTTAGGGTGATTATCATACTCTCTACCTACTCTTGCATGTTTTCCTTTTGTTTATTGGCATATGTTTAACGAAAAAATAACAAACACACAGAAAAGCACACAGACTGTAAGTGATAATTTTCATGAAGCAAAGGAAGCTTTCATTATTTATGCTTCATTTAAAAAAAAATCTAGCTTTTCAAGACCATAAGTGTAAATTATCTTTCTAAACCGCCACTTAACGTAGTTCCATGAGGAGATGTTATCTGTGCCTGCCAAAAATAAATAAGCAATCCTGAAAGAAAAAGAAAAATTTACGCACACATGCTCACACACACACATACCTAAACTGGACCAAATTCCTACATTAACTAAAAGATATAAATCTCTTCCATAAAAACAATAATAGTATTTATAGGGCACGCAATTGAAGAATATCTAGTCTATCTTCTTTGACATAACACCATATTTTTCTTGAATGTGCATGTTTTTGTAGCTGTTACACTATATAATTCTTTCTTTTCTCCCCAGCACTGGAAGCATGCTATGCAAGCCCTTTTTTATTTTATTTTGAGATAAGTTCTCACTAAATTGCTCAGACTGGTCTCAAATTTCTGATCTTTTTGGCTGAGACTCCCAATTAGCTAGGATTATAGGTATGCACCACCATACCAGGCTTAAAATACAGTCCTTTACATTAATTGTTCCCTTGTCCTCAAAACTCCTCACTAACCTTCCTTAACTAATGACCCATTTTGTGGAGGGGATATTAAAAAACAAAACAAAACTTCTGGTTGACGCTGAAGAGCAAGTGAAATAGGTAGAAATAGAATTTAGGTCTTCATTTCTGTTCATCACTTAGGTCATCAAGAACTGCCCCTTGAGCTTCAGAGTACTTTTGCTCTCCAGAGATAATAAAATATCACACAGCAATAAAAAAGGAGAAAAACAGTATTAAATGAAGTGAGTAAAAAATCTCCGTATACTACTTTGCTCTTTTCATAGGCGATCTAAAGGTGATGTGTTCACATGTAAACATTTACTGAATTCCCAGCCCCAGGTTCAGGGCCAGGGCACAAGGTTTCTGCAGTCAAAATGTGTTCAACAAGACTGCATCTACTTAGCATTGCAAGGGAACAGTCTTTTCATTTTACTTAAAAACATGGAGCTATAAATGCTACATTAAAAATTTTCCCTGTTAAAATATTAAATATGCTATAAAACTGAACAAGAAAAGTTTAAAAATCTAACCAAATGCAGAGACATCAATTCCTAAAGACTGAATTTTTCCCCATCTTTTAAAAATTAATAGGTAATTAATTACTAGAAATGTCTAAGTGGGCATGGTGGTGTATGCCTATAATTCCAGCACTCTGAGAAGCTGAGCAAGGAGGATCAAAAGTTGGTCCTGCCTAGGCCAGTTAGCCAGACTCTGTCTCAAAATTTAAAAACAATAAAAAACAAAAAGGGCTGCAGATGTAGTTCAGTGGTAGAGCACCCTTGGGTGTGATCCTCAGTACCACAAAGCGGGGGGAAGGGGAGGGGAGGGGAAAGAAGGGAGACATGATAGTACATTCCTATAATCCCTGAACTCTGGGAGGCTGAGGCAGGAAGATCACACACTCAAGCCAAGTCCAGCCTATGCTACTTAGCAACCTGTCTCAAAATTAGGGGCTGCCCTTGTGACTCAGTCTAAAGTCCGAAGTTCAATCCCCAATACCACCAAAGCGGGGAAGGGCTAGAGATAAAAAGGGATGTAGCACAATGCAAAGGCCCTGGATTCAATCCTCACAACTACAAAAAATAAATAAATAAAGGTCTATGACTCTCAGTCCACCAAGTATTTCTCCCAGTATGCATGTTTTTAATGCTGACCATAAGACTATAGGTGTAGAGAGAAAGTTTGCTAATATTGACAAATTGAAATTGAACCAAGGAGCTGGGGATATAGTTCAGTGGTGAGGTGCCTGCCTGGCAAGCACAAGGCCCGGAGTTCAGTTTCCAGTACAAAAAAAAAAAAAAAATTGAACCAACAATTTGAAATGTATTGTTACAATTGTTGACCTATTATGTTTTCACTCATTTAACAAATTATTTGGGAGACAGAGACAAGTTATCCCAGATCAGAATAACCATTTCCAAAAAATATTTTTCCTCATGGGCATATAAAAGTCCATTTTTAAATTTATCTGTATATATTACCTTATTATAGTAACGGACTAAACTTAAAACCTTCACAAAATTTTGAAAGTACGAGTACACCACACTAAAACCAGGTATGGTGGTGAATGCCTGTGATCTCAGCTCTCTGGGAGTAATACAACATTCAAGACCAACATATATTTGTGAATAATTTATGAAAACAAGAGCAAGGATATATATTTTTTTTCTTGGACTGGCTGTGATTTTAGCAGAAACCCCCAAAAGGAAGGAAATGCATTCAGATGCTTTTTTCAGAGTAGGTCAAAAGGTGGTGGTCAGTAGAACATTGCCCTCTTGAGCTACTAGTCAGCAAATTCAAGAGGAACCCCAGCTGAGAACCACTGCCATAGATTGTTGATTCAGGGAATATCCACCTCTTTAGTGTTAGCTATATTTGGTACAGGAATAGATCTGTATTGAGTGCTTCATTTTTTAAAAAAAATTTATGCTTTGTAGACTCCAAGACTTGAACACCAAAATTGACTACAGAAAAGAAAACAAACCAACTAACCAACCAACCAACAAACAAACCCTGAAAAGATAGTGGAAGATCATTCCAAGAGGCCTGGACAGTCATTTGGAGTGACTAAGCACAATGGGAAAGCGTTGTATATTCTGTGTAGTGGAGGTATTGTATATCACACATCAAGTGTAGAACAACACTTTGATATCACCCACAAAAGTTTTGCCAAACTTGGTGAAACTGAAAGCAAAGAGTTTCTTGAAGGCAAATTGAGGAAACCTCATTCTCAGTATTTTAGTTTTTGCAACTATCTAAAACAAATCATCTGACAGCTGCTAGCTTTCGAATTGCACTGTACACAGCAAAACACAGTAAGTCCCTCTCTGGTGGGGAGTTTATCAAAATGGCCATGTTGTCTGGGCGATTCCATTTTTCATGATTCCCCAAACAAGGATAAAATTATGCAATCATCTCTGAGCAGCCACTTGGCAGAAATATCGTTAAAGATCAAGTCCTACACATAGCAAAAGCTGTTAGTCAGCAGCTCACCACTGACTAACAAATGAAAGTCTGTTACTCCATGTACTTGTATGAAAACACAGATATAAATAATCATACAAGACTAGCAGTAATTTTTTGTTATGCTGTTGGTGACATCATGAGAAGAGCTGGTGAAATTGGTGTATTTGCTGGAAGAACACAAGGAATAAATATCTACAATGCTGTGACAGAGATTTTCTGTCACAAGACATAAGACCAGAAAAAGTAGTTTCAATTACTAGTGATGGGCACTAGTGGTGGGGGCAACATCTGGTTTCATACAGTTCTTTGTTAAAGAAGCAAAACATTCAGCAATTCAGTTTCATTTTATTATATACATCAAGAAGCTCTTTATGCCAGGGAAAGCAGCAAAAAATCAGATGATCTCTTCAAAGGTGTCACAAAAATGGTGAATTGCATTATGGCTCACACTCTTAAGTTTTGACAGTTTCAAGCACTTCTTGATGAGGTTTAGACATGGTATAATACCTTACATATGTACAATAATATCCAGTGGCAGAGCAGAGGATGAGTACTGGTTAACCTGCTTGGATGAAATTAGAGGCTCTTTATGGGTAAGAATATCCACAGTTCACTCATATGGCCTGACTTAACCTCGTGTTTTTTACAGATTTTACACTATATTTCAGTGTGCTGAACAAAGAACTGAAAGGTATAGGGAAAACAGCAGAAAGGATGTTTTGTGATATCAAAACATTTGAGAGAAAACTGCAGGTTTTTGAAAGAGACCTTCAAAGTGGGCAGCTGAAATATTTTCCAAATCTAAAAATGCATTTAAAAAATTCCACTCTTGCAGACAATCCTACAAGCCATCAGGAAATCTATAAGGAATTTTGTAGCACTGTAGCAGCTGCAAAGGAGAATTTTAGTAACAGATTTTTATAGCTCCATAAGATGGGAGATAACTGTTTTCTCACTTCCTCAGATAAAGCCAAATTTGAAGAACTTGATCTTTCCTGCTTAAACTGGTTAGAATTTGGAAATCTGGAAGTGGAGCTACTGGAATTTCAAAAAAACTCTATCTGGAAAAATAAATTCTGTGACCTGTGTGCAACTCTTGAGAAGATAGAATAGGTAGAGTGTGAAGGAATGACAAAGGACAGCACAGTTGGTAGTTCTGAAAAATGAAATCTTTAAAGTGGAATTCTCTGCCAAATAATTTTCAGTTAATGAAAGCACTTGGAATTGCTCTTCTTACTTTGTTTGGATCTCTTATGTTTGTAAACAGCTACTTTCAGCTCTGAATTATATCAAATCTGATACAAAAAAACAGTCTAACAGATGACCTGAGTGCTTCATGTGTTGCTCTCAAACTGACAAAGTATGAGTCAAGGTCTGACAAATTATCAGCATGCACACAACAGCAAAGATCACAATAATTGTGCATAAGCACACCAAATGTAAACTTTTGCCTTTCAATAAAATGCTGTTTGTATCATTGAAAGCTCTGGTTTTTTCTTTTAAGTCAAAAGATGTTATTGTATTGAGGTTTAATTGCAGTGTTGGCACTTTGCGATAAGTGATTTTCAGCTTGCAGTTTGGACACTCAATCTCTAAAAGGTTCGCCATGCATTTTATCTCAAAAAGAATGTCATCTCTCCTTCCAACTTCTTTGAAGACTTGTCAGGAAACGCTTGAGTAAATGAGCACGTGAAAACAATGGATTTTATTTTGTTTATATCTGTTGATCACTGATTCAGCTCACATGTAGAACTCACGCTTGTGCTCCTTGGGGGAATGCCCTTTGCATCAGTCAGTCTCTGGGGGCTTGAACCTGTCTTGAAACCCAGTTTAGACCTAGAGAATCTCCATCCTCTCCTATGCCATTACAGTGATTCATTGTTGAGGAATTGTAAAAAGAGAGGTTTCAACAGACTCTGAATCAGAAAAATATGATTTTTAACAAAGAAAAGAAGCTATATTCTGTACCTTGTGCCCTGGCAAGATTAACATAAATCTAGAAGGCATTTCCATAGGTAATTTTCAAGTGCTTAAGGAGAAGACCTGATCACTGGGAGCCAACTTGAGTTTATCAAAAACAAGTTAAACCACACACTTTATTTCCTTTTTAGATAAGATTGGTACAAGGAGCAGCCAAGGAGGTAAAACAATGAACTCCTGTGAACAAGATGAAAACAGTGGACCAGATTATAAAACAATTAGATCTTGCTTGGGTGACTATGGCTCAAGAAATCAGATAAATGGTCCCTGGGACCAAAGCCTTCAGCTATACTGCAAGGTTCTATCATGAACTCTTTTATACTTAATTTTTTATGAGTGCTTGGGACAGAAACTTACATATAATTAAATTTGTAGATCACATGTAATTGTTAAAAATTACTAGTTTATTCATTGACACTAAAGATGTATTAGGTACACCTAATTATAAAATCCAACATTTTAGTTTAAAATTAATAGTACAGAGATAGGGGTGTAGCTCAGTGGTAGAGAGCTTGCTTGCCTAGTGTGCATGAAGCCCCTCCATTCAATCCCTAGCACAGGAAAAAAAAAAAAAAGCCAACAGTACCAAGTATTTCAGGTAAACATGTCCTTTAGCAGGAAAGATAGGAATGGAAGGAGGCAGAAGAATCAAAGAAAGATGCAAAGATGCCACCTGAGTTGATTCTGTACTGCTGGAACAACATACCACATACTGATAATTTGTAAAGCATGCAAATGTATTTGCTCACAGTTCTGGGGACTGGGAGTCCAAAACTGAGGGGCCAACATCTGAGAGAGAGTTTTTGCTCCATCATGTCATGGCAAAAGTGCAAAGCAAGGGCAAGAGAGAGACACAAGAGGGCTAAACTCACCCTTTTATATGAAACACACTCCCCACATAAGGAACCCACTCCAGTGAAAAAGGTTTAATCCACTGATGAGGGTAGAGGCTAAGCATCTCTTAAAGGTCTCAGGGGATTGAACTAAGGACCTTCATACTGAGCTACATCCCCAACTCTTTTTATTTTTTATTTTGAGACAGGGTGTCACTAAGTCACTAGGTTGCTCAAGCTGAGCTTGAACTTGCCATTCTCCTGCCTCAGACTCTCAGAGGGCTGGAATTAAAAACAAGAAGGAAAGGAGGCATTGAGGATCTTGCTAGATAAGAAAGCCTTGAGTTTAATCCCCAGTATTGGAAAAAAAAAATCCAAGGAGCCTCCAGAGAGAAGGCGCAAGGATTGAGAATTTAGAATGCAAAGAGGTCATTGCTCTTTTTCTTTGATTTTCATTCTTTTTTTTTTTTTGGTACCGGGAATCATACTCGGGACCTTGCACTTACAAGGCAGGCAGTGGAACCACTGTGCTAAATCCCTGGCCCACTCTTTTTCCTTGAAAGAGAAAGAACACAGTCAGACCCCTTTTCTATAAACAGATCCAAAACTGAGCATAATTTGCCATAAAGAATTATGATGAAAAATACTGCAAATGCTTTTGTGTAACAAACTACAGGGAGGCTTTTTTAAGTACAAAAGAGATAAGAATGAAAGATTTTCCCCCTTGAGTTGTACTTCTTTAAATTTTTCTTACATTCTTTTGTTTTTTGTTTTTTTTTTTTGCGGGGGGGGGTACCGGGGATTGAACTCGGGTCCTTGCGCTTGCAAGGCAGGCCACTGAACCGCTGAGCTAAATCCCCGGCCCATTCTTACATTCTTAATAAGGAAAATTAGATAAAATAATATCTGGCTATGATATACATGTCTCTAGCCATCTTTTTTAAGACTAGACTGAACCCACTGAAATGATAACTAATAAATGTGAATTAATACTGCAGGAAGCCATGTACAGAAGCAGTTCAGAATGCAAGCTCTGAAGTTAGCCTGGCTGGACTCCTAACTCTAATAGTGATTGCATGAGTGACCTTGGGCAAACTGGTTAACCTGAACTGTCTCAGTTTCTTCATCTATAAACTGCAGATAAATAGATTATCTACTTTGTAGGGCTGTGTGTAAAGATTACAAAAAATAATACAAGCAAAATGATTACAGTGGTGATGGCACAGAAACAGACCAAACCCGGCAACTATCAGATTAAAAAAGAACCAAGATGATGACAACTACGGAAAGCGCTTGACCATTAACCCAAAGACAGATTTCAATTACCAGGTGACATGTGTCTGTATACAAGAATTAACCCAAGGACACTTAGTTTCTTTTCTCTCATTGCTGAGACAAAATACTTGATACCCAAAGTTAAAGGGGGCAAGGTTTATTTGGCTTACAGTTTGTAGAGGTTTCAGTCCATAATCGGCTGGTTTCAAGGCAGGGTGGCAGAGAGGTAACAGATCAGGGCTACAGAAGACAGTAAAAAGAATAATAGAGTTTAACAGCATCTTTCTGCCCCTTTTATCCCATCCAGACTACTGGGCTTAGGGAAACAAACAATCAATCAGTCATGTGTACTGGTTTAATAATCAAAAACCCTTAATCCCAGAATTACACATTTCAGATTCAGCCACTTCTGAAAAAGCCCCACCTCATCTGCATGAAGCTTTTGGAGTCATCTAAACACAAGCCATAAACAGACACACTGGCTTTTTCCAATGGCAGTCTGACTCATTTTACTCCATAATTCCTGACCTGGTAAGCTATCTCTTTTGGTCTCTTCATTCCTGACTCACTTTGGACCAGACTTGATGTCAAGCTCCTCCCTGACATCAGTGACTGATTTAGAGCACATTATAATAATCCCTTCTGCTTCCTACCCTACCTGCTCCACCTTCGCAACCTGACCCACCTGTTCTTTAAGGCTCTCAGGAATGCACATGCCAGTAGCTACTACTGTCCTCACCATTCACTCACTTTGACAGATGCAGTATTCCAGTTCTGGTAAAGCTCCAAAAGAACCTTTGTGGTTGTAACAAGTTTTTATGAAAAAGAGTTAAAATTGCCAGATGTGGTGGCACCCACCTATAATCCCAGAATTTGGGAGCCTGAGGTAAGAGGATTACTGCAAGTTTAAGGTCAGCCTGAACTACATAGTGAAACCCTGACTCAATCAATCAAGAAATAGAGTTAAAATTGAGGGAAGGGCTTTGAAGATGTGTTTGTGTTTCTATAAGTCTTATTAAATATGGCATCCACCATATTCCATTAGCAATTAGATAAATCATATATTTAGGTCTTATTCTTTTTAAAAAATAGATATGATAGAAAACTTGGTTATTGACAAATCTATGTCTTCCTACCCAAATCAGAGAACATTTAGCCTACTCACCCATAAACCAGGTACCATCATTCATTTGGTGGCCCACACCTAACTTTACAAATATAATAGCTCATGGAAAATAATGAATTTTCATAAAGCTACCCTTGCTGAAATTACATCTGAAACAGGACTACACATAACCATTTGAAGTGGGAACTAGCAACCAATACAATGATGTAAAGTGTTATTTTGACTATAAAGATTGAAATGTTTAGGGCCAGGGATTTAGCTCAGTGGTACCACCGCCTGCCTCACAAGCACAAGGACCTGAGTTTGATCTTCGGTACCAAAAAAAAAAAAAAGAAAAGAAAAGATTGAAATGTTTACAAGAATAAGTAGTCGCAGAAAGGATGTCCTTTGGTACAAGTTGTATACAAAACACAAATTTGTTGAAGTTAATATTTATATATTCTTTAAACACTATACTTTTCACTCTAGGTTAGCACATTTAAAAAGAGGCATAATTGGGGAACTACCAGACTTTTCCCATTATATCACAACGCCTCCCTTTGGATTAGTATATGAGCAACATCTAAGTGTGGAAAGCTTGACTATCTAGATAGGCTTGTGGTGTCTGTCCTTATCAATCTTCAAGAGGTGCATGCCATATAATTTTAACCAGTTTGGTTAGACAGTCTTTTGAGGTTCTTCTCTACATTTTAGTCTTCAATTATGATCGACTTACTTCTCAGGAATTTTATGACAGGCTATCCACACCACCTGTGCACACTGACAGGCGGCCTGATCAGAAGTTAGCATTGCTTGAGTGTCGGGAATTGTCCCACACTGTCTTCCGTCTGCCCAGGCCTTGATTCCCAACCTTAGCAGAGGCTAGGTTTGTAATGGTTTTCGGGCTCCTCCCGTTTCCCCAGCGCAGACCGGCGAGTTTCCTCCGTGTGGGATCAGAGCGACCTAGCAGAGCCGGGTTTTCGCGCCCCAGCCCCGCTTCGCGAGTGTGTGGTGGCAAGGGCAGACCTAGGCTTCCGTCTTCCCCACACCAGGGTTTTGTTGCTTGGTTTTTTTGGTTAGAGACAGCCACTTCAAATGTTTTCCGCAGAAACATCGGTGGTAATGTGACGAGACCTGCAGTTCTCCAGGGCCTGCGACCACCCTCCAGGCGGCTGAGGAGGAAGCGCGGGCCTCGCCGCCCGCCGGAGGGCGTGGTTAGGGCCCGAGAGTGACGCGGGCAGAAAACAACCACGACCCGCTGTCAACTGCCAAGAAATGTCCCTAGGCCACCGACGTATTAGTAGGCCGTTTCTAATTGTAAAACCCGTAATAGTATGACCCACAGTAGTTGTTCTTGACCCCAGTTGTTCCCCAAACCTATTACTGAAGCACAGGATACTAATCTTTAGACCTGGCTGCTTTCGTAACCAACTTTTAGTTTAGTTTGTTTTGTTTTGTTTGACTGTTACCCTGGTCCAGTTCTCTTTTCCACAAACCTGATGTTTTCAGAGGCCATTAAGTCACCTTTTTTTTTTTTAGTTTTCTTTTTCTTTTTTCTTTTTTTGATACTGGGGATTCAACTTGGGACCTTGCGCTTTCCAAGCAGATGGCGGAACTACTAAATCCCCGGCCCAAGTCACCTTTCTTTGCCTACTATATACTCAGCCTATGCAATACAGTCAACAACAACCAAAATCTCATGGAATTAAAAGCTGTAGTTTTTTGTTACAGTATAATCATTAAAAATGTAATGTACATAATAGTTTTTAGAGAAAATACAGGATATGATATATCTATTACAATCCTAAATTTATGAGAGAAAAAAAAATACATGTGCAACCCAAAGTATAGGAGTAAAATGCAAAAGAATGAAGTTAAACCTTTAACCTATACCATATACAAAAATTAACCCAAAAGTGTATCGAAAACATTAAGTGTAAAAGCTAAAAATATAAAGACTCTTAGGAGTCGATGTAAAGGAAAATCTTTATTCAGTGGATTTGGTGAGAATATTTTGGCCACAACACCAGAAGAAAGGGCAACAAAATGAGGCAGGCGGTGGAAACACTGAGCTAAATCCCTGGCCCCAAACAGGCAACAAAATGAAAAAAAAAAAAAAAAACCTAGAAGAAATTGTACTGTATCACGATTAAAATCTTAGCTGGACATGGTGCCCAGGAATTTCAGACCAACCCGGGCAATACAGTGAACCTGTCTAAAAAAATTAAAACTTTAGGTTTGGGAATGTACCTAGCATGCACAAGGCCATAGGTTTGATCTCCAGCACAAAAAGTAGAAATTAATAAAATGTTTTGTGCATCAAGGGATACTATCAAGTGAGTGAAAATACAGTCCACAAAATGGAAGAAAATACTTGCAAATCATATATCTGATAAGAAATTAATATCCAAAAATGTGTAAAAATCCTACAGTTTAACAATAACAATAAAACCCAAGCAACCAAATACCAAAGTAAGCTAAGTTCTTGAATAGACATTTCTCCAAATAAGATATCCAAATGACCAATAAGCACATGAAAAGATGCCCACCATCATTAGTCACAGGGAAGTGCAAACCCAAACCCAGGCCTCTATTCTTATTAGAGGGCCACAGTGACATTTTGGATCCCCTGAAATCAGTGTTAATTCAGAACCAGTGTCCATTTAGTCCCTGACATGTCTGATTATTTCCCTTCTCCTCTCTTTTGAGGACATGCCCACCTTCTTTATTCTAACGTTCTTCCCACTCTCACCTAGAAAAAATCTCTCCTCTACTTCACCCCATCCTGTTTCCTTCTCTGATCCAGCATATGGACTGCTGAGTAGTGCTGGAGAAAAGGTTATAACTATGAGAATTCATTCCATGGTAATTCTTGCCTGCTAATCCTCAGGAACGGGGACTTCAAGTGTTGCCCACCAGTCTTACTTCTGTTTCCCTACTTATTTTTTGTACTGGGGATAGAACTCGGGACCTCACACTTGCGAGGCAGGCAGCAGCACCACTGAGCTAAATCCGCAGCCCTGTTTCCCTATTTCTAATTTCTTATGATATTGTCATAGTAGCCACATCAGACATTTTCTACTTAACCTCCTCAAATTCAACTACTTCCATATACAGATTGTCCAAGACTTGTGATGGTTTAACTACAGATTTTTCAACTTTTAGGGTGTGAAAGCAATGATACTCAGTACAAACTATAGTTGGAATTTTTATCTCTTCCTGCACTGGTCATCCTAAATCCATACCCTCTTGAAATGGTGGTGGGCAGCACAGCCATCTGCAGAACCCAGCCAGCCCCTGACAGCAGGGGGAAATGACTGAAACCCCATAGTGGACTACATAGCCAGCATATTTTGGATAATAAATTACATGAGAAATTGAACACTTAATTATGAAATAGGCTTTGTGTTAGATGCTTTGCCCAATTATAGGCTAATGTAAGTATTCAAGGTACAAATGTACACTGGGAGACAAGGCTAAGTTAAATGATTGAATGCATTTTGACATATTCCAACTTATGAAGAGTTTATGAGGATTTAACCCCATTGTAAATCAAGGGACATCTGTTCATAGTTTTACTACTCCCCACCTCAACCAACATCTTTCTGTTTAATGGTTTTCCCCATTTTACCCTTCTTTGTTCCCTTGATTATTCTTTTGTCATCCTCTCCCAATGTAAGTCGACTACTTTCAACTAGCTCTGTCTATTACCATTTTAGCCTAAGCCAAAAAGCAGAAACTAAAAATATTCAAATCTTCTTTGGCCTTTGATCCTTTTGCTACTGCCCTGTTCTTCCTTTCATCTAACCTTCTGGCAAGAGGTGTGTGTGTGTGTGTGTGTGTGTGTGTGTGTGTGTGCGCGCACACGCGCATGCTTACACATGATACAGATTGAATCTAGGACCTCCTGTACCCAATGAACATACTCTACTGCTGAGCTACACCTCCAGCCCTGAGAGAGTTGTGCCTACTCACTGTTTATATTTCTTCATTTCCCATTTATGTTTGTTTTTTGAGACAATATTTCCCTATGTAATTCAGGCTGGCTTTAAACTCACTACATAGCCCAGGCTGGCCTCGAATTCAAGGCAGTCCTCCTGCCTCAGCCTCCTGAATGCTGGAGCTACAAGCATGTGCCACCACACCTGGCCCCACCTATTCTTTGGCCCCCTGCAAACAATCTGGCCACTAACATTTCTCTAAAGCTACTGTTGTCAAGGCCACTAATGATGTTCTTCTGACAAAATTCTGATAAACACTGTTTTGAAAATGAGATAAAATTCATATACCATAGCCAGACATGGGTGGTGCACACCTGTACTCCCAGCACTCTTAGAGGCTGAAGCAGTAGGATTGCAAGTTTAAGCCCAATATGGGCAATTTAATAACTTAGCAAGATCCCATCTCAAAATTTAAAACAAATAATAATAAGAATGAGCTGAGGATGTAAGTCATTGGAAAAGCCCTGGGTTTAATCCTTAGTACTGCAGAGGAAGAAAAATCTCATACCATAAAATTTAACTTTTAAAGTGTACAATTCAATATACTTTAGTATATACATTAACTTATGCAAATATCACCACTCTCTAATTACAAAGCATTCTCTTCACCCCATGCTCATTAGCAGTTGCTACCAATTCCCCTTTCCTGCCACTTGAGATCACCAATCTGTTTTCCACCTCTATGGATTTTCCTCTTGTGGATATTCTGTATGAATGTGACCTTTTAGGACTGGCTTCTTTCATTTAGGCTAATGTTTTCAAGGTTTGTTCATGTTGGTTGTGGCTTGTGTCAGGTATACATTTGTACAACTGAAATGTACTGCTGTAATTCCTTCCTCATAGTCCCAGAAGTTCCAGCATTACTTAAAATTTAAGTCCAAAGTCTCTTCTGAGACTTAAGACAGCTCTGAGCTGTGAGTCCTTGTTTAAAAAAAAAAAAAGTCAAATAATGTCAAGACACAGTGGCACTGGCTAAACATTCCCATCATAAAAGGGTGGAATAGGGGAATACAGATGAATCAGACCAAAGCAAAACTAAATCCCAACAGGGCAAATATTAAATCCTGTAGCTCCATGCCCTGAATCTAGGGTACATGGTGGCATGAGGTGAGTTCCATAGGGCTTGTGCAGCCACCTTCCTTTGTCCTTCCCAGCTGCAGCCCACATGACCTTAGCTTGAGCCATTTTTTTTTTTTTTTTTTTTTTTTTGTGGCCCATGCCTGTAATCCTAACCTCAAGTTCAAGGGCAGCCTGGGCTACATAATGAATTCAAGGCCAGTCTGAACTCATAGCAAGACCCTCTCTTAAAACAAAAACAAACAAAAATGGGCTGGAGGGCTAGAGGCAGAGTAGTGGCAGCCCTCTAGAAGATAGCCCCTCACACAAAGATAGCTGCTTCTTCCCAAGGATAAAACTTTTCAAACAGCACCAAAGCGTCTTTTCCTCAGCAGATGTTTCACATTTCTAACATCTCCAACTTCCTAGAGTCTCCACTGCAGCTTTGGATTCATTTCCACAGCTTCATGCAATGACTTCTCAGAGGCTCTGAGCAGGACCTTTTGACATATTGTGTGGCCTTCCAGGCCTTCTTTCGAAGTCTGGGTGGAAGCTTCTATGACCCCACAGCCCTTGCCTTTTACATGCCTATAAAACTAGCATCACATGAACAATGCCAAGGTATGCCATTAGTGCAAGCAGTAGCCAGGCCCCTGTGGACCACAGCTGCAGTGGACTCTTAAGTGCCTGAATGGTTGAATACGAGGAAACACTTTACTAGGCAGCCTTGAGTGAGCAGGGTACCCTGGGGCTCTCTTCTCAAACCTAAGTCATTTCAACAACTTTACACTTTTACGTCCTCTAGCCCGAGGTCTTGCTGATTCCTGAGCTGCTCTTAAGACATCTTGTCCCAGTTCAAAGTATTTGGTTTCTTTTTAATGGCACTAATTTCTTCAGCAACCATACCTCCTTTAATCCTAACTTTATATGTTTCTTTTCTGGCCAAACTGAAAGTTTTTCAGATCTTTCTGCTCTGCTATTTGCTCCTTATTTCCACTGAAAGTCTGGCTAAAAGCAGCTAGCAGTACCCATGCCATGGGCTTATTATTAGGCTTCCTTGAAATTTTCTCCACTGTATCAATTAGTCCATTACTTTTACACTAAGCTTCACACAAAGTTTTAGGAAGCAAATAACGTAGACAAATTCTTTCCAAAAATGCAACATGCATGGTCTCTAATCAAATTCGTAATAGAACCTCATTCCTATCTGAAAATTCATGAGTATAGTCTTTATTGTTCATATTTTTATCAGCATTCTGATTCTCTGAGCTCCTACCTGAATTGCTCATCAATCTCTGCTTACAGCATTCAGGGGTTCTCTTGCCTTTCTTTTATTGAATTTGATTAATTGAATAATCTTACTCCATTAAATAGCCACTTTTATCATATTTCAAATTCCCTCTACTCTTCAGTTTAATTAATCTGTGTATTTGTTAGCCATTACCAACTTTGAAATTATTATTAGTTTATGTTTTAATTAATTATTATTATTTTATGTTTACGTCATTGCTGAGAAAAAATACCCCACACCCACAAGTTAAAGGAGGTTTATTTCAGCTCACAGTTGTACAGGTTTCAGTTCCTAGTCATCTGGTTCTAAAGCAGGGCAGCATGGCCCAGAGCCATTGCAGAGGAGAAACAGTCCATGGCATGGCAAGGCAGGCAGAAGGTATCAAGCAGCAGCAGCAGCAGCAGCAGCAGCAGCAACAGAAGCAGCAGCAACCTGACTTCTTTCTGTGTCCTTATAATCCATCTAGGCTACCCACCTTCTGGGCAGTTCCACCCAGGGGCATCCTTAATCTCATCATCACACCTTTAATCCCAGAATCACACTATAGATCCAGCTAGCTCTAAAAAGCCCCATCTGTGATTGCATGAGGCTTTGGGGGCACATCTAGATACAGGCCATAACACTTTATAATACAGTATATTTTAGTATCTTCTTTCTTTTTTCAGAATCATTATACTTATATGGTAGACTTTAAGTTGTCCCTTCTAAGAAATAATTTTTTTTCTTTTTTTTTGTTTTTTGCTTTTTGAGACAGGATCTCCGTGTGTAGTACAGGCTGGTCTTGATCTCACTATGTAGCCCGGGCTGCCTTGAACTTTCGGTGGTCCTACTGGTCAGCCTCCCGAGTGCTGGGATTATAGGCATGCCTTGGCCTAGAAATAAATTTCATATTGTTTATTTCAGCTTGTGGAAACAGTTTTGAATCTTAATTCTACAATTGTTTGCTGTTTCTTTTTCTGTACAATCACTTTTAATAGTCATTTATGTAGATCTTAATCACATATAAATTTCTGAACAGAAAAGGGCCAGAAAGAGAATGTTGTAGCATTCTCCAGGAGCCTTATTACTCTAAAGATGGTCTGGTGCTTAACCCTAATAATGTTACTTGGGAATTTATTATAAGTTCTGAATCTTAGACTCCAACCCAGATTTACTAATTAAAACCCTACTTTTTTGCTAGGCATGGTGGCATATGCCTGTAACCTCAGCCACTCAGGAGGCTGAGGAAGCAGAACAAGTTTAAGCCTAGCCTGGACAATTTATGGAAACCTTGTCTCAAAGTAACAAAGAAATAAGTAACTCAATGGGAAGACTCTGGGTTCAATCCCCAAAACCATTGAAAGAAAGAGAGAGAGAGAGGAAGATCTGCATTTTAATAAGATCCTGTACGTGATTCCTCTGAGCATTGAAGTTTGAGCGCAGTGTACAGCAGATACTCCCCTCTAGCCTAGTAAGTCCCACCTTTCACTGCACATTAAATTCACTTGTGGGAGCTTTTAAAGAACACTGAGAACTGGGCTGCACCCCAAGAGAATGATTTAATTGGCCTGGGGCTGGAACCCTTGGCATTGGTATTTTTAAAAACCCCTAATTGCAGCCAGGGTTGAGAAACAGTGCTCTAGAGTTACAATTTGACATCCTTAGGGTTCTAGTTACTTAAAAACCATCTGACGGGATGTCACTAGAAAACAACAGTGAGCTGAAATCCTCATCCATGAAACTTGCACCCCCAGAACCTTTCACCTGTTATGCCTGCCTGCCTGGCTTGGGTTTTGCATTGCCATTTCTTTGCTTTCCTTTATAAACAATTCCTGCTTCCTAGTAACTTCGCCACCTCTTTTTTATCTTCCAGCTCTTTAGAGACAGAGAAATGTCTGGCTCACTTATTTGTCCCCACGCTGGCTATGGGGGAGTGTGACTTGGCAAGTGGCTGTCTATCTGTCCTTTTGCTCCCCGTGTGCCTCAAATGACTGTGACGGTTTGCTTCAGTCTTTTCCCTGGCTATCAAACTGCTGGCCATTCTTCACCCCAACGTGAGTGCAACAAGGCTGCACAGGGCTCCTTCCCCACTCCAGCCACTTCAGCCAATTCTGCTGCATTTATAAGAACAAAGAGGACACCCTGGAACCTCAGTGAGCCTGAGAAAGATTCCTTGGGTTCAGCCCTCAGGCCTGCAAGCTGCTATAGAAGTAGGCCTTTGCCGTAACTCCTTGGGTTTATGTGTAGGAGAGGTGCCTTTATGTAGGCCCTGTTACTTCGGTATTCTTGTAAACCTGCTTATGATCTATTTCATGAGTACTGTGGACAGAGTGAATAAACAGAGCTCTTAGTACTGGGGGGCTCTGGAGACCAACAGGTGATAGACAAGGTTTCAGACATGCCTGCTCAGTCTGGCTCCATAAGTAGTTTCATTTTTTTCCAGCTTGACAATATCAGCTGGGCACTGTGGTGCATGGTGGGAGAGTTCAAGCCTAGCCTGAGCAACTTACTGAGACTGTGTCTCAAAATAAAAATATAGGGCCAGAGCTTTAGCTTAGGGGTTCCACCACCTGCCTTGCAAGCACAAGGTCCCGAGTTTGATCCCCAGTACCAAAAAAAGAAAAGAAGATATAAAAAGAACAGGGGGTCTAGCTTGATGCTGAAAGAAAAAGAGAGAAGAAAAAAAGAGAAGATATCCCCATGTTGCTTAGAAGAGGGAATCAATCTAGTAGCAAGAAGCCCAATTCTTTTTGTTTTTAGCTACTAAAATCATACCATAGATCTAATTCTGGGATATATTTGGTGTATTCTTTTTTCCTCCTTACCTCCTCCCCATCTTGTGTTCCTTTTCCTACTTCTTCTTCTTCTTTTTCTTCTTCTTCTTGGTATTTCTCCCCGCCAGCTCCCAGAAAAAGTCTTTATGGTAGAAGATAAAGATAGTTTATATTGTTAGAAATGTCTTATATGAAGATAGAGATTTTTAATTTTTGGTATTATGATGTGAATTTGTTTTCAGACACACACAGTGTTAATAGCAGACTTGATTCAACACATATTTGTCAATAAGTCATTAATAATGTATTTTATGATCTGCCTTAAAGTCTGCCTTTTCCAACTTCACAACAGTAGGAGGGAAGACAGTTACCAATTATGACTGTAGAGTTAAAATTTGTTTCTGTTAGGTAAAAAGAGCCCAAAACCAGGACCAGACCAGAACCATACCAAGCCTTTTCATAAGGAGGATCTACCAGGCTGTCTCCGAACAAAGGAGAAAACGCAACATAGCAGCACAGGGAGCTGCTTTTATAGGAGCGGAGTGGGGTTAGCCTGAGCCGGGGTGGAGTTGAGTGAGGTAATATGAAGAGATTGGAGGAGCCTGTGACATCACTAGGAGGGGCCTGTGACATCACTAGCTGCTAGGAGGTAGCAAGTATCAGGTTACTCTTGGTGGGAGAAGAGACCTGATGTGAAGAAGAAGCCTGTCCTCTGTTGGGAGGTTATATTTTAACATGGAGGCTGCTATTCCATGTGGCAGCCATCTTAAGGCAAGGGAGATCTAACATTCCAGGCTATTTGTTTTATGGCTATTTGCGAAGTTCTCTTCTTCTGGAGCTGCTTCAAGCTGACAAAGGGGTGAAGGTTGGGGATAAACCTGGATCTGGTGGGAGCAGCAGTAGGTGAGGGGTTCTTCCCTCTGCTGCAGAGGCTGGTACCCCGCCGTGACGAGTTCCGTGAGTGTCTGATTGGTAAATGCCCTCACGCCTTCCTGCAAGAAATTTTGAAAACAGCAAAACAAGCATGGTCCAAAGCAGAAGATCAGACAGATAATACTGAGGGGTCGTAAGAATGGTAATAGCCAGGGAAGCCATGAGCTCCAAGAACCAAATGTATCCTACCATTGATTAGTAGCTTGCGGGGGGCGTGCCTGGCCCGTTGAGTCTTTAGCCTTTCCCTCATTTGACGTGTAATTTCTCTTACCACTCCGGATTTGTTGGCATAACGGCAACACTCTTCTCCCTAAAAAAAAAAAGCACAGGTTCCTCCCTGTTCTGCTGTGAGGATATCAACGGCCCTTCTATTCAGGAGTGTCACTTCCACCAGTCTATCCTGTTGCTGTAGGTTATTAATGGCCTCTTGTGTGGCATCAAGCTCTGAACGAATTTGGTAGCCCAGACCTGTAAGCTGTTTTTGTCCTAGCCCTAGTGCAGTGACACTTGCCACTACACTTCCTGCTCTAGCAATTCCTGCCAAAATGGGTAGGATTCAAGGGATCCCTTTTTTCCCAGGTGAGAGTAGGAGGAGACAGTCCCCCTTCTCCAGGATATACATCAGTGTCTGGGATTAGGAAGGCTGTATCACATAGTCCCACAGTGGCACTTGTGAAAGAGGAATAAATCCCATCATAGCATATTATGAAGGTTCCAGATGGAGGCACTAGTGAACTGCTGGGGACCTTTTGGATTCAAGACGAGAGGCAGTTACCTCTATTGTGCAGCCTGCCCCCCTTAAGCATGATGCATTTCCCCAGACCTTGACTGAGGCTGAAGTAACTTTCCAGGAGAAGATTTGGCACTGTTATCCCTAAGGCCCTGTAATAGTTTTGTAAGTGGTACATATAACCAGAAGTCATGTCCTAGCTATGGGTTTACTGCCTGCAGAATGCCATGGGTGGAATTTAGGATACCAGGTATGAGTTTAGAAAAATGCCTTGTTTGGACAGTCTATGAATTATTATGTGTTGGCTCTGGTGTCTGGGGGGGGGTAGGGGGCCATCTGAGGTCAGGGTCATGGTATTTTTATTTGTGGTGGAGGGTGCCAGACCTTTTTTATGGTAAAGAGCTGTCCTGGATGGCTCTGTCAGCGACTTTCTGGCTGGACCCAAATGCCCCCGTGGTATCCTGTAGCCCAGCTGGGGTCTTGGCGGTCTCCAAAAGTATAAACCACTGGGTTGCAGGTCCACTGTAAACAATTTGGTGGTGTTGAAAGGGCCAGTAAGGGGGAGTTTATTTCTCCCTGGTATTCCCTATAGAAAGACATCCCTTTAGTGCAGTAATGTCCTCTAGGGGTGTTACATCCTCTTGTGCTGATAGGGTGACATTTACAACTTGGTCCCAGACGCGCGTAGCAACCAGAAAAAACCCTGGGATCTACAATAATCATTTATGGGCTGTTCCATTCTGCACAAAAGTATTTTTTCTTTTTTTGGTTATTGCATTCTGTGTTTAAGTTTGTGCATCCGGTTGACCACCAATGGCCTTTGACTTTCTCCGGGCATGAATCAAAATAGACTGACTTCGGCATGGGAAGAGTCCCAGCAAGACTGGTTGATGATGATAGGGGGATTCGTTTCATGAAACTGTACCTGGAATGTCCAGTGTCCTGATAGGTCCCCTGGCTCAGTTGTATTCCCCTCTGTTAGGATAAGCAATGTAAATCAGCAAAACAAAAACTGATAATCCAGTATACAATTATGCAAGGATATTTCTGAGAAAGACTCCAAGGTTTTAGAGACACTGCTCCTAAGCCAATGCCCAACAGGAACCCGGTAGCTAATAGCCAGGCAAGACATAAGAAATGGCGGGGAAATGGAGGGGCTCCTTGGTTGTTAGAGCAGAGTTGTATCCCATGAGTGGCCCTTGAGCAGAGGGAATATTGAGGCGGTGGAGGGGTAAGTATAGGCAGAAAAGGAGAAAAGAGCTCTATCTCCAAACACAAAAACCCAGCCAGTGTTCCCTGAAACCCGAGGTCTTCTCTCCACTGCAGAGTAGCTTTTGGGGTATCCTCCTGTGGTAGAACCAAGTGATGTCTTCAAGGACGCAGTCGAGAAAGGCCTGGGACTGGCATGTAGGAAAGGTGCATCTGTATTTCCTGGGGGCTGAGATGAGGACCGAGGCTAAAATGTGGGATGAAGGCATTGTAGGTTACTTTAAAAGAGACAGAAGAACAAGGGAGAGTGCACTGTTCCCCTGAGTAAATGACAGCGCATGTGTTTGAATTGAGACCAGAGAGCAGGACAGTGATATCACCAAAAGGCTTCCTTTCTTAGGGGATTAAATATTGTCTTCAGGGCCAACACTAGAAGTGATTGGGGTGAAGGCCCCTTAGGGTCTTCAGCAGGAAGCAGACTGTGGAGATCCTCATAGAAAATTTTCAGACTTTTTTTGCTGGAGAACCATTTGTTAGGAACGAGTGGAGAGACAGTTGAGGGGCATCTGTATTCCAGGACAATGTCCTGGAATGTCAGTACTTCCAAGACATTATATACGTAACTATTAACCGGTTTTGAAGGTCTCTTGGCAGGTCTTGAAGGTTATTGGAAGGTACCTGGAGGGAGTGTGTGGGGATGACAGAAGAGATGTACCAAGAGATAGGAGTGAAAGTGGGTGACTCCATTGCCAGAAAAACAGGGCCAGATCACAACCATCGTATCAGGGCCTGTGTAGTAGATCTCTTGTATGCCAGTCATTTAGGAGTGGAGTGGCTCAGTGGATAGGCAGCATTGAGGTAAGGACAGTGTTTACCTTTCAGTTCCATGTGTCTTTTTCCCAGTAAGTTATGCGGGCACGGAAGGGACAGTCACCAGATTGATAGGAAAGTCCACATGTGAGGCTTCACATGGGTGGAATTAGAAACGTCCAAGAGAGGCAGGAGAAGTGTGGGCCTAAAGCCAGCAGGCAGAGGGGCTCTTGGACAGGAAGTGTCTTCTTCTGGAATCTGTGGGAGGGTATGGAACAGTTTGAGCTTGGTAGGTCCTGTGAGAACAGAAGAGTGTACCTGGGAGTTTCAGGTTGCTGTTTAAATTGGTCTGTCTGGAGAGCTGGAGGAGCTCTTTTTATTCTTGAGAGGTGAAACCAGGGAACCTTTTTCTTAAGCTTAACCACTGTAGGAGTAGTTAGGGAAACAGTAAAAGGTCCCTCCCAGCACGGTTGGAGAGGTTTTGGAGAAAGGGTCTAAGATACCCTGGGTCTCCTGGGGAAAGAGAAGGAGATAGCGGAGCACCTGATGAGTCAGGGGAGGGGAGAGTTTGATCTGCCAGAGTCTGAAGGAGGCGACGAGCATAATTAAGTGTTGGGGCATAGTTGGTTAGGGGTGGTGAGGGACTGGGTAAGGTGGGAAACAGGAGGGGTCACCTGTACATCCGTTCAAAGGGGGTTAAGTGTAATGGTTTTCGGGGAGTTGAGCATAGCAACATGAGAGCCAAAGGGAGGAGGGTAATCCAAATTTGTTTTACTTCTATTGAGAGTTTGTTTAGTTGAGTCTTAATTAGCCCATTAGCCCATTCAACCTTGCCTGATGATTGTGGCTCATAAGGGATGCGGAGTTTCCATTGTATGTTGAGTGCCTCTGTGACCTGTTGGGTAAACTGAGAGACAAAGGCAGGGCCATTGTCAGACTGAATGGAGTATGGGAGAACAAAGCATAGAATGATTTCCATTAAGAATACATGAACTGCCAGGCATGGTGGTGCACGCCTGCAATCCCAGCATTCAGGAGGCTGAGGCGGGAGGATCGCTGTGAGTTCGAGACCAGTCTGGGCTACATAATGAGTTCCAGTCTCAACTGCATAGTGAGACCCTGTCTCAAAAAAAGAAAAAAAAATACATGAACTAAAAAAAAAACATAAATGAACTACAGCAGCTGCTCCTTCCGATGTACATGGAAATGCCTCTGTCCATCCTTTAAAAGTATCTACCAAGGTTAGGAGGCCCATTCCTTATAGGGGGCATATGTGTAAAATCAACCTGCCAGCCTTCCCCAGGTCGCTGTCCCCTGGATGGGTGAGTTTCTGAGTGTGTATGAAGGCCACCCTGGGGACTAGTGACTGAGCAGATGGGGCAAGCCTGCTATTGTCTATATGTGTGTTGCTAGGGATGGGTGGTGTAGGAAAGGCCTGAGAAGGTGTAGGAGGGGTTGGGTCCCTATGTGGAGTGAACTATGTACGTCAGTGAAAGAGATATGACCTGGTTGTCAGGTATGACATGGTGTCCCCGATATAAGAGCCAGTCATCCCTCAATGTAGCACCTTTGTCTGTATATTTGGCCTTCCCTGAGGGGTGTAACTACGTTTTAGAGGTGCAATGATCAGCATTTGGTTTTGACTTTGGAGAGTAGATTTTTGTGCCATTTTATAGGCCACTTGATCGGCCCTTTGGTTTCCTTGAGCTATGGTGGAAGAAGAGGATTGATGTCCTTTACAGTGAATTATGCCTACCTGTGTTGCGAAAGTGGCTGCTTGGAGGAGGGGGGCACATATTAGATGTCCATTAACAATAAGGGTCCCTTTCGTGGTCACAAAACCTCTTTGCTTCCATATTGAATGGTGAGAGTGTAGGACGTGGTACGTATACTTAGAATCAGTGTAAATGTTACCCCATTTGTTGTGGGCCGGAGTGAGAGCCTGAGGGAGAGCAATTAATTATGCTTGTTGTGAGATGGCATCGAGTGGAAGTGGATTGGCCCAACTGTCTGTGTTCAAGAGACTACGGCATATCCTGCCCGCTTCTGGCCGGGTACCTGAGTGGGAATCAAGCTGCCGTCAGTAAACCATGTGAATTCTGGGTCTGGGACGGCCTCTGATGATACATTAGAAGGGAAGGAAGTAGGTTTTTGATCATTTCTGTGCATGAGTGGGAGGGCGTCTGAATGGTCTAGGGAGGAGTGAGGCTGGGTTAAGAGAGGGCAGGACTGAAGAGAGAAGGATGGGTTTTCTATGAAAGTAGCAAGGAAGAGTTGTAACCGATAAGGGGACAGATGTGAGAGACTATGGTGAGTGAGCAAGTCATGTAAGCGAGGGGGTGACTTTACTGTTGTTGGTTGACCAAAAGTTAGTTTAGAGCTTTCTTGGGTGAGGAGAGAAGTGGCTGCCAGGGTGCATAAACACGTGGGCCAGCCCTGGACAGTGTGGCCAAGCTGTTTAGATAGGTAAGTTACTGGGGTGAAGTGTGACCCAGTGATTTGTCCCAGTACTCCCAAAGCTAGTCCTGCTCGTTCAGGGACATAGAGAGTGAGTGATTTTTGGAGGTCTGGGAGAGCTAAGGCGGGGGAGAGAGGATGGCAGCCTGAAGTCTGAGGAAAGGTCCCTTGATGGTCTTGTCATCTATAGGCTCATTGGGTTCCCTTTAGAAGCCTAAGCCTCATAGAGGGGTGTAGCAAGTAGACTGAAATTGGCTATCCATAAAGAAAGGAAGCCCACAAGCCCCAGGAAGGACAGAATCTCAGCTTTAGAGGAGGGGACTGGAAGATCTCGAATGAGCTGTTTATGGTCTAGGGTGATTTCCCATTGTTGATATAAAATCTTTACCCCGAGATGTTGTACTGTAAGTTGGGAGAGTTGGGCTTTATCCTTTGAGACCTGATACCCCTTTTTCCATAAAAAGTTAAGTAATAGGGTTGTGTGTTGTTGGGAGAAATGAAGGGTGGGCTGTCACAAGAGTAAGTCATCTACATACTGAAGTAGTTTAGAGGAAAACAGATCTCATTTTGAGAGCTCAGCAGCTAATGCCTGTCCAAAGAAGTGTGGGCTATCCCGAAAACCCTGTGAGAGAATTGTCCCAGTAAGGTGTTGGAAATGCCCTGTACCTGGGTCAGTCCCCGTGAATGCAAAGAGGTTTTGTGAGTTGGGGGATAGGGGGATAGTGAGAAAGGCATCTTTGAGGTCTAAAACAGACCTCGAGGAAGAAGGAATAGGAGACAATAGAGTGTAGGGACTGGGAACTCCTGGGGGTATAGGAAGTACAGCAGAATTAGATACAGCCCTTAGGTCCTGTACCAACCGGTAGGAGCCGTTTGGTTTTAGGACTGGGAGGATGGATGTGTTGTAGGGGGAGTGAGTTGGTCTGAGAAGTCCCTTATCAAGTAAGCCATTGATTATATGCTAGTCCTTTGATTATAGATTTTTGATTATATTGATTATAGCTTTTAGCCCTTTTAGGTGTCTCAAGGCTATGGGCTACTGTGGGACATTTGGGAATTGGGTGGTATCCTTGAGGGAGACCTGAATGGAGTGGTGTTTAGCAACAGAAGGGGTGTAGGTGTCCCAGGCTGAGCGGTCAGTATAAGGGATCATAGAAGGAAATGAGGCTGGGTTGGGGACTGAGAAATCAGGCAGGCAGCTAGAAGGAGCAAGACGCCTGTCGGGTCTAAATTGACCAGGTGTAGAATGAGAGAGGCCTTGAATTTGGTTAGGAGGTCTCTTCCTAAGTTGGGGGAAGGACAGCTAGGAATAATTAAGCTGTGTGAAAATGTGCTGCTAACAGAGAACAAACTGGAGGAGAGGTAGTCAGTGGTTTTGAAGGAATCCCTTGAACCCCACGATAGTTATTGAGGAGGGACAATGGGGCCTGAATATTGTGATAAGGCCGAGTATGCAGCTCCCGTGTCCAGCAAAAATGAGACAGGCCTACCTGAGACTGACAGTTCCCCTGGGCTCGTTGGAAGTGATGGCCATGGAGGGCTATAGACGTCCCTGGGCACCATCAAGCGTCTGTCACCAGGCTGATGAGCTCGGTAGAGACGTCTCTGTACCTGCTGGTTGGGCTTGAGAAGGGGATGGCCTCTCACCTTTTTGGCAAAGGGGACAGGCAACCCTCCAGTGATCTGTTTGCAGGTAGGACAAGGGCCAGGTGGTGGTCTAGGATTGGGACATTTGTTATCTCAGTGTCCAGTCTGTCCACATTTAAAGCAAACTCCAGGGTCAAGGCCACCACGAGAGGATGTCCTCTTGTAAAAAAAATGGTTTACCCTGTAGGGCTGCTGCCAGCATCTGGTAATTAGCCAACTCTTGTGGTTTTGCCTATTCCTGACAATTATTGAATACCTTAAAGGCAATATTGAGGTGTTCAGTCTGCAAAGCCTGTGTACCTTCTTCTATGTTTTAAGTTTCTTCCTGATATCAGGGGCAGATTGTGCAATAAAATGAATATCAATAACAATTGTGCCCACCTGGGATGTGGGGTTGATTTAGTATATTTTTGGTGGGCATCAGCCAATCAAGAAAGAAACCAAACTGGATCTCTCTGGGGTCCCTGGATTATTTCCTGACCTTATCAAAATTAGCTGTCTTTTGAGAGATCCTTTTAAGGTCCTTCATGACATAAACAATCATATGATCTCTTAGGTCTTCCTGGGTCATTATCTGATAAATCCAGTCAGGTTGTATATCTAGAACTGCCTGTGTGCTTACTAATTTGTTCAGGTCTGTGGCATGGAAGTCATCTACTGCTGCCTGGGCTGCCCTCCAGACTCTCTGGTGATCCTCTGAGGAAAGAGTAGTTGAAAGAACTATGTAGATATCCCACCAAGTCATATCATAGGATCGAGTAAGGTAGCAAAACTCTTTAATATAGACATCAGGATCACAGAAAAAGGAGCCTAAATGTTTTCAATTTGAGTAAGGTTGGAGAAAGAGAAAGGAACATGTACTCTAACAATGCCATCAGCGCCAGTGACCTCTCAGAGAGTCATCTGTGTGGTTGGGGCCAAAGCTGGAAGGTTGGAGTAGCGAGAATGAGTGTGAGGTGAAGAGATGTAAGATGGTGGAGGTGAGGGAGGGTCCCAAGATGGCGGAGCTGGAGAAGGGCACAAGATGGCAGAGGAGAGGAAGAGGAAGAGGCACAAGATGGTGGAGCTGATGAGGCATCCAAAGAGGCAGAACTGTCTGGGTTGTGAGGAGGAAGAGGAGGAGGAGGTGTGAGTGAAAAGTGATCAGCTGGACTGAACATGTCAGAATCAGGAAGGGTAGGGTCAGGAGGGGTGGATGATGGAGCCTGGGCTACAAGTACCTGAGAGGATGAACAACTTTGACAAGGGTGAGAGTGGAGGAAAAAGAAGGCTTGTAGATAGGGGATTTCTGACCATTTGCCACTACGTTGACAAAAGTTGCACAAGTCACTCAATGTGTTAAAATCAAGAGTGCCATTTTCTGGCCATTGAGACTCATTGTCTAATTTGGACTAAGGCCAAACTTGGTTGCAATAAAAAATGAGTTGTTTCACCTAAAGTCAGGTTCCAACAATCCAAGGGAACGAAGTTGTGCCAGGAGGCAGCCAAGAGGCATGGAAGGAGGGAGTTTAGATTGTTGGACACCCATGTTAGGGTGGGTGAGAAGGAGGTAGCTCCCTAGGAGGAGGAAAAAAGAGAGGAATATCTTCGTCTCTTCTGACACTCCCCGAGCCAGTCCCCAGAAGGGGAGGATGAGAGGAGTCAGGCAGATGGGGCGTCCCGGGTGCGTGGTCCTGGGCCTAGCAGCCTGAGGGATCTCTCTGACCAAGCGCTTAGATTTTCTGAGAGGTCCCCGAAGGGAGAGAATGAGACTGAGACAGAGGACCCAAATAGGGGGAAGCCAGCCACCTACTCACCCTGAAATCAGTGACGGGTGTGGATGTGAGTCGTCAACATTGGCAAAGGTAGAAAGCCCTTAGGAGGTCCTGGCTCAGGAGATGTGGTCCGGAGGAGGTGGCCAAAAAACCAATTGACCCTGGCTTACGGGGGATCGTCGCTTAATCAACTGCTTTCCTCCCGGGTTTTGGCACCAGATACATTAGGTTAAAAAGAGCTGAAAACCAGGACTGGACCAGAATCATAACAAGCCTTTATAATGGGGAGGATCTGCCAGGCTGTCTCCGAACAAAGGAGAAAAAGTAACATGGCAGAACAGGGAGCTTCTTTTGTAGGAGAGGAGTGGGGTTAGCCTGAGCTGGGGTGGAGTTGAGTGAGGTAATATTAAGAGATTGGAGGAGCCTGTGACATCACTAGGAGGGGCCTGTGACATCACTAGGAGGGGCCTGTGACATCACTAGCTGCCAGGAGGTAGCAAGTATCAGGTTACTCTTGGTGGGAGAAGAGACCTAGCGCAAAGAAGAAGCCTGTTCTCTGTTGCGAGAAGTCATATTTTAACATGGAGGCTGCTATTCTATGTGACAGCCATCTTAAGGCAAGGGAGATCTAACAACCTCATGCCAGATACAATTATTAACTGCATTTGCAGGTCAGGAAGCAGGCAAAGGGACATTAACTAATGCAAGTTATTACACACGTTGTTTAGTTGTAGCTGCTAAGTGCCAAAGGTAGGATTCAAATCTAAGTCTGCTGGACTCTGGGGAATGAGCAGGTAACCACACCACAAACTACTCTTTAATCTCTGTGGTTCCCTGCTCCTGTGCTGTTGGGGAAAACTCCCTTCTAGCATTCACGTCGGTAGATTCAGACTACTGAGGATTCAGACTTGACATGGAGCTTGGAAATCACTAACTAAGCAATTTTATCCCCATATGATGTTTTTTCTTAAAAAAAAAAATGCTTCCTTCCTTCAGTGATGCAAACAAGCCCTTAATATAGAGGGTGTTTTTGTTTGAGCTCCTCTGCTCTGCAATTTGAGCACATGTTTATAGACTCATCGGTGTCTACACTTATGTGACTTATTTGCTTTCTTGTCAGTCTTTGGCATCCCTGCACATATTTGAAATAGACAGAAATATGGACATTTGCTGGGTGCGGTGGTGCACACCTATAATCTCAACACTCTGGGAGGCCGAGGCAGGAGAAGCATTATTTGGAGCCCAACCTGGGCAACTTAATGACTTAATGAGGCCCTATCTCAAAATAAAAAAAGAAAAGGACTGGAGATGTATAGTTCAATATAGTTCAGTGTGAAGGTCCTGGGTTCATCCTCCAGTACCCAAAAAAAAGGAAGAAATATGGGCATGTGCCATTCCTCAATACTCGATTTTATATTACGTTCTCAGGTTTTGAACCCAATTGTAGCCCATTTTTCAGAATCGAAGATAGAAAATAACAGAGTTTTTAAAAATAATTTGAATCTGTATTCTAACAAAAGGAATTAAAACACACATCTTTATTACAAATTACAGTAAATGACTTTAACATATCAATTTTGGTTTAGCTACTAATTATAATAATTATACTACTGTTTTTCTGTAGATTGCTGGTTTTTAACTGCCGGAAGGAAAAAAAAATCCCAATAAATAGAGCTCATTCGCAGCAATAAGAAATTCAGCCTATAACTTTCCCACACCAAAAAGGGAAAAGTAATTACTTAAGTGTTTCTCAGCTGGCTAGAGTTTTTGTTATCTCTAATTGCATTTAGAATTCAAGATCTGCTTATCACATTGGAATATCGCTTAGGATCAGGTCACCTGGGTGAACACTCCAGATTATCTGGGAAATGTGAGACAGTTTTCTCCAGGAGTGCTTTCTCTCTTTCCCTGAGACACCTTTCTGACTCCCTTGCTACCAAGTGCCCTTTCTTTCCCTCTCCCTACTGATATCTGATGCCCCATTTCTTACAAGCCATACACAAGTCAGTAACTGATCAACTAATTCAAACTAACACAATCATAACCAACACTGCCTAGGGAATTTGTGGAAGAGGTTTGTGGCTTTCGTATCCCACCTGGGTAACAGCTTAATTAATCTCCAAGAGTGTTTCTGATCAAATTAATTGACAGATACTCTACACTGGGAAAGAATATGTTGTTTAAATATAAAGTAAATATTCTTTACTAAGGAAACTACTGTTTAGATTTAATTGTGTTTCCCACATGAGAAAAAAAGCTTTTAAAATCTAGAGTTGAAATGAAAATTAGATTTCCAAATTCACACTCAGAGATTTATCTTCTTTCCTAGCTTTGTTTCAGATGTCTCATAACATTCTTATATTAGTCACATATATGACTATAAGAAGTGTTGGTCGTATTTTGTGGGAATGTCATGAAATTGGTGGTTATTCATTCATTACAATAAAAACAATAATGATAATTGGCGTGGGCACCAGGGATAGAACTCGGGTCCTTGGGCTTGTGAGGCAGGCAGCAACACAGCTGAGCTAGAGGATCGAAAATCTAAGCCCAACCCGGGCAATTTAAGTGACTTAGAAAGACCCTATCTCAAAATGAAAACTCAGGCGGCGTCCGCTGGGAAAGGACCGTGACCCCGATGTGTTCTGTGGTATGGTGGCAGGAGGCACTGCAAGAATGGAGACCTGTTTTGCTTCAGAGATTCCTAATCAGCAACACCTACCGCATCATTATCTTGTAGTGCCAGAAGAAGCACATCAGAAACTGCAAAGATCTAAAAAGAGATCACATAGAAGGGTTGAGAATATGGTAACTATTGGAAAAACCATCCTTGAAAAGAATAATTGCATAGACTTCACAGACGTGAGGAGGGGTTTCTGTGTGCTGCCTGCTGCTCCCTCTCCCACCTGCACCTTCCTGTTCTGGCGCCAGCCAGCCAGCTTGGTTTCTTATCCAGGTTGGTTTGCAGAGTGAATTCCTAGCTATTGGTTCATCACAGCTGATTATTCTTTGGAAAACCAAGAACCTGAAAATGTCAGCAGTGGAACGTTTTCCTAATGTTGGCTCAGTATAAATTAATGTTTTGGTCCTTCTAAAGTCTAATTGCAATTTTGAGGTTTGTGGAGTTTTATAACAAGGCTGCTGCTGGGTAGCCTTAACTCATCTCTGAATGTCTGTTTCCTGGAATCTGTGATAGTTATGTAAGAATTTATCACCAACTTCTTTGTTTTAATGGTTCTCTTAAGATTTCAAGTATAAGAAACTGTAGATAGGGCTGGGGATGTAGCTCAGTGGTTCCGCCTCCTGCCTTGCAAGTGCAGGGAGCTGAGTTCTAATCCTCGGTACAAAAAAAAAAAAAAACGGTAGGTGAAATTTCATTTAAAACAAATTCTGTTAAAATGGGCGCTATATTTTTTATCAGCAGGCACAGCACCACTGAGCTACATCCCCAGCTGTGGCACTATATTTTTCAAAAGTTCAAATAATATTATGTCTCAGTAATAATTTATGAAGAATAAACTGGTATAGAAAGTGGTTTAGGGCTGGGGATGTAGCTCAGTGGTTCTACCACCTGCCTCGCAAAACGCAAGGACCCAAGTTTGATCCTCGGTACCAAAAAAAAAAAAAAAAAAAAAAAAAAGTGGTTTATTGGAACCCTCACTACTGTGAAGGAGAAAAAAATTAACTATTTCTTGATAGTTTATAGTTTTACATGTAAATTTGGTTTCCACTTCTTAAAGCCTAGCATGTTTTTAGTAAACTCGTCCTGAAAGTTATATGACATAATAGTTCCCTATTAGCCATGTAGGATATGGTCCAAGACCCTCAGTGGGTAACTGAAACCCAGGACCCTATATACATTGTATGTATATTATGTTTTTACCTACACATATGTTCCTGTGATGCAGTGTCATCTATAAATTAGACACAGTAAGAGATTAACAACAATAATAATCAAATAGGACACTTTTAACAGTATATGTAATGTTCTTGCCAGCCTCCCTCTTGTACTTCAGGACCATTATTAAGCAAAATAAAGGTTAGCTGAATACAAGTACATGCCACTGTGACGGGGAGTCTGATACTGAGGTGGCTATCATGGGTAGGTAGTGTACACAGCACGTGTGACTCATTTCCCAGGTGGTGGGAGATTTCCTAGTGCTACTCAGAATGGCATGCAGTTCAAAGGGCATAGATTGTTAACTTCTGGAACTTTTAGTATTTTCAGTTGACCCACAGGTAACTGAAACCATAGAAAGTAACAGTCACAGAAATTGAAATTTTGGATAATGGGGGACTACTATAATGTAATTTTTAACAAGAATTCATTGTAGCAAGCAATGTGGCTGTTTCACAGAATTTACTGTAATGGAATTTTAATCTGTAAGAACACAGAAGAGGAAGAAACAGTGGTTTAAAACAGAGTGATATTAAAACTGACAGAAACTTTTTTTTTTAAATGAAAAATTTTAAAGGACTAGGGATGTAGCTCAATGTAAAGGCCCTGGGTTTGATCCAAAAAAATGTACATAGGTATAAATATAGCATGATGGGTTTATAATTTAAGAAGTGTGTGAAGTTGAGCATGGTGATGCACACCTATAATCTCAGAACATGGGAGGCTGAGGCAGGAGGATCTCTGGG
>NW_022900929.1:57527780-57551978 GCF_012274545.1 Fukomys damarensis | reverse complement strand
TTTTTTTTTTTTTTTTTTTTTTTGGTACGGGGGATTGAACTCAGGACCCTACACTTGCAAGACAGGCGCTGGAACCACTGGGCTAAATCCCTGGCCCAGATCTCTGGGAATTTAGCCTGGGCTGAGTGAGTTCAAGTCCAGCCTGAACTGCAAAGTGAGATCTTGTCTGAAAAAACATAAAACAAGAAACAAAAAATTCAAAATAAATTTACTACAGAATTTGTGTCTGAAAATTTTTCCTTACACAATAAAATAAACAAAATTGGCACCTTACAAATAAATGAAAATTGGCACTTTACCTCAATAATAAGTACAACCACTAAATCAATAGCTGGTTGATAGAAACTGGATTATAATTCTTAATTCCATATGTAGCACATATCCCAAGTAATCTCCATTGCAGGCTGCATAGATTTTTTTTTTTTCTTTTTTTGAGACAAGGTTTTGACTTTTTGTCCAGGCTGGTCTCGAGCTTACTAAGTTGCCCAAGCTGGCCTGAAATGCCCGATACTCTTGCTTTGGCCTCCCAAGTGCTGGGGCTACAAGAATGTACCACCCACCACTCCCAGCTTCTATTTTTAAACTGTAGTACTTCATTTAGATTTCTCCCTGAAGTTTTAAAATTGGTATAAAAAGTGAGAAAAGCTTTGAAAGCAATTATGTTGAAAGGAACTTGTGTATGACTACTATCATTTAGAGGGTTTAATTTTCACTATTTTATGGACAATTTGAATCATATGTACTTTTCTCAATTAAATTTTAAATTTTAAACATATTAGATGAATATGAATAAATGTATCATTTTAGGGACCATGTGTGCACAATTATTTTACCTCTATAAATGTTGAATCCAAAATTTTTCTTTTTTAGTACTAGGGATTGAACCCAGGGCCTTTACTCTGAGCCGTATGTCCAAACCATCTACTCTTTTCTTTTCTTTTTTGGTACCAGGAATCGAACTCAGGGCCTCACGCTTACCAGGTAGGTGTTACACTGCTGAGCTATATCCCCAGCCCAGCCCCTTCTTTATTTTGAGACAGGATCTTGCTGTCATTAAACTGCTCAGGCTGGACTCAAATTTGCAATCCTCTTGCCTCAGCCTTCCAGAATGCTGGGATTACAGGTGTGGGCTACCATGCTTGATGTGAACCAGAACCTTCTGACTGGTCAGGAATTATATATTTAAAGATGTAGACAACGGTATTGCTTTTTATTAATGCATCAAATTCTAAAAATTAAACTGAGCTTTTCAAAATTTGGCAAAGCAGAGAGAAAACTCAGAAGTAATTTGATAAGCTACTTATTTATTTTAGTCCTAGGGATTGGACCCAGGACCTTTGTACTGAGCTACATAAACAAATAAACAAATAAACAGGGTTTTCAGGGGTATGGGGAAAAAATGAGAACCAAGACCTGTCATGTAAAGGTACAAGATCCCAATGATGAATGTAACTGTACTGTATATCTTAAAAGTACCAATAAACTCACTGGAAAAAAAACAAAATGAAACAGAGTTTTGCTAAGTCTTGAAGTTGCCTAGGCTGGGCTTGAGTTTGTGATTCTCCTGCCTCAGCATCCCAGAGTGCTAGAATTATAGGTGTGTGCCATTATGCCTAACTTATGTTCTTTCTGATTCATTCAAATGGATTTCTCCGTTTACCTGTGAATTTTTTGTACATTTGTGTATCCTGTATGATAATCCTTCAGTTATTTAATGTGAATTTATGAGGTGTATTTTCTAGGCTTAACTCTTGACTAAATGGTAGTAGGGCATAATAATCTTATTTCCTAAACCAGAAGAACAAGACACATGCTCTGACAAACATATGTCAGATGGTGTTTCTGAATCACAGAAATCAGGACTATTCTGGAAACCCTAAAACACAACACAGCCAAATGTGTGAGTTATGTAAGTTAAAAAAAGACACCAAATAAACAATAATGACTCAGGCATAATGGAGGACATCAGGAGTCAGGCAGAGTTGGGTTGACTACTGACTATACATCGTCTCTGTCACTTAGCACTTTTATCATTTTGGGGAAGGAGCTCAATCTAATACCCTGAGCCTTAATCCTCACAAGTGAAATATGTTTAATAATACCTACTTCAATGAGAAGTGAGATCAAATCAGGTAATGTATATATAGCCCTCCACACTGTAATGAGCACATAGTATAGCATTTGATAGATCTCATCTGTATCTTTTTCTTTTTTTGTATCAAGTATTGAACCTCCCCAGCCCCTTTGTTTTGTGTGTGTGTGTGTGCTCGCGTGTGCGCTTGGTTGGTTAATTTTTTGAGACAGGATCTCTCTGTGCAGTTCAGGCTGGTCTTGAACTATGTAGCAAAGGCTGGCCTCAAACTCATGTCGATCTTCCTGCTTCAGCCTCCCAAGTGCTGGGATTACAGGTGCGCATCATTATGCCCAGCTCCTTTGTTATTTTTTGCGACAGGATCTCACTGAATCCCTAAATTGCCCAAGCTGAACTTCAGCTTTTGATCCTCCTGTCTCAACCTCCCAGAGGGCTGGGATTTCAAGCATGAGTCACAGCACTTGTTTAATCTAGCATTTTTGTTATTATTTCATTGTAGCAATTAAAAGGAGAAGGTGGGCACTGATGTATTTGGGTAAAGTTACTGCTGAAAATGTTTGTGGCATACAATCTTTTTAATCTCATTCTCTACTATCATATTTAATAATTTAGCTATTAAATTATTTCTGAAAATTATTTAATGTTTTATGGTTTTTTTTCTTTTCAGTACTAGGGATTGATCCCAGGGCCTTCACATGGAACTAAATTCACAGCTTTTATTTGTTTATTTTTGGTTTTCTGAGACAGGATCTTGCTATGTAGCTCAAGCTGGCCTTGAACTTGTAGGGATTCTCCTGCCTCCATCTCCTGAGTAATGGGATTACAGGCACGCACTGACCATGCCTGCCTGTTTACTTATTTATATTTTGAAATGATGTCTAACTCATCTCTAAATTGCCCCTGGATTACAGGTGTGTATCACCACACCCAGCTATGATTCTGCTTCGTAATTCCCTCTTTTGAATCTTTATTATATAATACCTGTGGTTAATTTAAATGATGTATTAATAATACACTAGAGAGCTGACAGATATTGTCCTCATAGAGTATACAGTCGAGTAGAATACACGTGGTAAGCAAATAATTACACAGAATGAATGTAAAAGCATGTCTGCAGTAACCGCCTTGAAAGCCATATGCATGGTGTTATGACTGAGTGTAGCAAACAGGGAAGCCCGTCTAGGCTCCCACGAGGAAGAGACAGACGAGTATGACAGGTGTGAGTCGCCAAAGACAATGGGAAGAATATTCCTAGCCAAGCAAACAGCACTAGCACTAGCAGAAACAAAGTTACCATGCAATATTGAAATAAAGTGACTGTGGCTGGAGAAGAAGGGTGAGTCCATCATAGCAGGAAGCTAAAGTGTCTGAGTAGACTGGGTTTGATCCCCAGCACTGTAAGTTTAAAAAAAATACATAAATAAAATTAGTAAAGTAGATAAAGGATCAGAATGGCTAGGATTCTGAAGGTTGTGCTAAGAAGTCTGGGCCTTAACAATAATGTGAGGAGGGCTGGGGATTTACCTCAGTGGTGCTGCACCTGCCTGGCAAGCACAAGGTCCTGAGTTAGATTCCCAGTACCCTACCCTACCCCGCAAAAAGCAATAATGTGAGGAAGCCAAGATAGTGCTACATGCTTATAATCCCAGCAGTCTGGGAGGCTGAGGCAGGAAGATCACCAGTCCAAGCCCTTCCTGGGCAATTTAGTGACTTAGCAGGACTCCAAATAAATAAAAAATGGGAATATATCTCAGTGTGAAGGCCCTGGGTTTGATCCCCAGTGCCTGGGTGGTGGTGGTGGTGAGGACGATGTGAAGACATTGAGGATTTTAATCTATGTAACATGTAAGAAATACCTCAATGATAGCTTGCCTAGCACGTACAGGGCCCTGGGTTTGATTCCCAGCAATCAAAAACAAACAAAACCAAGAAACAATGTCATGTGGTTAGATTTTATTTTTTGTTTGTTTGTTTTTTGAGATAGGGCTGACCTTGCATTCACAGACAACCTGTAGTCCAGGTTGAACTCACAGACATCCTCCTGCTTCAGCCTCCCAAATGCTGAGATTACAGGCTTGCACCACCACGCCTGGTTTAGATTTTTTTTTATGTGCCTAGGATCAACCTTGTGCTTGCGAGGGAGGCAGGCAGGCTGTGGACTCACTGAGCTAAATCCCAGCCCCAGATCTTATTTTTTAAAAATCCCAGTCTTTAGTGTTGGAGGGCTGCTCAGGAGGAGGAAGAGCAATTACAGGAGCAGAGATGTTATTGGCTTGGCTTAGAATGGTGACAGCGACAAGGAAGAAAATGAAGTCCATTTGAAAGATAGTTAAAAAAAAAAACAACATTTTTATGGATTAAATAATGTGAGTTAAGGGAAAATGTGGTTTTATTATCCTTTAGAGATAAAATAATGTGAGAGCTTTGCAACCACAACCCTAAAACAAAGCAACAATCCTATCAATCCTGTTAATTCTATTAAGAAAGTTATTAGCCAGGAATAATTAACGACAACATCTAACTTATTGCTAATTTTGGTGTTAGCGATGCTCTGACATGTTGACATGTCTTCTTACAAGATTTGCAATGGCGTTCCACGTGTATTTTTAAATTTGTACGTGCAGAGTGCAGCTGCACTGTGGATGATGACTCATTACTTTTAAATGTCTTTCATCCCAGCACAGTAAAAGCCTTCAGGTGCTGAAGTTCACAACACCTCTGACAAAGTTCGTAGAGGATTAAAGTCAACGCTCTACCCACCTGACATATGAATTAGCTCCCTGTTAATATATTCTTTTACATATTTTAAATGAAATAAGAAAATTTAAATACAGTAACAATAATGGCATGGGCCACAGAGAAATACAAAGGAGTTTTAAATAACCCTGAAAACTCCTAAATTTAAAAATAGGGCTCCTTTACACATGAATGAGTCCCTGTGCACCCTTAGCATGTTAAAAATGTACTTTTCAAATACTTTTTGAGGCCCACTGTGCATCAGCCTGCTAGAGGTAGCTCTACAATGACACCATTTATCCCGAGGGTCTAGCTATATAATAGATGCCATTACAGGAGCAAATAATTTTAATAAAAAGTGACAGGTGCTATAACAGACGTATTTACAAAATGCTGTTCTACTGATGCACAAGGACACTGGCATGTTTTTTAAAAAGAGGAGATCACATTATAATAACAATTGGCATTATTGGCAAAGACCATGTCAATAATGGCAGTTCTTCAAAAGCAAAAAGACATGTTTCTGTGCTATGAAATCACGAGAAGCCCCCAAAATATCTGAAAAAGCTGATTCTCTGGCAAGCAATGAATTTAAACCTCTTGTTTTTATAAATGTGTTAAGCCTACCACTGAGAAAACACATCCCCCTTGAAGTTCAGTGAATAAAGTTAATGGCAGAGAGCTCACTCTGGCTTTTATTGATGTTCTTTCCCTTCCACGTGAAACATGTATTTATTTCATGATTCAAGAAGGTAGAAACTCAATTTCAAACTTTTATAAATTCTTACAATGGAAACACACACACACACACACACACACACACACACAAACCCCACAATCTAGATTCTTTAAAGCATTTATTCGTTCATTCTGGATGCATTAAGTAAGGAGCTACCACGTACCAGTTACAGTTTTCAAGGAGCACACTCCCACTTCCATCTCAGGATTACTGGCATATAAATGAATCAGTATAGGAGCTACGTAGCGGGAATCAGGGCACCAGGGCACCAGGAAAGAAGAGTTTCGTGTTACAGGTGTTTAGGAGCTGGGGCTCCCTATAGAAGATGATAGCTAATAGATTCTTAGAACACATACACTTTGGGGGACTACAGGCAGATGCTACTGCACCTGGCTTAGTATATATTTTAAATCTATGTACTTGCAAAATAATAGTTGGACCATATAATTATATCTGTTTTTGCTTTTGTTTTTTTGAGACAGGGTCTTACTATGTAGTTGAGACTGACCTGGAACTCACTATGTAGCCCAGGCTGGTTGAACTCACAGTGATCCTCCTGCCTCAGCCTCCCGAGTGCTGGGATTATAGGCGTGCACCACAACGCCCGGCATCACATAATTATATCTGATTTGTACAAAATATAATTTGGAGGCAGGAGTAGCTTTTTTTTTTTTTCTAATCAAAGTTATATAAGCAGTTTTAGACTCTAGTGTTTCCTGGATCCTCTTATTTTGGAAATTTTAGCTATGCTTATTGGAATTTATGTTTCCTCTGAAGTTGAGATAGACTATTGAGCTTTTGTTCTTGCACAGATAGGATGCAACAGCTTTGGGATGTGTTTGTAAAATTAAAAGAGAAAAGGCTACAATTCAAAATTGGCCTTTTATTAGATCTGCTACTTTGCTTCAAACTTTAAACTGCACACCGATAATGCAGGAAGCAGATAAGAGCGCATCCCACTCCGTGCTGACTGTCTCTTGGGAATTTTACCTTGTGAATCTGCTCCAGAGTCCAAGCGTGGTGTGGAGGCAGCCACCAGAAGATAGAGGACCTCACCTAGCTGGAAGGACATCATTACGAAGAACAAAATTACAGCTACATTAATGCTTAGTCTATCTTTGACAAGTTGCATCGATTAATAATTTGTGAGCCTGCAGCCCTTCAAAAGCCAGAGAAACAAAGTTCAGGCTAAACTGAAGCTTGCTACTTTGTTGAAACAGAGAGAACACACTTTCTGTTGGATAGCTAAATCCTGGTGAAGACAGAGAATAAATACTTCACAGACCTCGAGTCTCAGCGAATCTTACTTTCGAAGTGAGTAGGAGGGAAGAGTCACCTGATCCAGGACCTCCCTAGAAAAGGAAAGGAGCCATGAGCGTTGCTGCTGCTGCTGCAGAGGCACAGTGCCAGAGGAGAGTCTGAGTGAGTCTGGAGGAGGCGAAGGCACTGACACGCCAGACAGAGAGGTGAACTGGGACTGGATCTGTCACTTTGAGGGCCTGAGCCGGGGACAACTGACAGAGAGACAGGGGGCTAGATCTTGGGTTTTTTTGTACCAGGGATTGAACTCAGGACCTTGCACTTGCAAGGAAGGTGTGACATATGCCACTAAACTAAATCCCCGGCCCTGGGCGTAGATCTTGTTACACTGCACCCGTCCAGCATTTGAAAAGGTAAAGGCAAGTTAAAGTGAACAGCAACACTGAAAAGTCGAAGTCTTTCAGGACATTGAGAAGAGACGTGACCAGTCCCACTATTGGTAGGAAAGTGAATCAAAACAATGACCACGTTTGACAGTGCTACTGGTAGCAAGCCTCCTGAGCACTGCTGGAGAGAGCACTCGGTTAGCAGTCTCTGAAAGGAAATATGAACATTCCCTTAAAAACAAATATTTAGGCTGGGCGTGGTAGTGCATGCCTGTAATCCCAGCACTCAGGAGGCTGAGGCAGGAGGATCACTGTGAGTTCAAGATCAGCCTGAGCTACATAGTGAGTTCCAGGTCGGTCTCAACTACATAGTGAGACCCTGTCTCAAAAAAATAAAACAAAACAAAAATTTTAGAAGACTGAGATGTTTATTATCTTTTTTTTTTTTTTTTTTTTTTTTTTTTTTTTTAACCAGGGATCAAACTTGGGACCTTGCACTTGTGAGGCAGGAGGCAGAACCACTGAGCTAAATCCCAAGCCCTGAGAAGTTTATTATCAATGCTCAATGATCTTTGGATTTAATGATCAAGTTCATTTACAGAGCAATATTTTTTCAACATTTTCTTTTTTGTATGAAATTGTTATTTTGTTTTGTTTTTTTGGTTTTTTGAGACAGGGTCTCACTATGTAGATGAGACTGACCTGGAACTCACTATGTAGCCCAGGCTGGTCTCAAACTCACAGTGATCCTCCTGCCTCAGCCTCCTGAATGCTAGGATTACAAGGCATGCACCACCACGCCCAGCCTTGAAATTGTTAATTATAATTTAATAGAAAAAAATTGAAAGCAAAAGTGATATTCGCTTGTGTTCATGAGACCTACGGAAGTTGTGATCAAACTGGAAAAGTGGTGTTGCTTTGTAGGCATCCATTGCTAAAGACAAACTATTTCTGTCTGTGCTAGAAAAGTAAAGAGTTCATGATGGCATAATGGCTATAATTTAGAATGGAAAAAATTCTCCCACTTTTTTTTTCTTCAGTACTGGGGGTTGAACCCAGAGCTTTCACCCTAAGCTACACCCCCTAGACCTTTTTTATTTTGAGATAGATTCTTTTTTTTTTTTTTTTTTTTTTTTTTTTTTTTTGGGTTTTGGTTTTTTGAGACAGGGTCTCACTATGTGGTTGAGACTGACCTGGAACTCACTATGAAGCCCAGGTTGATCTCGAACTCACAGCGATCCTCCTGCCTCAGCCTCCTGAGTGCTGGGATTACAGGCGTGCACCACCACGCCTGGCGATGAGATATATTCTTGTTGAGGGCTCAGACTTGTGATCCTTCTGCCTCAGCCTCCTAGAGTGCTAGGATTGCAGGTATCTACCATTTCACCCAGAGAAAATTTTCATTCTAGATAGGACATAAACTTAATATGTCCCCCATAGTGTTGTTTAAAAATTAAAATGTCCTGTTATTTATTGGAAAGAGCATCCCAGGTAGTTCTGATAAAGGTCTGACATACCAGGTATCCTAAAATTTCATTTTATTAGCTTCCACTAATTATTTTTCCATGAATTATTTTTAAATAATTATAACCTATAATTTATAATCTGTATCTTTCCCCCAATGATAACATTTCCCATAACTATAATACAATACCCAGAAAATTGACATGAATACAATTCATCCCATTTATTCAGATGCTAAATTTTACACACACTCATGTGTTTATATAAAAGTTCTACACGGTTTCAGTACATAGTAGAGTCACGTAATCACAGTAAAATTACAAGCTGGGTGTGGTGGCTCTCACCTGAAGTCCCAGCATGCTGGGAGGCTGAGAACAGATTGAAAGTTTGAACCAAACATGGCCAATTTAGTGACTTAGTGAGACTCTGTGTTACATAAATGAATGCGGGAATGAACGGGGAGAACCTAGGTGAGAGACCGTGCACAAAATCCTCAGTACAAAAACACAACACAGGCTTGTCCCATCATCATCTCTCCTCCCTCTACCCAGTCCTAACCAATCCTAACTCTTGCAAAAGCTAAAAACTGTTCTCCATCTCTTTGCCCCCCACTCCCAGCTAGGGATTAAATCCAAAAGCCCTGAACTGCATTCCCAACCTTTTCATTTTGAGACAGGCTCTCACTAAGTTGCTAAATTGCCCAGGCTGGGCTCCAAGTTGTGATCTTCCTGCCTCAGCCTCCCAGAGTTCTGGGATTATAGTCATAAAATATTATGCCCAGTTGTGTGTGTGGGTGTGTGTGTGATTTTTAAGATTGTTGTATGAATGGATCATAAAGTATGTAAACTTTTGAGAATATTTTTCAACTCAATTCTCTTGGGATCCATCCAGTTGTCCCTTTTATTGCTGAGGAGTATTTCATGGTATGGATAGATCAGAGTTTGTTTAACCATTCACCTGTTGAAAGGCGTATGGGTTGTTTCTAGTTTGGAGTTATTATAGGTAAAGCTATAAACAAATTGTGTGTAGGTTTTTGTGTGAAATTGAGTTTTTGTCTCTCCAGGATAAATGTCCATAAGTGAAACTGCTGGAATGTATTTTTAGCTTTTTGTTTTTTTAAAAGATGGGGTCTTGCTACATAGCTGGCTAGTCTCAAATTTGAGATTTTCCTGACTCAGCCTCCCAACTGCAAAAATTTTTTTTTAAAGACTGGTAATATGGAAAAAATGTTTATGTTAATTACAAAAGGGACATAAAATTGTATGTATAGTAGAATAACAACTATGTAAACACACCAAAAATTATGCGCAGAAATGTCTAGAGGAACATTTAACACGAAAAGATTAGCAGTGCTATATAGCATTTGGGTAGCAAACTGATTGTTTAAAATTTCTACATTTTCTTTAATGAGCAATAATTATGATTGCAACAGGGAATATTTTTAAAATACCCCGCTGGCTGGTTGTTTAGCAGCATAGTGTGACTTGGCACATATAAAGCCATGGCTTTGGTCTTGAGTCTTCTGCAGGTGGTGAGCAGCCCCTCCCCACTGAGAAGAATTTAAGATCCTCTGGCTGCAGCTTGATACACAGGGCTCAGCCTGAACTCTCCCTCCTCTCTTATCTCCTTCACCTCATTGCCTCAGGTCACTTCCAGCTACATCTTTTCCCTTTTCTCAGCAACTCTGGAGCCAGCTCTACTGCTACAGGGCCCAAAAGTAGACAGACACGACCCCCTTGGTGAATGTGTGGTTTGTAATTATGTTCTCCCAGTCCATAACTTCTTTTTTCATCATCTTAACTGGGTTATCAGTGGAACAGAAGTGTTTAACGTTAAGTCCAACTCATTAGTTTTTCCTTTTATGGATTTTGATTGATATCAAGACAGAACTCTGCCTAATCCTAGATCCTGAAGATTTTTTTCTTTTTCTAAAAATGGTATAGTTCTGTCTTTTACATTTAAGACATGATCCACACTGAGTTAATTTTTTTATGAGGTGTGAAATGTAGGTTGAGGTTCATTTATTTTGCCTATGGCTGTCAAACTACTCCACCACCATACATTGAAAAGATTGTCAGCTGGGCGTGGTGGTGCACACCTGTAATCCCAGCACTCGGGAGGCTGAGGCAGGAGGATCACTGTGAATTTGAGACCAGCCTGGGCTACATAGTGAGTTCCAGGTCAGTCTCAACTACTAGTAAGATCTTGTCTCAAAAACAAACACACAAACAAAAACAAAAAAACAGGAAAAGATTGTCCTTTGCTATATTGCTTTGCCCTTTTGTAAAACAAATCCTTTGGAACTAGGCATAATGGCGCGCATCTGTGATCCCAGAGCTCAAGAGGCTGAGGCAGAAGGATTGCCATGTGTTGAAGACCTGCACTGCACAGTATGACTATCTCAAAAAACAAAAAAACTGGGCCAGGGATTTAGCTCAGTGGTTTCACCTCCTGCCTCGCAAGCATAAGGGTCCTGAGCTAGATCCCCAGTACTAAAAGGGGTGGGGGGGGGAGAGAAATAAGTAATTAAATAAATTTTAAAATAAAATAAACCCTTCTGGCATATTGTTTTGAGTTTATGTGTGGTTCTGCTCTATTGATCTATGTATCTATCTTTGTGCTTCTTTTTTTCTGTTTTTAAAGATGTATATGTTTTGGTTCTAGTAAGGTAAGGAAGATCCTTTTCCTTACTCCTCTTTTTAAAAACTGTTTGTTCTTCCTTGACCTGGGATTTAGTTCAGTGGTGCAGCTGCCTGCCCAGCAAACTGAAGGTCCTGAGTTGGACCTCGTACCCGCCCCCACTCCCCCAAAAAACCTGTTCTCCCTCTGACGAGGTGGTACAGCCTACTGGTAAAGAGCGTGGACTCCAAAATCATACTGACTCCAACACTTCAGAAATCTTGGCAAACTGTATTAATATCACTACATCCCTATTTTCTCATGTAAAAATGCAGTTATAAAAACTACTTAGTGCTTGTCATATGCCATATTTGACACATCTTAAAAACGTATTCTTCCATTCTTACCTGAAAGCAATGAACTTGTCTCCCGCGCCAGCAACAGGCCCACGTGGGAGTTCCTGGATGGGCGGCTCCCGGCTCAGTCCTCTCTGAACCTGAGCCTTAGACGCTGGAGGAGGCTCCTGTGGAGGAGGCTCCTGCACGTTTACTTTGATCTCGGGTTCCTGGGCCTCTGGGCCTCTGGAGTCTTGATTTAATTGATGGAAAGAGGAGAGGGGAATAGAGTTGTGCTTGAGAGGTTTCCCTTGCCCTCCAAGCGGCACTGGCCCCTGCCAAGTTGGCTGGGACTCAACTAATCGCAGGGAAACTGTCTGTGTACTGCTCCGCCAGAAGGAAAAGTAAACATGCAAGCAACACACATCCCTGCAGCCCGCACCACGGAAACGTTGCGTGCTACCGCTGTCTTACTAAGGCCTGGAGTAGGTAAGGGTCTTTCGACAGAACAGGAAGTTGATGACGAATAAATGATAAGAAAGTGGCAAGCGGCAAGATTTAGGGGAAGTGTTGGAAGCTGAAGAAAGAACATGTGAAAAGGCCTGCCAGGCCCTTTTAAGTAAGGTCTTTTTTTCTCCTACCTTTTCCACATGGTACAGGAAAGTGACCCTGTACAAAACATGTTTCTGAACTCTCTTACTGGGAGAAATAGTTTTCTTCACTGACTCTAGGTTTTTCAGCCAGACAGGTAGATCATCTATAATGATAAATTTCATCTACTACGTTTAATGGTTATGGTGTGTGAATAAACTATAATAGTACATAAGATCCTAATGAGGTAATTGACAATGTGAAATAGGAAGAAAGGGGCTAAAGGTGTAGGGGAAGTGGGAAGGGTAGGGGAAAGGGAATAAGGGAAAAGAAAAAAATAGGAGAAAATGAAAAAAAAAGAAATGAAGTGTTTGTAAAGGGGTGGGGGATGAGAACCAAGACCTGTCATGTGAAGGTACAAGATCCCAATGATGAATGTAACTGTACTGTATCCCTAAAATGTACCAATAAACGCAATGAGAAAAAAAAAAAGAAACGTATGCATGTAAGGGCCAGAAAATAAATAAATAAAAATAGTTATGTCAAAAAAAAATGTGTGTGTGTGTGTGTGTGTGTGTGTGTGTGTGTTGAGGAATTGAACCCAGGGCTTTATACGTGCTAAGCAAATGCTCTACTGCTGAGCTATATATACCCTCATACTATTTGATTATTTGAAACAAGTCAGCAAGTCATGCAGGCTGTCCTCAAACTTGCTTTCATTCTGCTTCAGCCTCCTGAGTCACCAGGATTACAGGCTGCTGCCACCATGCCCAACATGCCCAGCTCAATATCTATACTTTCTAATATCTATATTTCTTATTTATCTTTTTGGGGGGAGGTGGTACCGGGGATTGAACTTGGGACTTTGAACTTGTGAGGCATGGTGGAACCACTGAGATAAATCCCTGACTCTCTTATTTATCTTTTTTTAAAAAAATACCCTACTGGGATTTAAACTCGGGAAGCGCTGAGATACATCTCAAGCTCTTTTAAAATTTTATTTTGTGACAGTCTCACCAAATTACTCAGGCTGACGTTAAACTTGAGACTCTGCTGCCTCAGCCTCCTGAGCAGCTGGGAGTACAGTTGTGTGCCATTATGTCTAGCTATCTTTCTTATTGGCTAGCTTTCTGAATATAAATAATAGCAATGATACTGAAGATTTTTGATTGTTGCAGTTTTCATGAAAATGTAGCGAAAGTTTTAATGTTGTTTGAAATGCTTTAATCATGTCTTGCTTGATTAGGTTTATTCCTCATCTTCTCTTCATTGGACACTTTGGATTTTTTAACAAACCAGGAACAAATACTGGCTTTTATCAAGTTTACTTTTCTCAAAGCTATGTTACAGTTTTAATCTTTTGATCTATCATGTGATGATTCTAATTTATCATTCTCCTAATATCTTACCATATGTATATTACGGAAAAAAGCTCATTTTGTTAGTGTTTGTTATTCTGTTGATATATTACTAGGATTGATAGCTGATTTTTTTTGTATCTTGTTTTAATAAATTATATTTGAATGTGATTTTCTTTTTTGTGTGTGCTATGTATCCAAGTTTTTATATCAATGCTATATGAATTACGTACAATGAATAATAAAGCTTTCTATAGCATTGTGATTTCTAGAATAAATATTATTTTATAATATATGCCTACAAACCATGAAGTTTTGCTAGAATTCATGTATAAATATCTGTGAATCTGGAATATGTCTCTATTTTTTAATGAAAATCAGTTTTCCACAGCTTTATATGACAAATGGTTATTTAAATCCCAGTCTTACAATCCAAGACTGTTCACTTTGTGCAATAGCCTCTTATTTCTGTAATGTGATTGGTCATTCTTAGATATTACAGGGTTGGCTAGTGAAGAAGGGATTCTTCTCCTATTTGATAGAATAGAATTTACCCAAATCTTTAATAACCTGGCATGGAAGGGAAATGAAACTTCTATTCTTGTAAGTTTCCCAAATATGATCACTCAGTGGTTAGCAGTCCCTCCCCTCTCAGCCCCCACTGCAAGCTTCGCTTTTTTAAATTTACTTTTTAGTTTTTGGCAGGGTAGGCGATTGAACCCAGGGTCCTGCTAACTAAAGCTCTACCCACTGAACTACATCCTTAGCCCCTCCTCAAATTTTAAAAAAAAAAAAATGTTTTTTTACTAAGCTACATTCCTAGCTTTGTGGCCTTCACTTTTAGAGCTCGAAGGAGCTTGTAGTCAGTCCATCTGTTTACAGCTCTAGAAAATGTTTTCTGGCTGCAATAATCCTGTTGCTATCACAACCACTAGAAACACGTTGGAGTCCATTCTGACAGCTTTGCCTACTTTCTCCAGAGACTAGGATGGGATGGGGCACAGCAGGGTTTGGCTGGGCCCAGCCCTCTGGAAAAGTAGGCAGCTCAAGGGCAGGGATCTTCTTCTGTTTTCTTCCCTGATACGTCCCAAGCTACTAGAATGCTGTTGTGTACAAAGCTCTCGGAAACACTTGAACAAACATATTTTGACAGGTAATCAGTATGAATTTGACTCCCATCTCTTTTTCTTGCATGCTATGGGACTGTGGACAACTTCTTTGCACCTTTATTATGTATAAAATGAAAATAATAATACAGAATACATATAAAGTTTGGGATACCTTTCAACTGAGCCATTATGACTTTTTATTCTTAAATTCAGTGCCTGGAAAAGTGCTTTATACTTAGCAGTTGCTAGGGAATTTTAAAATTTAATGTTTATATTGTAACAATTGTAAAAAATAAATTTGCTTTATTCCAAATCACATCTCTCAATATTTTTCAGCAGTTTGCTAGTTCTGAGGCCTTTATTTTGCTGTGATTCCATAAAATACATATTTTGTTCCTGTAAAAGTATAAAAATAACTTTTTCTAAAAGTTGTTTATAAAAATTAATTTGTTTTAAATATTTCATTATTTAGCTCTTAGTTCCAAGTATAGTACTTAACACAGCTTTTGGGTATGTTATCTAACTTCATTGACAATTAGAAAGGCAGCTACTGCAGAACGTGGCAGACAGGCAGCTTTTTAGGCTAGAAAGAGAAATGCAGGCATATGAACAGCATAGAAGGCACTGAGATCGTGACTGCCAGAAAGTTCCAAACACAAGACAAATCTATTTTACGAAGTGACATTGATTGTATTTAAATTAATAACAGAAAGAGGTAGTCTTTTCATGGCACCGTCTAAGCTTCAAACTTGACTGTCCGCTTCTCAGATCTACATCTATACTTACTGTCATAAAGATTGCCCAAGACTCTTGGTTACATCCTTAAATGAGTATAATTGCTATTGTCGTAGCCATCAGAAAATCCTGCCTTATGACTAAGAGGTAACAACCACATGACAGCTCTAAGTGCATTGATAATTTTAACTCCTTGTGAACATGAAATGGCAAAGTAATATATTATCTGTTGTTTTTCAGAAGTCAGTATTCCAAAGAACTATTTCTTGAATACTAAAAATGATTTGTGATTAATTTATCAAATGATTTCTGGTGTACTGCTAGTTGTGGTGGGACATATTTGCAGTCTTAGCACTCTGAGAGGCTGAGACAGGAGGATGGCAAGTTTGAGCGAAGCCTGGGCCACTTATTAACTTAAAGAGAGATCCTGTCACGAGAAACGAAAGCCAAAACCAAAACAAAACAAAAAAAAGTCTGACCTACAGAAAATGACATTATAGAGACTGTGACACAATTATACATTAACCTAAATAAAATAAAGCAATAATTCAAGTGACTACATAGACTACACATAGTTGTAAAGTTTATATAACTTACTAATAACAACAAAGAAAAAGATAAAATGGTATCTTCAAGAGAATCGAAGTAAAGGAAATAATTTTTTAAAGATAAGGGAGACTTGGATATGTCTGTAGGCCAAAGGAAGAGAGTGCCTAGAGGAGAGATGTTAGAGAAAAGAAAGTCAAGAAATAAGGTCCTAGAGGGGGAAAAAACATGCCAAAGGCGCATAAGATAAAGCCTTGGAAAAAACAATAGGGAAGGGGAGAGGGGTGTAGGGGAAATAAAGGAAAATTGGGGTTGGAAACCCTAAGATGAACTAAATGGCCAAGATGCTGTAAGTAAATTATGAAGCAAGGTAATTGCTGAGAGCAAAGGTTAAGGCTAAGGAAAGGAGATCAGATTGGAGGCTCAGAAAAATGGAAAAGGTTTTGTTTAGAAAACCTGTTCTGGAGAGCTGAGTGAGGCGGTACCCACCTGTCATCCCAGCACACAGGGAGGCTGAGGCAGGGGCATCTGGAGTTTCAGGCCAGCCTGGACTGAGAGACCCTGTCTCTGGAACAATGACAACAAAGAAAACCTTTCTGGAGTATTCAACAGTAGGTTAACACTAGATGCCTTCCGAGAAGTTTAGAGCATCAGCGGGGGCCCGTTAGTTGAGAGGTCACATTATTGGTGATATAGAAGCAGTGTAGAAGTAGAACCAAGAAAGTAACAGCTAGGGGTTACTCATGGGGGACAAGGAGGTATCATGGAGTATCTGTGAATGTCTTGAGTGTTCTGGTACTTGGGCTGGGTACTTGAAAAAGAATACAAACAGATTCAATTTATTCAGCAAATATTAGCTACCTAGTGCATACGTCCATCAACTTTAGTATGTTTCGTGATAACATTTCTGGAAATAATTCCCTATTGTATCTATAGTCTCAATCTGGATTTCTCAGCCCAATCTTCAAATGCCTAGAGGCAACCTCTGCTTTGACGTCCCATATTCAAAGCAGAGTGCTTCCTATACCTCACACCTTATTTCTTTACCTGATCCTTACCCATTTCTGTTCATTGTGTTATTACTTTTCTCAACTCTGGAGCTTGAACCCTTTGACTCAGGTCTGTCCCTCCATCCTGTCAGTAAACAGTGCCTCTGAAATGTTTTTCCTTGCTTTTCTTCCTTCCATTGTGGAGGTGATAATTCAGGATATGGTAGTACCCCTTTATCTATAAGTGATAATTCCAAGACCCCCACTGGGTGTCTGAGACCATACACAGTGACAAAGCCTATATTCTGGTTTTTCTATACATATATGCCTATAATAAAGTTCAATTTATAAATTAGGTATAGTAAGAGATTAATGACAATAAAACAAACAATTTTAATACTATAACATAATAAAAGTTATATAAATGCAATCTCTCTCCAGAAAGAGTCAAGACAAATATTAACATTTCCAGACCATAGCTGGCATCAGGTAACTGGAATCTCAGACAGCAGAACCTCAGACAAGTGGAGACTACTGTATCGTCATTTTGTGTTTATACTCCTGTCTTCTTCTCATTTCCCTACCTCTAAACTCTGCACAGTCCAGCCACACCTCCACGCCACGCCCAGACTCATCTTTATAAAATGTCAGTTTGCTGAGTCACTTATCATCTCACAGTGTTCAAGAGTCCCCAGGGAAACATAAAGCCCTGGAGGAGCTCATATCCCACGGTGGTTAAGGTGTCAAGGAGAGGATTTGGAGAGGCTTCCCTGAGGAGTGACGAGGAGGAGGAGGAGGACGGAGACAGGGAATGCAGGGTTAGGGACAGGCTGAGAGGGGAGCCATTGCTGAGGAGTGACGAGGAGGAGGAGGAGGACGGAGACAGGGAATGCAGGGTTAGGGACAGGCTGAGAGGGAAGAGCCATTGCCAAGGGGACTCAGAACCATTCAATGGTAGGAAGAGAACCGGGGAAGAGTATATCACAGAGATCAAGGGAGCGAGGAGGCCAGGTGGGTCCCTCCTTGAAAAGAGTCAGTTAAGGGATCAGAATTAAGGGTGTCAGATGGAGGTAGAGCATAGCTACAAGGGGCTAGAAATAGAAGTAGAGGGCTGGGGGTGTAGCTCAGTGATGCAGCACCTGCTTAGTATGCACCAGGTCCTGCGCTCAATCTACAGTATTACAAAATAAATAAAATAAATTAAAACAAAGAAAATAGATTTTCTTAAAATGTTAGTTAAGGAAGGAAGAGAAATAGTGCTCTGAACTTACACGTCATGCCTAAGGGCCTTAAAACCTAAGGGTAGCCATCCTTGTGGTGAGAACGGGTTGCTATTAGATAAGAAAGAATTGAAACAAGATCCATAAGGAGACTTGAGGAGATAGAATCTCATCAGGAAGCACGTCTTTATAACCATCCTCTTGTTATATATGCTACCTCAGAATATATGTTATGGTTGTGTGGGTTGAGCATTTTTTGTTTTTTGTGGGGTTTTTTTTGTTTGTTTGGGTTTTTTTTGTGTGTGTGTGTGTGGTTTTTTTGAGACAGGGTCTCACTATATAACTGAGACCGACCAGGAACTCATTATGTAGTTCAGGCTGGTCTCGAATTCACAGCGATCCTCCTGCCTCAGCCTCCCAAGTTCTGGGATGACAGGCGTGCACCACCATGCCCGGCTGGGTTGAGCATTTTTTAACCTGGAAAGTTCCAAAACCTGAAACTTCTTGAGCACCAACAGGAATACACAAGTGGAAAATTTCACACCTGACCCTTTGTGCCATCACAGTCAAAACAAAGACACCCCCAAAATACTGGATAAAATTATCTTAGGGCTGTGCGTATAAAGTAAATATGAAACATAAATGGATTTTGTGTTTAGACTTGGGTCCTATCCCCAAGATGTCTCATTATATGCAAATATTCCTTGTCCTTATGTGTATGCAAACAAATCAGAAATCCAAAAGTCTTAAGAATTTTGGATAAGGGATATGCAAACTGTATAAGGTTAAGGTAATGTCCTATTGTGAAATAGCTAGATGAATTTTTGCAACTTGGAGAAACAGCTGCCTGAATCATTTTGAAAACACTAGAAATTTCCTATAAACTTAGCTTGAGAGAGCTAACTCATTCATTTAAGTTTCAAAGGTATTACTCACCATTGCAATGAAAATCAGATGGGGAATATGAACAGTACGAATATTTTCAGACTGGAAACTGACTTACTGGTTTTCTGTTGCTGCTGCTACAAATTGCCATAGACTTTGTGCTAGATCAGAAATCCAACACTGGTCTTACCAGGCCAAAATAAAGTGCAGCAGGGGATGTGTTTCTTTTCAGCCCTGTAGGGGAGAATCTGTTCTCTTGCCTCTTCCAGCTTCTAGAAATCTCCATATTTCTTGGCTTTTGACCAGCAATGTCATGTCTCTCTGCCTTGTCTTCAATCACCCTCTCCTCTTTGTAACCATAGAGAAACGTTCTGCACATTAAAGGAATTAGGTTGGGCCCACCTGGGTAGAGCATGATAATCTCCCCATCTTGAGGTCCTTAATCTTAATCACATCTCCATGGGTCTTTCGCTATGTAAAATAACATACAGATGTGGACGGACCTAGGGGCCTGTTATTCTGCCTGTCACACTAGAATGTGTGGTCCTCATTTTATGAGGAATGTTCGAAATGGGAAAAGAAAGGTGTTTAATGTTGGGCAATTTGATGTTTTATATTTTCTTTTTCACTGGAGCACTGTGGATTAAATCCAGGGCCTTCACATTGAGCTACATCCCTAGTCCTTTAATTTTTTGAGACAAGGTCTTGCTAAATTCTCCAGGTTAGCCTACAATTTGCCATCTTCCTGCCTCAGCCTCCCAGAGAGCTGGGATTACAGGTGTGCGCCACCATACCTAGCTTGATGTTTTGTACTTGACCCTGGTAAGATGTTGGATCTGGTAGGTAGACTAGGCCCTAGGCCAGGCATTTGGTGTGGAGATACTAAGAAGTTACTGCAAAACAGTTTACTGGTAATATGGAGTGAAGTTTATCTTTTTCATCTGAAAAGAGAAATTTGTCTCAAAAAGAAAGATTATAGTTTTGCTAAGGAAATAAAGAGATGGGTATTTTGACAAACATCTAGACTAGAGAAAATATAATGGTGTAGCTGGTATTTCAGATGTGCACCATTATACCTGTTTTATAATAATATTTTATTTTTTTTCTTTTATTGAGTTTATTGGTACATTTTAGGTATACAGTACAGTTACATTCATTGTTGGGATCTTGTACTTTACATGAGAGGTGGTCTTGGTTCTCATTTTTTCCCCTTGTCCCTGCCCTCCCTTCACCCCCTCCTCCCCTTCCCATTTACAAACACTTTATAATAATATTTTAAATAATACCTGATAGTAGGCTGTAGCCTGAACACTACAGGAAAAATAGAAGATGAAAAAAATATATTCTAGCATTTTCTACTTCGTTAATAAAGAAATTAGTCACTAAATGAGATGTCAAGTTACTCTTTATAGAGGTTGTATCTGTTTCCTTCACAACTTACCAAAATATGGTGGTGATCTTTGCTAATCTGAAGGATGGAAAATGTCATCTTGGTGTAGTTTTTATCTGCATTTCTCTAATTATCAGTGAAGTTGAGAATCTTTTCATATGTTTTAAAGGCCGATGTGTTTCTGTTTCTGCTTTCTTGGATTATTATAAGAATGCTTTGTGTGTTAGGGAAATTAGCCCTTTTGTCAGTGAGCTGCAAATCTTTTTTTCCCAATTTAATAATTCTGTTTCAATTTTGTTTGTGGTAGATTTTGTCATCAGAGCTTTTTAATTATCTTATGGAATCATATTTTGTGAATTCTGTGGTTTATGTTACAGTCAGGCTTTTCCCATTCCAATATATTTTTTTAATTCTGCCATGGTTTCCTCCAGTACTTTTCACGACTAGCAAATGTTCTTAACTATTACACATTCTAAATTGTTTTGTGCAGAGGATCAAGTTCCCTGTTTCAATTTCTATCTGGGCTAGAAAAACAAATTAGTAATAGGGAAATGCAGAATAGTATTAGGGAATGTGTTTCTGGAGTTGATAAAGATTATGATTTGGGCTTTTCTGCTTCCAGATTGTGATTTGGGGCATTCTACTGAAGTAATCTCTCTGACTTTTAGTATCTTCATTTATAAAATGGAAATGACCAGTGCTGCTTAGTTTGAAATTAAAATAGTGTATGAGATGAGATGATTCAAAGCCCCTAGCACAAGCCCTTGACAAGTTGGAAGCATTCATGAAATGTAAACTATTACCATAGTAATGATGACCATAGACTATTCTTCCAATTTCTACTACTATCTCATAGGTCATGATTCTAATCAGAAGAGATTGAATAAAAAGGTGTACTCTAAATTTAGCAACATTACCACTTTGATACCAACAATTCAGCCTCCTCTAAGCACGTTAGTTCTCAGCCTCAGCTGTATATTATTACCTGAGTAGACTTTCAAATTCCCAATGCTTTGGTCCCTACCCTAGAAACCTGAGGTCTGGGGTTGTCTTAGGGCATCAGTAGTTTTCAAACCCCCTGAGGTGTTTCTAATGGGCAGTTGAGGTCTTTCTAATGGGCAGTTGAGGTCTAGAACCACTATTCTAACACTAGGCCAGTGGTTTCCAGACAAAGGAAAAATTCATTGCTTCTAAATTTTTTATAGGTAAAATGCCATGAATTTGTTAGAAAGATATTAAAAGGAAAACATGGAAGAGTCGAGACAGGTGTCAGATAGAGATATGTCAGGAAGTTACAAAGTCATAGGTGTTCCTTGTGTACATTGATAAGGCATCTTTCTCTGAGAAGTTCAGGAAGCTATGCTTTAAATATGTTTGTAAAATTGCTAAGAGGCATGAAATCTGTTAGATGTGTTAATGGAACATGGAGGTAGGACTTATGTCACCTGTTTGGTTAGACACATTTAACATTTTTATTACCACATTGCTTTCCTGGATAATTCTCAAAAAAAAATTGTTTCTGATGGTTAATGAAATATATTTATACATACTTTAGCAGTTTATGAAGGATTTGTAATGGTATTTTAGCTCACTTATAGAGTGTGAGTAGGGTATACAAGAAAATTAAATATAACTTAAGGAAACAAATGATGTGGTCTAAAAAGATTGGTCTGGAGGCCTAGATTCTAGCTTCCGAACCTCAATTTCCTGGATGCAAAATTAAAGAATTAACAGTTTCCAAAGATTTGCTTCAGCTCTGACTACTTTCTCACCAGACCACCCCAGTAAAACCCTCTTATGTTAGTTAATAGAAAACAAGAATATTGTTCTACCTCAAGCTTTTGAACCTATCTAAGGCAATATAACTTCTGAAAATTGAGATAGTTATCAAAACTACATCTTGATATTAGGTTAATATATATCCTGTGAGGCTAGCATATTTGCATTTACAGTGTTGTGTTTACCAAGCATCTTTAGATTGGTGAGGTATTTTAGAGCACAGCTTTGTGTTGTCCTTCAAATCATGCCATGGGTAACTTCTTGTAGGAAGAGCTTTCTGCATTTTCTTCTCATCTTTTCTAGTTCTTGTTTTGTGTTGTACAGCATTACTCATTATTATTAGGACTCAATTCCTGTGTTGGTTGTGTTTTCATCATCTCTTTACCTACAATACTGTGCTTTTCATGAGGCAAGGACACATTTCTGTTTTACCTCTTTGCATGGGACAGTACATTGTCTTGGTACCTAAAAGAAACTTGATAAATGTTTAGTTGAAATAATTTTTTTTAATTGAATGATTTTAACTGCATGGCACTCTCCTTTTTTCTGGGCTACTTTGTTTCTTTTACAATATTTCCATTTTTTTTTACACAGCGTCACATTTCATGGCAGTATCTTTTAACTACATTCTGGATACAGCAATGAATTTTTCACTCTCAAAAGCCAAGAAGAGGTAATTTATAAAGCAAGGAAGTAATCATGATTCCAAAATACAGGAATAATACCTTATGTAAGTAAGCTTTTGGTAGTACATGTGTGGAATGTTATTTGCTGAGGCTGTTTAGGTAAACTACCAATACGATTATTATAAAAAATTGAAACTAAACTTGGATATGTAATTATAATTTTCTAAACTTATTCTAAATTAATGAACAATATGTAAAACATTTATTAAGTAGCACAAGTCATTAAAAGAAACCCGAAATATGTAACTCTGAAAACTCGATTGTATTGACATTTTAGAAAGGTAGTGGGAAAACTGAGTTATGACTGTATTTGATGAAATAGAATATAATTTTAATTGTATAATCATTGAACTGTTTACATTTTGTAAGAACATTTGTGTGGAAATTTTAATAACTAATACTGAGCTACTTCTAGTTTCCAAAATTCTTTTCTAACTTGTCATCTAGATCATGTACATTAAAATTGGTTTCAAATTGCTAATACGAAAAAGTTGCTCTAGGGGAAATTTTAGTAGTAAATTCAAAATATAAAATTCTAATTGAATTAAATATTCATCTTTTGCAAAGTATCACAGTGGTGTAACTATTTCTTTTTAAAGGGCGGTTAAATAAATATGTCGAGGTCTTACAAGGATGACATTTTCTAACGTACTTTTCTTCCCTGGGCTATTGAATTGAAATCTTTGACTAAATTGCCCCAAGTAGTAAGAACTGGTTATCGAGGAAAATATTTTCTGTTCAAGATGCGTGTTTACACAAGCAAAATATCTTTATAGAGATATTAATTCTAATTTTGGAGGAAAATGTAAAAAACATTCTTATTTATTGCTCTTCTCTTTTCCTATCTTTAAAATACAATTTAAATCGTAACTGGAGTCCCTTTCCCCTCGTGTAGCTAAGCATTGGTGCCAGACTCGAGGACTTTGTCAGCCATGTGTTTATGAAACCCCGGCGCTTTCCCTAGATCTTTTGGTTGATAACCTCAAACATGGAGGATGCTTCTGATTCTTCACAAGGGGTTGCTCCATTAATTAATAATGTAGCTCTCCCAGGCTCTCCGCCGTCTCTTCCTGTATCAGTGACAGGCTGTAAAAGTCATCGAGTAGCCAATAAAAAGGTAGAAACGAGAAGTGAAAAGCTCCTCCCAACAGCTCTTCCTCCTTCGGAGCCGAAAGTAGATCAGAAACTTCCCAGGAGCTCCGAGAGGCGGGGAAGTGGCGGTGGGACGCGAATCCCCCGCGCGGAGCCCGGCCGTGGCAGCGGGAGGAGCGGCGGCCAG
>NW_022900929.1:57527004-57527333 GCF_012274545.1 Fukomys damarensis | reverse complement strand
CCCCACCTTACCAGCTCCCCTTTCCCTCCAATTCTGATAGCGAAGCGGGGCCGACGCGCACGGCCGAGGGTCCGGCCACCCCGCTGGCGGACAGGAGATGCCGCTGCTACACCGAAAGCCGTTTGTGAGACAGAAGCCGCCCGCCGACCTGCGGCCCGACGAGGAAGTTTTCTACTGTAAAGTCACCAACGAGATCTTCCGCCACTACGAGTAAGGGCCGGGCTCGGGGGTGTGGGACTCCCTCCCGAGCGCCCTTTTGTCTGTCTCCCGTTTCCCGTCCTGGGCTTCTGGCGGGGCCGCTCGAAAGTGACGGGTGGCTGCGGGCCCGT
>NW_022900929.1:57521237-57526490 GCF_012274545.1 Fukomys damarensis | reverse complement strand
GGCTCCCGTCCCGAGTGGCTAGGCCGCGGAGTGCGAGAAGCGAGCCGGGAGCTCTGTCACCACCTCTTCTTGGTGACTAACTCCGGTCCCCCGGGAGCTCAGCGTCTCCGCCCCCGGGAGACCGGTGAGGAAGAAGTCGGGGCCCAGCGAGGAAAAGAGGAAGGGGGCAGACAGCAGAGCCCTCGGTGCCCCCGGTTTTCACTTTCGTGCCGCAGAGTACGCGGAGGTGGGTGTTGGGGGAGGGGGTTAAGACAAGTTCAACTCCAGCCTCAGCCGAGCAGTCGCTTCTTTATCCCCCTGCGCATGTGGGCCGCCTGACATGTGCCACTCTATTGTTTTGATAAGAACCCCAAGCTGCTGGTATAGTTTCAACTCCCAAATTTTCAGCCTGTCACTGGTTTATCCCAAACAGCAGTGGGATATGTTTTGGTGATAGGATCTCCAAGAGAGAACCTGAACTGATCAATCACTGCAGCAGCCTGACGCTCCCTTTTTCTCATCCCCCTCACTGAGAAGGATTCCCTTTGTGGCTTAGAAACCATGTGTTGCAGCGACCAAATGCGTTGCATGTAGGAGGCACCTTTTCTAAATGGTGGGCTTGATCGTGGGAGGGCTCTTAGGCAAACTGCACCTGTCTCAGAATGGAGTAGTGAGGTTGGAAGTCAGTCCCTTGGAGCGTTTTCTTCTTCAGCTCCTCAGAAAGGGTTACACATAAACATGTTATATCCAGTAAAGTAGATACTACTTTTCATCAGACTGTACTTTTGAGTAGGAGTGCATATCTCACTCTGTTCCTGTACAGACTTGTTTTGTTACTCAAATAAGAGTTCGCTCTTGTAACTACCTAAACCTACCTAAGCGATTTAGATTAGGTAACTGGACAGGATGATGTCTGGTTTTTGTTTTTTAATTTAAGCTAAACTCCTTTCTGATAATTCTGAATTTTACAAAAATTGTGTTTAAGAGTGCCAAGAAATAGTAAACAGGCTTAAATTTCAAACTGTTTTCTCCTTTGATATAAGCAGTCCTATCTTTAAGAGTTTCTTCTCATTTTAGAGGATAGGATAAATATGGCTCTTATCCTTTATGAATTAAACACTCTTCGTGTACTTCGTTTCTTAAGATGAATTTTTTCAACCATGCATAAATCTGAAATGCTGAAATGAAGACCTTTGACATTATAAACCTATCTTCCATGAACATTGAAAACTCTTTGTAGTCTTAGGACATTTAAACATTTTTAAATAGCTGGGATTTTTTTTTAACTTTCATTTTGTGCTCATGTGCTGAAGTATTTGGGTTTTTAGAAGTTGCAGACAGTTCAAGGGAGATGACTGGTTCAGGAACTAAGATATTTCACCATTTAACCTGAACAAAGTAGTATCACTGGTATTCTTAGGTATTTGATTTGGGGGCAAACTTGGAAGACTGCCATTTAATTGTGTTAAATTTTGAGTTATTTTCTCTTTCTCTTAAGTGATTACAAAAACATCATTCCAGAAATGCACTTGGAGTAGATGGTATATGGTGGTCTGCTGTATTATAGTCATCTGACCTTGACCCTTGCCTCAAGTCTAGGAAGCTTCTGATTTCACACATACATTGAATTACAGATTACTTTATGTGATTTTGAAGGTTATCTCTTAAGTAAATTATTTGGAATATTTTTGTTTTGTAGTATTTATCTGAAGACCACTCTGCTCACCTATTTACTCAGGTGTCTTACTTCTTGAATATAAATTTCTTCACCTCTCAGCCTTGCTCACTTCATCACTATCTGCACAGTAGCTTGTGCCTCTAACTCTGGCTAATGGCTTTTGCCTTTTAATTACTAGTTTTCTGTCTATATCTTCATTGTTGTATTCACTTCCTTTTTGTCTTTCTAAAGCAGCAAGATCACCGCTCTTTTTGCCTGGTGTAATGTTTCCTATTACTGCCCTGTAAAGCAATATATTTGTTGTCTCACATTTTATCTTCTCCAGGACCCTGAGTTTTTAGAGACAGGGACCAGGAAGGATCCTCAGCCATAATACAGTACAGACTCCTTTATTTTGTTTGAACTATATGCTCCTTAACTAATTGCCAACTCTTCTTTGACCTGCTTGTATAAGCAAAACAGGCTCATTAAAAATAGCACATTAACTATAGGCAAATGCACAAGTGAATAATTTAGTCTCTTAAATCAGATGAAAACTTATGCTTTAATTTTGGTTAGCTGATGACAATTTTATATTTTGCTGTGTATTGTTCAAAAACTGGGACATGTCTGAATACTAAAAATTCTAGATTTTGGGGATAGGAAAATGATTTATTACATTATCCAGTGAGTGATTAATCTACTTTTTTTTTTTAAGCGTTTAGAATTGGGATGTATTTCCCACCCACCTTTGAGTATGTCTAACGTTTCATACAAAATTTAGGAATCTCAGCTGGCATGGTGCACACCTGTAATCCCAGCACTCTGGGAGGCTGAGGCAGGAAGTGGCAAGTTCATTTCCAACTTGGGCAATTTAGTGATTTAGTGAGACCCTCTCTCAAAATAAAAGAAATTTTAAAAAATAGGCTAGAGATGTAACTAAGGGCAAAGGCCCTGGGATTAATACCCAGAACCTTAAAAAAAAAAAAAAAAGCAATTTCTTCCACAGGGACTTGAGCTGTTTCAACCTGGCTTTCCAGTGTCAGTTTGATTAGCTTATAATGCATCCTGTTTTCATTGTTCATCAGTTCTCACTTGTTAATTTAGTCATTCCACAGCTCCCATTTATAGATGAGAAATCTGGAGTTGGGGTAAGTAGAGTAAGTCTAAGATCACTGTCTAAAGTCACATATCTAACAATTGATGATGCTGAATTTTAATTCACATCCCTTAAGGTTCTAGAGTTTATGCCGTTTTACTTTTTATTATCATATGGTGCTTATTATGAATAATTTGTCCTTATGGAGGTTGAAGTTTGCAGAAGTATGTACCAAAAAGAATAGGAGCATTGTGCAGAATTCAAATTGACTGTGTAGATCATGGTATAACTATCATTCTACACTAGTTGCTCAGACATTTGCCTTGTTTACTACAGTCCTCAGTGATTAAGCTCTAGTTATCAAATAAACCAGAATGCCATCAATTTATAGTGGAGAAAAGTGACTTTCACACAGACCGTTTCCATACTGATGATCAATTATATGTGAAATCTAGTCACAGTCAAAGGCTAGGCTTGGTGATTTTCAGAGGGAGTTGGATAATCATCATGGTTTGTGTCTTTATATTGGGTGTTTACTTCCTCTTTTAGGAATTAGTCTGACATATGACCCTAATACTTGAGTCCATGAATGCTTTTTTTAAGATGGTATGTCCGAGCTTCCTAAATGGTTTTCAAGTTTTGCCTTCTGTTTAGCAGACTACCATGTTTTGTATTACAGCGTCATTTCTTCAGGCCTAACATGCTATGGTGTAACAAGCCACCCCATGCCTTAGTGGCTCAAAATAACAACTCATTTTGTTTGTTCACTATTGTGTGGATTTTCAGTTTGGTTTCTGCTCACCTCCTCTGTGCTTACTTGCTTAACTGCCAGCAGCTTAGAGGCCTGGCTGAGGGTCCTTGGAGTAATATAGGTGGCCTCAGGCACGCGGCTGGGCTTCAGCTGAGATGACTTTCCTTACTATGTAGTCTCTCACCCTGTGATGCCTCACATGGTGGTCTCAGGGTTTTAAGGCAGTGAGGACAGAAGTTCTCAATGTCATCTCTGTGTATGTTAATAAAAACAAATCACATGGTCAGTCCAGATTCAAGAAATAGTGAAATTGCCAGGCATGGTGGCTTATGCCTTAATCTCAGCACTTGGGCATCTCAGGCAGGAGGAGCACCACAATTTGGAGGCCAGCTTGGGCTACATAGTGAGTTCAAGGCCAGCCTGGGCTACAAAGCAAGATCCTGTTTCAAAATACTGAAGGGAAGAAAAAAAAAGAAAGAAAGAAAGAAAGAAGAAAGAGTGAGATAGACATCAATAGTTAGTGAGAAGAATGGTGTTATATTTCAAAGGAGTTATAGACCTTTGACCTGCTTTGCAAACTTTTTCTACCACAAGTAGTTGTTAAGATTTTATGCTTGGGAGCATCCTGGTTGGGTTTCTGTGTTCAGTGATAATCTCTAATTGATGTTATCCACCAAACAATAAAAATTATCCTAACAACTTGTGGATATACCTGTTGCTTGCCCCTGTCCTACCATGATAATGATTCAAATTGTTTCTTCTTAGAATTTCTATTGTTCCTACACATGCCTCTTCCTACTCCCCTTCCCAGTGCTAAACTTAAATCTTCCTTGGTCATCCTGAAAATCTTTTATGTGTTCCCCTGAATTGTTTCTGTGTACTTGTTATTCTTCTAGGATCTTCCTGAACAGGTGGTCCCTGGACAATAAAAATCTGCTATTTATTGACTGTACATATATCATGGAGCACTTGCTTAGAATTATCTCACATGATTTTCACATAAACTGTTCACAAAAGATACCCTCATTTTGCAGAAAGGGAACTAAGTTGAGACAGGCTGTGTAATTTGTCCAGAGTTGCATAATACAAATAAAGCTAGGAGCCAGGCTTTTTCTTTTCTCCTTCTCATTCATATGTATACTTTCTCTGTTAAATTCATATTAAAAATAGGGCTGGGGATTTAGCTCAGTGGTTCCACCAGTTGCCTGGCAAGCACAAGGTCCCGAATTTGAATTCAATCCCTGGTACCAAAAATAAATAAATAAATGCTGAGATAATTTGTCTCTTTAGTAAGAAATGAATAAATGGCTACAACATAATGACTTAAGTCATATGTTTTATGGATTCAGTTCAGTGGAGACACAGAAAAGAGAGGTGCTGTTTGCCAGGGAGTTGGCGAAACCCTCAAACAGGAATTATTATCCATCCTGAAAGATGGAGTTCACAAGACGAAACTGAACAGAAAGGATCTAGAGAGAAGATGCTTTAAATCCATGGTTGTATTGTTTGTTTTGAAATAGGATCTTGCTATATGTAATTCAGGCTGGGCTTGAACTTACTATATGCCCCTGGCTGGTGGGGATCCTCCTGCCTCAGCCTCCCAAGTGCAGGTTTTACTGGCATGCACCACCATGTCCAGCTGTTCTAAATCCTTTTTAAGGAAAGGGAATTATATTTAGAAACCTAGAAATGTGAGTTTGTACTTAACCTAAAATTTCCTTTTCACATCCATTATTTTTAAGCTAGATTTTTTTTTTTTTTTTTTTT
>NW_022900929.1:57513202-57521189 GCF_012274545.1 Fukomys damarensis | reverse complement strand
TGATTTTTTTTTTTTTTTTTTTTTGGTACCAGGATTGAACCCATGGCTTTCACACTGAATTACATCCCTAGCCCTTTGATTTTGAGACAGGGCCTTGTTAAGTTGCCACGTTGCCCAAGCTGAGCTCCAATTTATAGTCCCCCTGCCTCAGCCTTTCGTACTATGGGGATAACAGGTGTGCACTACCACATCTAAGAACTTCTAGAATATGTTTCATTTTTGTTGATTTCCACTGAAGGTGTTAATTTCTGATTTTAAAAATTATTATTTTAGTCCTCAGTTTTGTGCCATCTGCATAGTTTAGGAGTCTGCCTTGTATGTCCTCTGAGTCTAAGACAGCAGTACTAAAATGCAAAAGGCAAAGTACTGTTTTACTAAAGCCTTTATAATTAAACTTTTTTTGTTTTGAGGCAAAGTCTTGCTATGTAGTTCAGGTTGGGCTTGAACTCACTATGTAGCACAGGCTGGCCTCCAACTCCCAGTGATCCTCCTGCCCCAGCCTTCCAAGTGCTGGGATTACAGGCGTGTGCCACCATTCCCAGTTCCTAAACTTTGTTTTTATTATTTGAAAATTTCCCCTGAACGTCTGTAAATAAATATGTAAAATGTAGTTTCCATTTAGCTAATATTTATATAAGGGACCTCGCAGTCATGCAATAAAAGTATCCAGCCATACATTTCATCTCATGAATAGCATAGGCATGGGGAAACTTTTAGAGCTTTCAATGATACATACATCCCACTGTGGCACTACTAGCCTAGGTGGTTTAAGTTATTAAGTTTATAGCTGATGCCTGCATTTTTCAGTTTCAGTAATTATTTTTGTGGGCTGGGGAATCTGCCATGTCCCTTAGATTTTCCTGCTGAATTGTGCTGGATCTTTCTTATCCAATACGATTATCCTGTATTAAATCCAATTAATACAGTTTAAGCTCTTAAGTAGAGTACACTGTGTTTATCTGAATTGTTTTTGGTATCACTTAGTTCTTTTTTTTTTTGGTACTGAGGATCCCACTCAGGACCTTGTACTTGCAAGGCAGGCAGTGGCATCACTGAGCTAATCCCTGGCCCTGATATCACTTAGTTCCTAATCTTTTTCTGCCAGGTTTTTAGTTTTCCTAATCTTCATCAAATTAATATTATGTTGCCCTTTGTTCTTTAGCTTGTTCACTAGAAAGTTGGCTGGCTTTATATTACAAATAATATTCTTAGAAAAGTATTTTATTTTATAACTTAAGAGCAATTTTTTCTTGTCTAATAATGGTAATGATGAGAGGTCATCATGTTTTTTTTTTCTGTGAAGGAACAGATAATCAGTGTTTTAGGCTTTTCTGACCATTCATTCAGTCTTTGCACCTACCAAACTCTACAAATGTAGTGAGAAAGCAGACAGTACCTAAATGTGTGGTTGTAATTGTGTGCCAGTAAAACTGTGAAAGACCAATGGGTGGCTGGATTTGACTTCCAAGCTGATAGTACACACACCTCTGGTAAAGACTATTATTGAGGAGTGTGATCATCATGTATTACAAACATGTATACAAAACTATATATACATATATATTTGTATGTTATCTCAGTTTAAGGCAACACTAAAATGCAAAATGCAGAGTATTTTATTAAAGTATTATTTAAAGTGTGTGTGTATATGTGTGTATATATGAATGAAGGGGTCCAAAAGATGCAAGAAGTGGGAGAGGAGGAGGTTAAAAAAAAGAATTAAAAAATATCATTCATGTACATTTATCAACTCCTCATGTTGACTGTAATCATTATACCGTATAAACATGTACCCCCCCCAAAATTTTAGAAGATCATTGTTGAAAGGAATATAAGTCCTAAATTGGACACAATTTAGTCTAAAGTTATTAATATAAAATAATAGGGCCGGGGATTTAGCTCAGTGGTGCCGCCACCTGCCTCACAAGTGCAAGGTCCTGAGTTTGATCCCTCGTAACAAAAATAAATAAATAAAAATTTAAAAGCATTTTAGGGCCGGGGATTTATCTCAGTGGTTCAGTGGCTTGCCTTGCAAGCGCAAGAACCTGAGTTCAATCCCCAGTACCAAAAAAAAAAAATTTTTATTTCATAATTTTTTTGCTCACAATAGCAAAATGTACTTTATTTTTTAAATTTTCTTTGGTTTTTGAGACAAAGCGTTGCACTGTAATTCTTTTTTTTTTTTTTTTTGGTACTGGGGATCAAATTAGGGACCTCGCACTTGCGAGGCAGGTGGTGGAACCACTGAGCTAAATCCTCGGCCCTTTGCACTGTATATTCAGAATAGCCTTGAACTTGCTATGGAGTCCAGGCTGACCTTGAACTTGCTGTGATCCTCCTGCCTTAGCCTCCCTAGTGCTGGGATGACAGGCATGTGCCACCACACCTAGCTAGAACATGTTTCTTGTTATGTAGAAGTTAAGCATTATAACTTAGCCCTTCTGCTTGAGTTTTATTAATAAACTGCATATTTAGCTGTGTATAATGAATGGGTAAAGTATGAGCACAAGTACAGAAGTGGTAGCAAGTGAAGGCATACAGAGTTAGAGGTGGTGGTGTACTCTCAGTGATGAGTGAGGGCGAAACAGCCCTTGGACATTCCCCTTATTAAAACAAAATGGTCATGGTGTTGTGGATGAATGCCCAGCCTCCTTCCTTCTGAGAGTAGGTCCTTGTGTATAGTGAGGCTATAATATAATTATAGAGACACAGAGGAATGAGCAGCACAAACACTTCGCAAGAGGTAGTGGAATCCTTATGGGAGTAAACATCACTGGTTGCTGACTACCCTATTTTTCTACCTGGAAACAGGTTTAATGATGTCATGTGGTATTTGTGCCATTGCTTGACTTGATATTTTGAACAATGTTAAATCTTGGCAGTGTCTATTACAACCCACCTAATACTTAACTATCCACCCTGCCATGGCATCAGATACTTTATAGCCTTCTAAATATCCCAGGCACCTAGCTGCTGTGGCTGAACTATGCTGTTTAATAGAGAAGCTATTACCTGTCCATGTAGCTGTTAAACACTTGGCATTTACTGAGTCCAAGGTAAGGTGGGTAGTAAATGTGAGGTTATGCACTGGATTTTGAAGATTCTGTATTTAAAAAGTAAATGATTTTTTAAATGTTGATCGCATATTGAATGAATTTCCCACCCACCTTCAGTACTGGGATTGAACCCATGGCCTTCACACCCAGGCCTTTTTTATTTTTCATTTGGAGATAAGGTCTCACTAAGTCACCAGATTGCCCAGTCTGGGCCTCAAACTTGTGATCCTTCTGCCTCAGCCTCCCAGATTGTTGGGGTGATAGGCCTGTGCTACCAGGCCCAGCTGAGATAAAACAATGAGTTAAAATATATTCAAGATTAATTTTATTAGTACTGTATTTATTTTTTAAAATTCTTAATGTGATCACTAGAACATTTAAAACTGATCCCAATACCAAACAATTTAAAAAGAAAATTTAAAATTATTTTTGGCTAGAATTCTATTTCTATTAGCAATGGTCCACAGACTAATGTATGAGATATTTACATTTGAAGTCTAGATACAGTTTAAATTATTAGAAGTATATATCATATATTATGTGTTAATTATGTGTTGGTTCAGAAACCTAAATTTGTTTCTATAAGGTATATTTGCTTCTATAAGAAAAAAAGAACTTTTTGTGATTTCTAAGTGGGTCTTCAATTTTAGACAGGAAAAAATTACTTCATATTTACTTAAATTTTATTTAAGGTGTCTTTGAAGATCCATTGATTATTTTATTGCAACATTGGTATGTCTGTTGTCTATCTCTTGGCTGATAAATTATTTATTCTGACATAGACTCTAAGAGCCAGATTATGTTAATCTTTTTTTTTCTCTGGCATTTTATTCATCTCAGTTTTTTTTTTTTAAAGACATATCTCTTAATACTACTGTCTCAAAAAATGGCCTAGTATTTCCTGATTATTTTTTCCTTCTCTCCCTTTGCTTTTTTTTTTCTTTTTAGCATATCTGCCTAGTCTTACTTTGTATGTTTTTCTTATTTTGTTTGTTTGTTTTTTTTTTGAGACAGGGTCTCACTATGTAGTTGAGACTGACCTGGAACTCACTACGTAGCCCAGGCTGGTCTCGAACTCACAGCGATCCTCCTGCCTCAGCCTCCCGAGTGCTGGGATTACAGGTGTGCACCACCATGCCCAGCTTTACTTTGTATTTTTAATGATATACAGTAAGCTATTATTTCCTATATGAATACTTCAAAAGGATCTTTTTTCTGTGTACTGAATTAGTCATATAATTTGCCATATGTATATTAGTTCTTTGGATCCCATTTTTGGTATAGTTTCTTTCAAACTTTATTTCCATAGATTTTGTTGTTGTTGTTGCTTTATAGATACATATACAATACACAAATGAAAAAAATCATAGTGAATGCTCCCCAAATCTTGGGATAATTCAAATGGACAGATATATTAACCAGGTAACAACATACAGCAATGAAAATACTTTTAGAATGGTGGGAAAAGGAAAGAAGGGGATTTCAGGAAGGAGAAAAACTTTTTTAAAATGACTTAATTATACGTTATATATAATTATTGAAAAGTAGATCAAAGGGTACTTTTACTGTGTAGATTTTACATGCCTTAACCTCTCAGAGGTAGCCATTATTAACTTTTTTGCATAGGAACAATATAGAAATACTTAGAACCACAAAAAGTTTCCCTTTACTTTCCTTCCCACTCCCTTCCTTTTGCCGTAGAGAACATCTGTTTTCTATACACACGTACATATGTACACACACACGTATGTTTTTGTGGTTTTAATTAATGTATGTGGGATCGTATATTCAGTGATCTGAGTTTGACTTTTTTCTACTCTACCTTAGAAATTTTTGAGTCTCTTGCCTTTTAAAAGAGACTAGATTAATAGTTTCTCTGGTGTGAAAAACTATAATGGTACATAAGATCCTAATGATATAACTGACAATGTGAAATAGGAAGAAAGGGGATAAAGGTGTAGGGGAAGTGGGAAGGGGAAAAGGAAAAAAAATGAGAAAATGAAAAAAATGGAAATAAAGTATAAATAGGGAAAGGAGGGCAGGGACAAAGGGAAAAAATGAGAACCAAGACCTGTCATGTAAAGGTACAAGATTCCAATGATGAATGTAACTACACTGTATACCTAAAATAAACCAATAAACTCAATGAGAGAAAAAAAAGAGACTAGATTAAGTTTTTTAAAATACATGAAGAAATTCCAACTATACAGTAAAGGTCTGAGTTGAATGGTCTCCCAGTCTTATCCCTACTCCCTGGCAGTTATTTTGATTTTTGTGTAACGTTTAAAAAATTTAGATGTTTCCATAGGTGCATTAAAATTAAGGCACTTTCTTCCTTTTTGTTCTTTATTCTTATTTTCTTTTTTAAACATAAATAAGGTCATTATATAGCTTTTAAAATATTGGAAGGCTCAAACTGGAGATAGAGCTGGGTTTCTTTATTTTTTTTCTTATTAACATGATAACTCTTAAACTTTTTAATGGCTTATTTTTCATTATATGAAGCACTATACTTAACCTTTCTCTTAGTGTTAGATGCTTAGATTTGTGTTTCTCATTATGAAGCCTTTTAAAAATTTATTGAGTGTTTGCATTGATTCTACTGTTTTGGTTGCTTTTCAACAAAAAGGTTAAAATTTTAAAGGAAAAAGGCTGAATTTATTTTCGGTTTGACTCCAGATTTCAAAACTAGTAGAACTTAAAATCCAGTTTTGGCTGCTGCGCCTTTAAGTTGCAGAATATAATGCCTAATTTAGATATATTTTGTCTTTGGTTTTTATTAATCAGCTGATGATCACTTCATACCTTTGAGTTCTATGATGCTATGAAAAATTTTGCCTTAAAGGCATAGAAAAAAGCTAATAACTATATCAAATTTTAATGTGCAATTTGTGAAATGATAGATAATTGGTTTTTGTTTTTGTTTTTTAATCAGTGACTTTTTTGAGCGAACCATTCTGTGCAACAGCCTTGTGTGGAGTTGTGCTGTGACGGGTAGACCCGGGCTGACATATCAGGAAGCACTTGAGTCAGAAAAAAAAGCAAGACAGAATCTTCAGAGTTTTCCAGAACCACTAATTGTTCCAGTTTTATACTTGATGAACCTTACCCATCGTTCACGCTTACATGAAATTTGTGATGATATCTTTGCATATGTCAAGGATCGATATTTTGTTGAAGAAACTGTGGAAGTCATTAGGAACAATGGTGCAAGGTAAAGTACTTTTAATTTTTCCTCTTAATGAGTATATATTCACATTGCTCGAAAGTCAGAATGTGAAAAAGGTCTTCCCTTTTACTGTCCTCTCAATATCCTATTATCCCACAGATAACCCTGATATTAACTGTTCCTTGTATATCCTTCCAAATCTAATTTATACATAGGCCACCAAAGCTGTGTATGTGTGTGTATCTCTGTGTCAGTCTGTACAGACATACATACACATACTTCTTCCCCTTTAATACAGAAGCCAACATAGTATTCTTTTTTTTAACATAAAATATTTTAGAGATTACTCCATTGCTATATAAATCACCTTTTTCTCTTTAATTTATTGTACAGTAAGTCCCATTGTAGAGAATTGGTTTTGTTTGGGTTTTTATTTTGGAGGGTACTAGGGATTGAACCCAGGGCCTTTGCACTGAGGTATGTCCTGAGCCCTTTAAAATTTTTTTAGAGATAGGGTCTCATTTAGTCACTTGCTTGCTTAGGATGGGCTGTAACTTGCAGTCCTCCTCCCTCAGCTTCCCAGAGTGCTGGAATTACAGGGGTGTACCACCACACCTGTAGAAATTCCATTTTTAAGAATGAAAAATCTTAAATAATATCTAATGTATCATCATTATATTGCCGAATAGTGTATGCATGTTTTTGTTTTTGTTTTTGGTACCAGGGATTGAACTTGGGACCTTGCTCTTGTGAGGGAGGCCGAGGCACCACTGAGCTAAATCCCTGGCCCCTGCTTGTATTTCTTGATAGGTTTTAGTATCTGATTTAACAAAACTGGAAGTGAGTTTTATGTACTCCACAAGGCTCTTTTTCCCCTCCTCTCCTATTCCTTCCCTTCCTTTTCTTTCTTTGCTTCCTCTTTTATCTTTTTAAAATAGCTTCATTGAGATACAATGCACAATTCAGTGTTCTGTTTTACCCAGGTCTTTAAGAAAAAAGTATATTTTTCATATATGAAAGATTTAGATGACATCCATGGTACTAAGTTAAAAATTATCAGTGTTGAGCTAAGGATATAGTGTAGCTCCATCATAGAGCACAGGCATGAAGTGCTCGGTTCAGTCTCCAGCACTAAAAAAAAGAAAGAAAAGTTATTGGTTTCTTAAAGTATTAAGAATTTGAGATTGGTTAGTCACTGACAATGATCATAATAAATGTTATTTGCATTAAAATGTTTTGCAGTGGGCCAGGGATTTAGCTTGGTTCAGCACCTGCCTGGCAAGCGCAAGGACCTGAGTTTGATCCCTGGTACCAAAAATAAATAAATAAAATAAAATAAATGTTTTGCAGCCTTTTTTGACTTGTGGAGTAAGTAGCTATGTTTTCCGATGCTACCCTCTCCATATTACTCATCTGAACACAGTTTTTTCCCCTTGAATTTTAAACTTTAGCAATCGGAAGTTAACTTACATTCTTTATAGTTTTATTTTGGAGAATCATTACAAGTTTATAAGTAACTAGCTGGGGATTTGATTCAGTGGTTCTGTTGCCTGCCTCACAAGCGCAAGGGTCTGAGTTCACCCCTGGTACAAAAAAAAAAAAATTTTTATAAGTTACTAATGTGGCCAGGCATGGTGGCGCACGCCTGTAATCCCAGCACTCGGGAAGCTGAGGCAGGAGGATTGCAGTGAATTCGAGACCAGCCTGGGCTACATAGTGAGTTCCAGGTCAGTCTCAACTACATAGTGAGGCCCTGTCTTAA
>NW_022900929.1:57511576-57513191 GCF_012274545.1 Fukomys damarensis | reverse complement strand
AAAAAAAAAAAAAAAAAAAAAAAAAAAAAAAGTAACTAATAATTAAATCTATTTTAGTTACTAAATGCTACTCCGCATTATCCTTAAAAAGTCAAGCAATGCTTATATATTAAGATCTAGGATTGTTTTGATTTGATTTTGGCAATTCAGTAAGTTTTTTTTAATTATAGAAGCAACAAATAGTAAAAATTGAAAGAATTTTCATACATCTAAAGACTTTTAGGAAAATTATATCTTTATTTTATAAATATTAAAAAATGTAAATAAAAAGGGAAAAAGAGACTAATATACGATGAGTAATTCCACCAAGAAAATGCCCTTTATAAAGAGAATCATGAATACTGTTTTGACTATTTTTGATAGTTTTTACTTTGTGGATGATATAGTTAGAAAGTAGATTTGTGTTTTGAACTGTGTCACCAAAGGGAGTAATAAAATCATGTTTTGAGACTATGAACATCTTTTTTTCTTTGTAGCCACTCTTTAATTTGGCTTATGCCAAAAATATTTTATAATTTAAAACATTGTGATACATAAACCTTTAACATTAGAAATATAACTCATCTTTGAAAATGCAGTGGCTTAGTGTTTTCTCTATAACCTTTCTTTGTTTTTGTATTTTAAAAATATGCACAGGTAGATGTAGCTGTTGCTAATGATAGTAAGCTGAAGTACAGTGTAGGAAGAGGAGACCTGGCAACAATTTGATTAAAATTCATTAGGAAACGTACCTCTGCCTAGTTAAAAGTCTTTTAAAAGTGTAAAGTGTAAGAAACTGATATTTTTTTGAAAAATATCAAGGCTTACTTTGTTTATATATTGGACATTCTTAGTCTGTGATCATGCCTAAAGCTTCTTCTCCCCTCCCCTCTTTAAATACAACATTCTGTGTATCTTCTTTTAAAAGAATGTAAACTCTACCACAGTTAAGCGTAGAACTGGATTAATCTGAGAAGTGCTTATAATAATTCAAAAACATGAATTCAGTGCTTGACTACTTGGTTTTTATTTAAAAATTAGGGATAAGTTGGGTGCACTGGCAAGTGCCTGTGATCTCAGCTAGTCAGGAGACTGGGACAGAAGGTTCAAAAGTTTGAGAGCTTCTCTCAAAATTAAAAAGTAAGAAGTGATATAACAGTAAACAGGGCCAGGGATGTAGTTTAGTGGCGCCCCGCCTGCCTGGCAAGCACAAGGTCCTGAGTTTACTTCCCTGTAAATTGGTTGGGGAGAGGAAGCCAGGCATAGCAGCACTCTTCTGTAATCCCAGCACTCAGGAGGCTGAGGAAAGAGGATTGCTGGGAGTCCGAGGCCAGCTTGGGCTACATATGATCTCAAGGATAGCCTGAACTACAGAGCAAGACCCCGTCTCAAACAACAATAATAACAAAGCATAGTAAATAGCTCTCTCTCTTACCAATGCAAATGGCATTTGTTACTTCTCACATAGTAGACATGATACCTGCCTTGGAGGCCTTTGAACTTATTCTTCTCTTATCCTGGAATTCTTTTTCCCTAAATACCAGCATAGTAAGCTCTGATTTTTTCATGTCTTCCCTGTATATCACTGTCATTGATGCTATCTTCCTTCCTTTCTAAAATGCATTTCTTTGCCTAT
>NW_022900929.1:57437360-57511410 GCF_012274545.1 Fukomys damarensis | reverse complement strand
TTATTTTTATTTTTTTTTTTTTTTTTTTTTTTTTTTGCTGTTATTATAGTACTGGGGCTTAAACCCAAGTCCTCGTGTATGCCAGGCAAATACTTTACCACTAAGCTTATATCCCCCAGCCCCTCCTGCCTCAGCTTTCTGTTTAGCTGGGATTATAGGTGTGCGGTTCCACTGTGCCCAGCCTAAAATTAACCATCTTCATCAGTTTTAACATGTCCTAGCCAGTTTAAACCACCAAAGATACATGCAGGGATGGTGTAATTGGGACTGTTCCTTGCCACCTAATGAGACTGTTGTGTACATTCCACCAATTGTTCAGAGCCACCCAGTAGCGAGACATATGAATTATTGTGAGCGTGTTAAGAATATAGTTCAAAAATATATATAGTTCAGGTTGTGCATGGTGGCACATGCTTATAATCCTAGCACTTGGGAGGCTGAGGCAGAAGGATTGCCATGAGTTTGAAGCCAGCCTGAGCTACATAGAGAATCCAAGGCCAGCATGAACTGCACAGTGAGACCCCATCTCCAAAACAAAAAACAAAAACAAAAAAATGGTCCTTGTCCCTAAAGTTTTGTATCTCCCTTCCATGCTTTGTTTTTTTCTCCTTGACATCATATTTCTTTTTCATCTATTTTGTTTATTGGCGGCCTCTGCCAATGTGAATGTGAACTTGGTTAGCTCAGTTTTGTAGACCAGAGTATCCCTAGTACTTATGAAGGTATAAAGTAGATGAGTACAGTAGATATTTGTTGAATGAGCAGTGGGTGATGGTGGTGAGAAAGGAAAACAAGTATAAACAATAACAACAAAAAAACGGACTTCATACTGAAATGCTTCAAAGGCAATGATAGCTACATTAGAGTGATGACAGAAGTGGTTGGAATTTGAGGTAAGTGGTCAAGAAATGCTGCTTTGAGGGAGAGATGTTTGGCTCTGAGACCAAATGAGAGAAGGAACCAGATGTCTCTAAACAGAGGGAAAGGCCCTGAGGAAGAAATACTTTAAAATATTGCACTGACTGCTGAATGGTGAAATAATTGGAAAGATGTCAGTGAAGCTTGGAAACTCTGAACCAGTTTAGAGGCTGTTACAGAGGCCTTGCTAGGGCAGATAAGACCCTTGAGTTTGGTGGCGATGGGGCCAATTGAGCGAAATGAATGGGTATGAAGGTTTTGAATGAAGAGCCAGCAGGATCTATTGATGTATTGGATGATGAATTGAGCAGGGGAGTGTGTGGGAAAGGAAAAATCATGAATGACCTCAGCTTTTTGCCTTTAATGAGTGGTAAGATACAGAAGGCTTCGGAAGTAATATTATGAGTCTCGCCAGCTTTGCTTTCATTTTAGGCCCGGTCATTTTCAGATTGCTCTGGTTTCTGTATTTCATAGATACAATCATGTTATTCATGAGTGACTCTTACAGGCTAGGTCCTGAACTGGGTGCTGTAGGTATGAAAAGGATTTCGATGCACTTAAGAAGTTCATTTAGGACAGATACAAACATGTAGAGTTGCCAGATATTAAAATAACTTTATAGATGAAGTAATTCTGGAGCATAAAGATTCTGTGGCATTGATGCTAGGCCTGGGTTCCTGATATGTATTAAATCCTATCACTGTTAAGTTCTTTGTTGTATGGTTACAGATGTTTCTTTCACTTTTTGTTCTCAAATGTGCAAAAAATGTAAAAAGAACTTTAAAGAGTAATAGTGTAATTAAAGAATAAAAATGCAATAAATGTGTTTACTATGTGGTTTTAATAAAATATCTTTTACTTTGCTTTTTTAACTTATATTTGAGAAAGGCTACAAATTTCTGGTTTTATGGGAGGCAGATAGTAGTGATTTTTAAAAGTCTTAGGAAACGCATTGACCGTGTTGAATAATGCCATCCTTTCAGGTTATTTTGAGATTAAAATGAGTTCGGGGAGGTGGCACACAATTTGAATCTCTATGTAAATAGAATATAGTAGCATGGTAGCACTTCTCTGAAGGAATGATGCTGCTGTTGACTCGAGACTTGTGTGAAAGTTAAATTTTTTCTTTTATTTTTGGATAGTTTTTCTATTGAAAAATTATATTTTCCACTGAAATTAAGCTTCAAAGATAACTTGTGTCTTTTTTAAACTTTAGATCTTAATTTCACACACAGACACAGACACACACACACACACACACATATATATGAATGACATATAAATATGCCTAACTTGGCCAAATTGGATTGTGCTCCCATTATCTACTTAACTACATGTGTAATTTTTTGGAAAATTTTTTAATATTATGTATCTTTTCTAGATTTTTCAGAACAGACCATGCAGCATTACAGTGAAATAGGATAGAAATCATTCTGAATCTGCTCAGTGATACGTCTTATTTTTAACTATTTTCCTTCCCCGCCCCTTCTCCTTCTTTCTTCTTCTTCTTCTTGCTTCTTTTTTCTTCTTTTGCATTTCACAAATATGGATTAGGTGCTTCCTCCTGCCCAACAAGACTTTCTTCTTTGAAGTAAGCAATCACCTAACAGATTATTCAGTCTTCAGTAGTTTTTTGTGGTATTGGGGGTCAAACCCAGAGCCTTCTCTAGTATAAGCTAAACAAGCCTCTAGCAATGAGTTTCAGCCCCCGCCCTGCATAGATTCTTCTGAAAGATTCTTTGTCATTGCTGTGGCAGAGTAGTAAGGAGAAAGCTGACTACTTGGCCAAAGTCAGAGAAAGTAAGTCAAAACAATTTGGTTCTTTACCCTCCTTGTCCTGGTTTCCATCCTGCTTGCCTACCAAATGCTGTGACATTTGTTCTCTCCTCCTTCCTCAGAGCCTCCTGATGGTCTTATAAAAAGACTATTAAGAGAAACAATCTGAATTCTGTGTTCCCCAAGACTGTATGAGTTGAAATCTGGAAATAGGGCTGAAAGCAGTGTCTCTATTGCCAGCAGCTGAGTGAATGCTCCTTGAAGAGAAGATTAAACATGTCAATTTTAATAAATTTGTGCAAACAAAGACTGTTAAACTGGAAGTCAGGTCAATTAATTCCTAAATACTTAACCAGATGCTCTGTGCATACCTTAGTAGGTATAAGGAGAGAACTTACCGTCTCTCCACTTACAGATGAAACAGATCCAAAGAAGTTATAATTTTTTGTAATTATTCAACTGTTTATTGTTCTGGTATTTGCTTGCACTGGTCCCAACACTGGAGTTATAGCAGTGAAAAAAAGTCATGGAGTTTTCTTTTCAGTCTTCATGGCTCTGAGAAAGTAATTTTAAGTCCCCGAGTTTATGCTTGAGCTTTAGTCTCTTTTCTGAGAAAGTAATTTTAAGTCCCCCAGTTTATGCTTGAGCTTTAGTCTCTTTTCATCTATGAAATGAACACTTGCCTTACAGGGATATCTCACAGGATAAAAAGACATAATGGTTTTGTTTTTTTTTTTTTTTTTTTTTTTTTTTTTTTTTTTTTTTTTTTTTTTTGAGGCAGGGTCTTGCTATATAGTTCAGGCTGGCCTCGAACTCACAACAGTTGTCCTGCCTCAGCCTCCTGAGTGCTGAGATTGTAGGTGTGTGCCACCTTGCTCGGCCTACAATGAATGTAAATATTTTTAAGCTGTGTGATATAATATTACCATTTCATGCAGTTGTCTTAATTTTGAATGTCTTGATTAGGATCTATATCAATGGTGGTGAACCCATGGCATGCGTGCCTTAGCAGGCTGTTTATATCATTGAAAACTCTATAAGATTCTCCATCACTAGTCTATATAGTTTCCTTTTCCTTCCCTCCTTTCTCCCTACTTCTATCCCTCTCTCCCTTCCTCCTTTGATATGGGGCTCCAAAAGCTGCTTCTCCCACTATAATTGGGAACCAAGTTTCTCTTTTGCAATTCTGAAAGAGTTGTGCACATTTATGTAACCCCCCCTCCCTGAAGCCCAGTGAAATGGATCATACACATCTCCACAGCCCCCCTCAAAAAAAGAGAAGGAAAAAAACTAGTTACAACTTCCTCAAATAGACTGTAGTGAATAACTGTCCAATGCTGTTAAATTTAGACCAAACTGAAGGAGGATGTCTAGAGCTGACATCCACCTCTGTATTAGTCAAGGAACAGACTCATTTGACAGTAAGTTAATAACTTCAGTATTTGGGGGGGCGGGTTGAGACAGGGTCTCACCATGTAGTTGAGACTGACCTGGAACTCACTGTGTAGCCCAGGCTGGTCTCAAACTCACAGCAATCCTCCTGCCTCAGCCTCCTGAGTGCTGGGATTACAGGCGTGCACCACCACGGCCTGGCTAACTTCAGTATTTTGGAAAGACCATTTTTTAAAGATACTCATTCTACATTTGTATTTGGTTTTTCTAGAAAATGACACACAAGCAGATTTTAAGACATCCCTGTTTCAAATAACTTTATAGCTTTCTTTTTAATAAGCCTGATAGTCTTTGTTTAAGGATGGGTTGGAAGTAGGATGGTCAGCTAGAACTCAAATGCATGCGTGATTCACCCATCTTTCTCTTACTCTGGAATTGGAGTGTTAAATCGGAAAAAAGAGGTGAGAATCATATAACAAATAAGCATTGTGGACTTATATTTATTTATCATCAATCTGAAGATAGACTATGAGAAAATCTGAAAAATTTAGTCAAAATATAATTGTGCATTATTCAGGTGTGCTCTGGACAATGTGTTTTCAGACATTTTTATAAGCATCTTTATATGTAAGAATTAGTACATTAATAAATTCTTTGAAGAGTTTCAGAATGACTAATTTGTGGATGAGTATATGCTTTTTTGTGTATATCATCCACTTCACCAGTTTTGTCATTCTTGTGTCTGAAAGTAATCCTCAAATATCCATCAAATGTAGGTATCATCAGTCTGTGAAAATATATATATTAATGCAGATGGCTTTGGAATACATAACTGATTCCACCTGGGGGAGAGTGGAACCTCTAGAATGCTATGGTAAATAGACCCCTTTGTTCAATTATACATACCTAACATAATAGTTCCAGTTCTTTGAATCTTAAAGTCACCTGAAAACCCAAGACTGAGTGGGAGTCACTGCCATGGTGGCCATCCATGTGCTTTACTTCTGATTAGATTATAAAAGCTACTCAAAAGCCTATTAATATAAGCCGTGTACTAAAATTAAAAGATTGTTAAAACTGTCTCAGGTTACTTGGAATCCTTGGGCTTTTTTTCAGGGGCAGTCACAGGGATAGCTTTTGTCAATTTGTGCATACAAATATTTGAGGGTTTTTTTTTAATGAATAAAAATTTTGTCTTGCTTAAAAACTCATAAGAAGGTTTATGAATTGAAAGAAAAATGAAATCTTAGACACAGTTAAAATACTCTGAATTGGGCATGGTGGTAGTACACACCTATAATCTCAGCACTCGGGAGGCTGAGGCAGGTGGATTGCTGCAAGTTCGAGGCCAGCCTGGGCTCCATAGTGGTGAGCTTAAGGTCGGCCTGAACTATATAATGAGACTCTGTCTCAAAAAACAAAACAAAAATACCTATTCTGGGAGTTGCATCAGTTCATAGTAGACTTGAAATTGACAGGTGGCAAAAAATACTCCTAAAAGTTGTAGTGACAGCATCAAGAAATGACACCTGCTAAAAAGGGAAGGATAAATAATTTCTATAAAAAAAAAAAAAGCTGGCCTGGCTCATTATATAACCCAGTAGCATTAGAATGCATTGCAGAACTGAAAGGATGCCAGTGTTTGTTTGTTTGTTTTTGAGACAGGATCTCTCTGTCTGCCAAGCTGGCCTTGAACTCACTATGTAGCCCAGACTGGCTTTGAATGCACAGTGATCCTCCTGCCTCTGCCTCCTGAGATGCCAGTATTTATTGAACTTTTCCTGTATGCTGGGAAGCATGCTAAATCCTTACATTCTCATTATTATGATGACTGACTCAGAATTTTCAGAAGTGTTGTGTACTTAACTTACTAAGGTTTATAATTGAACTTGGGTCCTTGCACTTGCAAGGCAAGCGGCGGAACCACTGAGCTAAATCCCCTGCCCATAATTTAAATCTAGTGGGTGTGTGCCTATAATCCTGGCTATCTGGGAGGTGAAGGCTGGAGTCTAGCCTGGGCAGTGTAATGAGATTCTATCTCCAAAAGAAAATTGTGTGTGTGATTTTTAATTTGCTTTTTTCCTGTTAAAGTAAAAGATTCATTATATCAGAGAAAAGTGAAAGACTCAAAAGTCCATTTTCCAAATGCTACCTTCATAGATAACTCTGGTCAAAGCTGTAATGTATAAGTTTGCTCTTTTCCTATAATACAGTAACTTAGGGCTGGGGATTTAGCTCAGTGATTCTGGCACCTGCCCCACAAACACAAGGGCCCCAGTTTGATCCCTGGTACAAAAAAAACAGTAACTTAAAAAAATAGCAAGCAGCTTTTTCACTTAGCAATTTCAATATCTTCTCATAACAGGACAGACACATAGATGTGTATCAGTTCTGATTGGTTTTGCGTGAGCTGTGTTTAGGAATTATTGGTCCTTAAAAAGCTTACTTGGAATATTGCCCCTTTTTTGAGGATGGAGAAAGTTCTTTTTGCTAACTTTGTGTGAGTTTTCTCCTTGAAAATAATAAAATACATTTTTTTATTTTTTGAGACAAGGTCTCACTGTGTTCCTGTGCTCAAGTGATCCTCCACCTGAGCCTCAGGAATCCTGAGTTGCTGCTCCCAACTTCAACTGCATTGTCTTTCAGTACATGTCTGACCTTTAGGCAACTAACAGACCATATCACGGGTAGAGGTTAAATCAGTGTAACAACAAAATTAGATTTGCATCATAGTTTAGTTTATAGCTGGGTTTTCCCAAGTAACCCATACTATTGTTTTTATTTTTATTTTTATTTTTATTCTTTTACTTTTATTAGTACATTTGTTTGCAGTACATAATGATTACATCTGCTGTAGGGAGTTGATACATGTACATGATACATTTCAATTATCTTTTCTCCCCCTTCTCTCCAACCTCCCTTTTATTTTTTCAGCATCAGATACATTTATTTATTTTATAAGACCCTTTTTTTTTGGTACCAGAGATCAAACTCGGGTTCTTGCGCTTGCAAGACAGGCGGCAGAACTGCTGAGCTAAATCCCCGGCCCTATTTTACAAGATCATATAAAGTTAGTTTTCATATATACAGATTGAAAATCAGACTAATAGGCTAAAGAACATATAAAACATGTAATTATACCAAGTCAAAGTATACTTTTAGATACACTGCCTATGGTGGAATACCATACCTTTTTTTTACTTATTATCTGCTTTTTATTATATTGAGTTTTTATGAATTGAAAAATGAAATCTTAGACATATAAGATCCATGAGATATTTAAGCTTGTGTGTCTTGACTTATTTCACTTAACATTGTGGTGTTAAGATGCATCCATTTTCCTACAAAACATTCAAGTTTATCCTTCTTTATGGCAGAGTAGTACTCCACTATATATAAATGCCACATTTTCTTTATCTATTCATCTGTTGATGGGCATATGGGTTGTTTCCAAGATGTAACTATTATTGAATTGTATTGCTATAAACATGGATATACACACATTACTATGGTATGATGTCTCTCTAGAAGGGGAATAGCTGAGTCAAATGGAATTTCTATTTTTAGTTTTTTTAAGACACTCCATACTGATTTCCATAGTGGTTTTATCAGTTTATAGTCCCACCAACAAATGAGAAGGGTTCCTTTCTCCCCGCAGCCTAGCCAGCATTTGTTTTAGTTGATTTCTTACGGGTAACCGTTCTTTCTAGAGTGAGACGTAATCTCAGTGTTGTTTTAATTTTCATTTCCTTAATGGCCAGTGATGTTGAACATTTTTTCATGTATTTATTGGCTACTCATATTTCTTCATCTGAGATGTATCTATTCATTTCAGATGTCCATTTTTTAATTGGGTCTTTTAGGTTTGGAGGGGTCTAATATTTTTTAGTTCTTTGTATATTCTGGGTATCCTTTAGGAGGAATAGCTGGCAAAATGTTTTCCCTATTCTATAGGTTATCTTTTCACTCTTTTGGTGATTTCCTTTGGTGTACACATACTTTTTTTTTTTTAATTTTCATTAGTACATGTTTTCAGTATGATTACATTCATCCTGGGAAGTTGAGTAACATTATACATTTTAATTGTTTTTTTTGTCCTCTTCCCCTCCCCTTCTTCTCCCCTCCCTCCATCTCTTAGTCTTGTTCCCTTTTGAAAAAGATCTCCCTATTTCCTATTATCTTTCACAGTGAAACCTGGACTTACAAACTCAGTTCATTTGCAAGGGCTGATTGTAAGTCATGTTGATTGTAAATCAAGACTGTTTTTCCCATAGGAAATAATGGAAATACCCTTAATGTCTTCTGAACCTCCCAAACCACCCCTTAACTAACGTTTTCATAATTAAAAAGGGTTGTATAATGTATGTAATTTACCAGAAAATCAATAATTTTCCTAATGTGTTCACCAAAAACTTATAAAATGTGTAGTTTATCAGAAACAACAATTTCATACTGTACTCACCATTCAAGTGGACATCTTTGATTTGCAGGAAGGGAGGAAGAAATGGAAAGTGGTTATTGTTTGGAAGGAGAGTCCCCTTCCATAAGAACATGAGGAATTTGGCTCTCTGGTGTCCATCCGTCTGTCCTTTCTTTCTTTCTTTCTTCCTTCCTTCCTTCCTTCTTTTCTTTCTTCCTGGTACGGGGATTGAAGACAGGACCTTGTGCTTGCGAGGCAGATGGCAGAACCACTGTGCTAAATCCCCAGCCCCTTCTGCTGTCCTTTCTCTCCTGAGGAGAGTCTGTCGTCCACTAGCACCTGCTTCTGGCTCACTAAAGTCTCCAACTTTTCAGAACTAAAAACTGGTCTAAGGTTATGTTTCTGTGTTTTCTTTAACACTGTTCTGTAGTATGACATGACTGTCATTAAGCAAGTAAATGCAGTAATTGTCTTTTTCTCTGTCCGGGTGGATCTTCTCTACAGATGTTTGTGGCTCTGTCCATTTTCAGGATCTTTTCAGAAGGACTTTGCTGTGCTAATTGTTGATACTCCCCACCCCTTCAGAAAGCTCCTCAGCTGCCCTTCTCTGTTGCTCATTCAGAAGTAGCTGAAGTTCCCCTGCAGACATTTCCTCTGAGCGCTCCTCCACCAGCTCCTCAACATCACCACGGTGTACCTGCGAGCCTATGGACCCTGCTATAGTGACAGTGTCATCGACCACAGGCTCAGATAAAGGCTCGGGCTCCTCTACACAGCCTTCAGTCTCTCTCCTGTGTAACTTGAGGCCACACTTGTGTGTGTGTGTGTGTGTGTTTGCGCGCGTGTGCAGTACTGGGATCAAACTCAGGACCTTGTGCTTGTGAGGCCAGCACAGCACCACTGAACTAAACCCCTGGCCCTAGGCCACACTTTCTTCCAGGTGGATCTCAGTGTCCTTAGACATTGGCCCAGGCTCATTTAACCCCACACAGGAAAGACTGGCATTTGGGTTGTAACTTGAGGCTTTGGTCATAATTTGAAATTACAATTCTGCTCATAACCCAAGTTGTTTGTATGTGAGGCTGGTTGTAACTCAGGGTTCTACTGTATTTGGTTTTTTATTTGTACTTTGTGTTTCTCATATAAGAGAAACCATGTGATATTTAAGCTTGCCTCTCTTGATTTATTTTACTTAACATTGTAGATTCAAGATGCATTCATTTTCCTACAGATAACTCAGTATTATCCTCCTTTATGGTGGATTACTACTCCTTTGTATATAAATACCACATTTTCTTTATCCATTCATTCATTTATTAATGGACATAGAGGCTGTTTCCAAGATTTAGCTATTATGAGTTGTCCTGCTATAAATATGTGCATGTGTATCTCACTGAAATTTTTCTAGACAGGGAAGATACCTAGAAAGGAAATAGCTGAGTTGAATAGAGTTTTTTAAATAGAATTTTTAGTTTTAGTTTTTTGAGGAATTTCCACACTGATTTCCATAGTGGTTGTACTAGTTTCTGTTCCCACCAACAATGTAGATGGGTTCCTTTTCCCATGCACCCTCCAGTATTTGATATTAGATTTGGTGATGACTATTCTGAAATACAGTGGAATCTCAGTATTCTTTTAATTTGCGTTTCTGTGATGACCAGAGATGTTGAACATTTTGTATGGCTATTTGTACTTCTGATAAGTGTCTTCACATCAGCTGCCCATTTTTTTATTGAATCTTTTATTTGGGGGCTAATTTTTTTTTTTTAGTTCTTTGTATATTCCAGATATTAGTCTTCTGTCCAAACAGTAGCTAGTAAAAGATTTTTCCCACGCTTCATTTTGTTGGTTGTTTTGTTTGGTGTGCAGAAGCTTTTCAATTTGATAGACTCTCAGGGGCCATGGATTTAGCTCAGTGGCTCTGCTGCCTGCCTTGCAAGTGCAAGGATCTGAGTTTGATCCCTGGTATCAAAAAAAAAAAAAAAAACCTAATTTGATAGACTTTCATTTGTTGATGCTTGATGTCATTTCTTGTGCAGTTGGGATACTGTTCAGAAACTCCTTGTCTTTTACTATGTCTTCAGTAGTTTTACCTATTTTATCTCCTAGCAGATTATTTCTGTTTTACTGTTTAGATCTTTGATTCATTTTGATTTTAGTTTAGTATATGATGAGAGATATGGATCTAGATTCAATCTTCTGCATGTGAACAGCCAATTTTCCCAGCACCACTTATTAAAGAGACTATCTTTTCCTCCATTGTGTTTTTGTCCCCTTTGTCAAAGATCAGATAGCTGAATTGTGCCTGGGGTTGTTTCTGCATCCTCAGTTCTGATCCATTGATCAAAGTGTCTTGTTTGTGCTAGGACCGTGCTGTTTTTTATCATTGTAGTTTTGTAATGTTGAAATCTGGGATTTTGATGCCTCCTGCTTTGCTCTTGTTACCCAGGATTCATTTTGCTATTCTGGGACTTCTTTGGTTCCATGTGAACTTTATGATTATTTTCTCTAGTTCTGTGTTCCTATACTATTTGGATTTAAGGTTTTAAAAATATTATCTGGTCAAGAAGCATAAGCATTAAAGAGCCAGAAACAGTGGCACATGTGCATAATCTCATCTGCTTGGGAAGCTGAGGCAAAAGGATCTGAAAGCCGAGGTCAGCCTAAGCAATTAATTAGTGAGAACCCCATCTCAACAGAAAAGGGGGGAAAATAAATAAATAAAAACAAAAAAGGAATGAAGAAGTAAGGAAACTAAAGAGTAAAGAATTATTTTTAATCTTAAAAACTAAAAACAATTTTGGCATCACATGGTGACCAACTAGATTACTTAACTAGGCAACTATTAAAGTATATTCCCTGTTGACCTTCTATGTTGCATTGGTAGGTTTGCACAATTTAGACTAGTAAAGTCAAAGAAGAAATTAGCATAAAAGCCTGTAGAGAGGGTAGATACTGTACTGAGGATAAAGTAGAAATGGAAATAAGGAAAATGGACTTTTTAGTGGGGCGTGGTGGTGCATATGAGTAATCCCAGGACCCTAGGAGACTAAGGCAGGAGGATCTCAAGTTTGAGCCCAACCTGGAGAACTTAGTGACTTAGCAAGACCCTGTCTCAAAAACTTTTTTAAAATTTTGAGATAGGATCTCGCTATGCAATTCAAGCTGGCCTTGAACTCACAGTGAGCCCACAATGGCCTTGAACTCACTGTGATTCAGCCTCTTGAGTGCTGGGATCACAGGCATGTGCCACCATGCCCAGCACAAAATAAAAAACTTTTAAAAAGGGGATTGGGGTATGGGCTCAATTGCTAGTGCTGAAAATAAAAGAAATAACTTTTCAATTTTTGAGCTCTTTTTTATATTGCTGTTCTTAATACAATGAACCACTAATTAAAATGCATTAATATTGAAGATAAAAGAGTAATACTGAATATATTAAGATGAACATATCATATAGGATTTCTTTAACTGAAATACTGAATAGTTTCTCTGGTGTGATAAACTATAATAGTACACAAGATCCTAATGAGATAATTAATAATGTGAAATAGGAAGTAAAGGGCTAAAGGTGTAGAGAAAGTGGGAAGGGTAGGGGAAAGGTAATAAGGGAGAGGAAAAAATATGAGAAAATGAAAAAATGGAAATAAAGTGGGAAGGGAGGAGGAGCTGAAGGGAGGGCAGGGACAAGGGGAAAAAATGAGAACCAAGACCTGTCACGTAAAGGTATAGGATCCCAATAATGAATGTAATTGTACTGTATACCTAGATTGTACCAATAAACTCAATAAAAAAATTTTTTTAAAAAGATGAACATAAAAGATGCAAGGGAGGAACAAATATAGTTAGTGTGATGTAAACATGTCAGGGTTTGAATGTCAATGACCTGGTCCAGGTGGGATTAATCAGGAAGGTTTTGGATAAGGAATGACTAGGAATTTGGAGAAGAAAAAGATGAGAGATAGATAGATGAGCAGAAAGGATTTCAGGAGGGAGACTTATTTAGGCTCAAAGATAGGGTTTTTAATTTCTAACAACACATTAAATTTATTACAGTATTCATTTTTTAAAAAAAATTTAGAAGGCTTTCTTTCATTTGGCAGGTTACATTATTGACCTCTTAAGGTCAGAATTCCTAGTTCAGACCAAGGAATATCCATCCAAAAATTGTTGTTTTCAGTCTTTAGTGACTACTATGTTGATAATACAACTTTTTTTTTTCTCGGTACTGGGGATTGAACTCAGAACTTTGCACTTGCCAGGTAGGTGATAATACAACTTTTAAGTTCCAGCAAAGGATGATATTTGAGATAGCTATTCTTTCTTTGAAATTGTAGATTACAGTGGAATCATCTTCTTTAGGTGTGTGTGTGTGTGTGTGTGTGTGTGTGTGTGTGTATATATATATATATATATATATATATAGTTTTATACTCAAAATCCATGAGTAGTAATATAAAAAAAAATGATTCTGATTTTCTAAGCATGTTTAAGTCACATAACAAAACTGTTGTAAATGTTTCTGCGTGGACTCAACCTGCTTAATTCTTCAGAAAATAGTTCAGTGAAGTTTAGACTGATCATATACAAACAACTTTCTTCAGTGTCCAAAGGGCTTTCACATTGCCATGTCCATTAGGAGCAGTTTGTTTAATGCGTCATGAGAAAGTCTTTGAATGGTACATCTGGGCATGGTGTTGGTTTGTGTGGCCGTTTTTTTATTGATCCTTTGTACTAATGCCAAGTGCCATCAGCTGCATCTCCATCAGCACTTATGGTCACTAATAGATCTTAAAGAAAACAGTAAAAATGGCAAGTGGCAACTAAGTTGAAATCTACCTCCTCCTTAAATGAGTTCAAAAACAACTCCAAGATAAAAGTTAGAAAACTAAGAGAAATAATGTTGGCTAAAATAATATTCAGTAAAAGTATAAAAATAAATATGTATTCTCTTTTATGAGATAGGGTCTTGCTATGTAATATGTAGTTCAGGCTGGCCTTCAATTTGTGGTGATCCTCCTGCCTCCAGGCTCGAGCGCTGGGATTATAGTCATGTGCTGTCGTACCTGGCTTGATATTTATTTTAAATCATTAAAAATATATAAACCTTAAGGGAGGGCAGAGGTAAGGGGAAAAAAATGAGAATCAAGACTTGCCATGTAAAGGTACATGATCCCAACAATGAATGTAACTGTACTGTATCCCTAAATGTACCAATAAACTCAATAAAAAAAAAAATATATATATATATATAAACCTTTCTAGATTCAAAGGCCATACAAAATTAGGTGGTGAGTTACAGTTGGCCTTTGAACCATACTGGTACAGGGGAAAGGGTTGAACAGGGGGTTGGTAAGATAAAACTAGTAGAAATTCTTTCTACTTAGAACCTCAGAATATGGTATACAGTGGCGGCTTGGTATGGTGAAAAGAGCCTTTGAAGATAAACTGACTTACTAGTTTTGGGTATCTTCTTTCCTAATCTCCAAAACTGGTAAATTGTTGTAGTTCTTTTTGCTGTGTAACAGACTATCCTCCAAAGCTAGTGGTCTGACTCAGTAAACATGATTATCATCATCTGTGGTTAGCTGCAGTGCTCTTCTGCTCTGGGCCAACCATGCTGGGATGAGACAGCGTAGGTCTAGAGTCTAAGGTGGCCTTCTGCACAGTCGTGACCTTAGACTGAGATGGCCTCTCATTGTTTAGGAGGAGGCTTCAGGTGGAACAAGCCCAGACTTGTTCCTAGAATGGTAGAACGTTTCCGGGATGTAAGCACAGTACAGGCCCCAGCGTGCTCCATGTGTGCTGAGGTTCCACTGGTTAAAGCCAGTCACACAAGTAAATCCTGAGTCAGTGTAAGAAGGCATCCGAGGTGTGGAATTCCATGGAGTAGTGACACAACCTTCTGTAGTGGATAGTTTGTGTTAGGAACCCAATGCAATGCCTTGTACATGCAGTGCTCAGTGAATGTTAGACCCCTCCTTTACTTATCAGAGACAAAAGGAGAAGCTAACTGTGGTGCCTCAACTTTTTTCCCTGTTAGCCCCTAATTTTCTGACATCACAGTTACTGTTCTTTTGGGAGTTTTGTTTGTTTGTTTATGTTTTTTGAGACAGGGTCTCCATATATAGTTCAGGTCTTGAACTCTAGTATCCCAGGCTGGCCTTGAACTCACCACAATCCTCCTGCCTCAGCCTCCTGAGTGCTTGGGATTACAGGTGTGCACCACCATGCCCAACACTCAGTCACTGTTCTTGAGAGTCTGTTGTGTCATTTTAGGGAGATGATGACAATATCAATAAAATATTGAGACCTGTATGTCAGCAGTGCGTGAAGCTTTTTATGTTTAATATTTTATTTAATTCCCACAGTAACTGTATGTGATAGATGCTCACTTGTCCATTTTACAGGTGAGTGCATACACAGAAGTTAATCAATTAAAACTTGCCCAAGGTGAGGAGTGGAGAAATTTCCAAGTCAGAACTACTGTCTTAGGTTTGGGAAGTATAAATGAGTGTGAAAATAATGGTAAAGGATAGCGGTTAATCAGGATAAGAGATGACATTCAGATACATTTATTGAATAAAAACTATTTACTTTTCATTTTTCTTGGGTGCTTTAAATTTTTTAAGTGTGCAGTCAGTTCACTTGAGCACTTTGTAAATTTCAGAATAGTCAGGTCAGGTTTTGAAGCATTCATTCCCTCTAGTAGTGGGGGAGTCATACTGTTGAGTGTTTCAGAGTCAGCAACTTCCTCTGATCATTGGCTTGAGGAGAAAAAAAACTGCAGTAAACCGGTTACCCTGCTATTTACATTTTAGCCATGGTACTTCTCAGAGGTTGTCTTAACTATGTTTGTGTACTCTGAGGGGTTCGAGTGCTCACGTTTTGCTAGCACATGAAAGAATGCTATCTAGTGGCAGCAAATGGTAATTGCAAGCCTAGAGAAAAATAGGATCGTTATAGTTTTTCTATCTTCTGACTTACTTTCTAGGGATGAAAAATGAAATTCCCTGTGGCCTTTTTTTCTTTGTTGGTAATAGGGAATATTCTGATTCAGTACTTTAAAGTGTACACAAGGCAAATTTTATATATTTTATTTCATAAATATTGTATGTTCATTGTTTCTCCAGTGTGAGACACTGAAAGTGTAAATAAGGACCAAAATGTATAATAGATATTGGAAAATGGGAAGAAAATGTTCAGATGGGAAGGGGAACAAGGGAGAGGGGAGGCGGAAAGGACAAGGAAAACATGGAAACAAAGCTTTTATAAATAAGTGGGGAGCCTGGATTTAGCTCAGTGGTTCACCGCCTGCTTCTCAAGCACAAGGACCGGAGCTCGGTTCCCAGTCCAAAAAAAAAAAAAGGAGGGGATGAGGGCTTGAGAGAAATGGGGTAAAAAAGAAGTAAGATATATCGTGTATGGGTACAAATTCCCTATGATGAATGTTATCATGTGTATATCTAAACTATATCAACAGGGCTGGGAATTTAGCTCAGTGGTTCCACCACCTGCTTCGCAAGCTCAAGGACCCAAGTTTGATTCCCGGTACCGAAAAAACAAACAATAAAATGTATCGATAAAATTTTTAAATTATAATGTATTGTTCTAAGTACCCTTGTAGGTATTAGGAAAGGTAGTGAATAAGACAAGGAATTGGGTCTTGTATTCTAGTGTAAAGCTATAAACATACAAAAGGATAATTTTTTTTTCTCATTGAGTTATTAGTACATTCTAGGTATACAGTACAGTTACATTCATTACTGGGATCTTTTGTACCTTTACATGACAGGTCTTGGTTCTCATTTTTTCCCCTTGTCTCTGCCCTTCACCCCCTCCTCCCCTCCCCATTTACAAACATTTTATTTCCATTTTTTTCATTTTCTCCTATTTTTTTTCTTTCCCTTATTACCTTTTTCCTACCCTTCCCACTTTCCCCACACCTTTAGCCAGCCCTTTTCTTCCTATTTCACATTGTCATTTATCTCATTAGGATCTTATGTACTATTATAGTTTGTTCACACCTTAAAGATGTTTATCAATGCTATAAAATAAAACTTGATGGGATAGGGCCTTGTCATTTTTTGTTTCAGCCAATTAAACAATAATTTATCTGAAAACCACTACTAGATAACAATGGAATAATCAAGTGAATAACAACTCTTCCCCAAATTTGTAGTCAACACATCCTCCTTTGTGGTCAACCCTGGGCCTATGGCAACCTCTCTCTATATATATATATATTTTTTTTTTTTGCTTTTTTTCCAGACCATAAATTAAATATAAATAGAATGTTGGTTTATTTCTGGAGTTTGTTCTCTTCCATTGATCTATGTGCCCATCCTTTCACCAATATTAGAGTGTCATGATTACTCTAGCTTTATAGTAATATACACTTTCAGCGCTTTCCATTACTTTCAACTCTCACTGATTTATTTCTTCTTTGTGAAATGAATACTCTTTAATTGGAGTTAATATTTCAGTATTTTTTTAATATTTATCATAAGCATGTTGTTGTTGTTTGGTACTAGGGATTGAACTCAGGACCTTGTTGCACTTGCCAGTCAGGCGCTGTGCTTCTGAACTACATCCATGGCCCTGGCATTTTAAAATTAAATTTTCTACTTTGATATAACTGTAGTTTGCCACAATAATATTATCTTGCAGAATTATAGTACAATATTATAACCACATGTTGACATTGATATGTCAGGGTGCAGAATATTTTTATCATGATAAGGTTCCCTTATGCTCTTTTACAGCCGTACCCACCTCTTTTCCTTACAGCTTTTGCGTGGGGATTGGGAGACAGGGTTTCTAAGTTCTTTGCCCTGAGCTACCTTTTTGGGCTATTCATTCATTTGTTTGCTTGTTTGTTTTTTATTTTGAGGCAGGATCTCAGTAAGTTGCCCAGGCTGAGCTCAAACTTGTGATCCTGCTGCCTCAACCTCTATAGAGCTCAGATTACAGAGATGTTCCCACCCTGCCCTGTGGAGTTACCCCTTTTCAAAATCATATAAGTTGTTAAACTTATTTTCTTTCTTCAGGTTTTCAATTCTATGACTTAAAATCTGTATTGCCAATGATAATATTCAGATTTCAAGATCTTATTCTCTTATTGGGTGAATTGAAAAATATAGTTCTCTCATTTTAAAAATGAATTTAATCAAGATAAAATGTTTATAATGCAATAAGTATTTAGTAAAAGTGTTTGACACACCTAATTATAGAATCCTTTTCTTTAGTCCTGGGATTTGACTTGAATACATATAAAAGAAAAACTTTTAATAGTATAAACAAAATAGAATTTCTCTGTTGTGTAAAGTAATTTCAGAAGTAGTAAGATTGGTGTGAGGGATCCAAAAGTTTATCAGGAACTCAGAGTTGTTCTTGTGTTCATCACACTGTGTTGTGGCCATCTTGTCCATTCTTCAGGATAAATAGAGAAAGGGCAAGAAGCCACTTTTTATCTGTGTCCTTCACTGTGAAACCTGTCTTTTGAAAATACTGTTAACTATATTTAAACAAAAGGTCACTGGCTACCAAATATATGGTGGCTTTTCACATTTAATACTTTGTTTGCTAATCTTCGTATCTTCATACGTAGGTCTTGCCTCCTTATAGCAAAATTATCTTACATGTTTATATTAATATGTTAGGCCAATATAAAGTTGAGCTCACAAACCCTTGAATAATTACAGCATACTTCCTGGAATTTTAAAGTTTTTGTAAGCTTTAATTAATTTGACATTTTGGCTATACTAATATGGCTTTAATATAATAATTTTGAATACTAAGGATTTTAAACAGCATGCTGCCTGTCACAATGGCTCATGCCTTCAAGCCTAGAATTTGGGAGGCTGAGGCAGGAGGATTGCTATGAATTCAAGGCCAGCCTGGGCTACAAAGCGAGACCCTGTCACCCCCCACAAAAAATAAATAAACAGCATGCTAATAATATCTAGATACTTGGAAACAAATTAGAAATACATAGGGTTCAAGTAAACCTGCCTCAGCCAAGTGGCTGAGACTATGAGCCTAAGTATCTTTTAATAATGGATTTAGTGTTTGTAAGAATTTAATTATTCTTGTTATGTACAATATTTAGGCATGTAATAGGTCAAACACCATTTGGAGAAATCATAATATTTTTATGCACTTAATAATAATTAGGAGTTATAAACAAAACAATTTGTTGTTGTTGTTGTTTTTGAGACAGGGTCTTACTATGTAGTTGAGACTAAGACTGACCTGGAACTCACTATGTAGCTCAGACTGGTCTCGAATTCACAGAAGTCCTCCTGCCTTAGCCTCCTGAGTGCTGGGATTACAGGCATGCGCCACCACACCTGGGTCAAAGCAATCTTTTCTTGACCTAGTCTTCCCCATTAACAAGTAATAAACATAATTGAGTCTTTTTGTGTGAAGTAGCAGGTTTCCTGAAGTGGTTTGGTTTCTTCCACTTAAAATGAGGTATCACATAACCTCCTTGGGGCTGGGGATTTAGCTCAGTGGTGCCACAGCCTGCCTGGCAAGGTCCCGAGTTCAATCCCTAGTACCAAAAAACCAAAACAAAAAATATAACCTCCTTGATTTAACTTATTTTAAAATCTCAATTGCAATTAGATTTACTGTTTCTATCATTAATGTTGAAGTCTAAATACAGTGTTTTTAAATAAATGCTGTTTGTAGCTGTATAAGAAGATAATAAAAAAAGTATACAGCATTCCATCCATACAACATGTTCCACTCTTAGAGGCCGATCCTTGTCTCAGTAGGTCTTCCTCTTTGCTGTTAAGTGTTCACCCTCTACCCCTGATACCTTGTAGAAACTCTGCCTGGCTCAGTTCTAGAACGCTTTATACTTTGCTTTTGTTTTAATGAATTTTTATGTTGCAGTAAAAATTAATGATAAAAACTCCTTTCACTGTGGGGAGAGGTGTGTACTATCTAGAGTATTCTCATTAAATGGCTATTTTAGGGGCTAGGGATTTAGCTCAGTGGTTCTGGAGCCTGCCTCGCAAACGCAAGGGCCCAAGTTCTATCCCAGGTACCAAAAAAAAGGAAAAAGAAAAAAAGGCTATTTTCATGATCCATGTGTCACTGTTAACAGATTTATGGCTCAGTAATATTATGTTCTCATTTGTGTGCTTGCTGCTGTTCCTCTGGTATGTGTTGAAGTCGTTAGTACTCTCAGGAACTGCTCACTGCTGGGTTTCCACTCTGAAGAGCACATGAGTCAATATAATGCTTCCATTCCCCCTCAACTCCAGTAATAGAGTGAAACATTAGAAAGTATGTAGGCTTTGGAGTAGGCAGTTAGAGTCATTACTGGTTGTTTGGCTGAGAAGAGACAGATTTAAATATAATCCTGACTTCATCTTTTGGAAAATGTGTGTTTTGTAGAGTCAGTTGATAATGAGGAATGAAATCTGTGTAAGCTCTACATTTTATCTGGCACATATGAATTCTAATAGTAATAAGGACCATCTTTTATGATTGTTTACTATGTCCTCATATAATAGAGCAAACTTTAATTTAGAATGTTTCTGTACCCTTGAAGAGTGTCGGGTTGGGTCTTAATTCATGATTCTCTTGACTTTTTTTTAATACTCCAGTAATCTTCATTGCACTCCCTAGAACCAAGAAATAGTAATGAGAAGATTGGAAAGACTAAGTTTCTTTGGAAATCTATGCAATGACGTTGCTTGATATCTTGAATAACTAAGTTAACCAAGTAGCAGAGAGAGTCCTAGCCTTGATTACCTTGGCAGAGAATGCTACCTGTGGTTTGGGTGTGGTACAGAGTTAATAATAGTGTTGATAATAACTACTATAGCTTATATATTAAATATTTACTACATTCTGGCCAATGTCTTAATGTTGTTTCCTTTTCCTTAATTCCTCTACCAGTCAGGGTTTTGTTGGTTTTAAATAAATAACTCTTTCAATTCTTATTGCTCCATAGGCCCTACTGTGGTGAGGCTGTTCCCTCTGATGAACTGCCGATCACTTTAGGTCCCACACCAACTGTACCTGGGATAAAGGTGCAGTTTTTCCCTATGCCCACTACCCCGGTCACCACTTAAAGGCACTCACTGGGACTGTGCCAGCCAAGACTTTTGCTAGTCATAAGATCCCTGAAAAGCTTCCTTCAGTGCCTCTTGGAAGCCTGGGTAATATTTTGACCCTGGATGTAATATTTAGATCCTTCGAAAATGGACCCAATTTTATTCCTTTCATATTTTTGTGCAGTTCATGACACTAAATTACAAAAAGAATATTCAGACATGAAAAGTAATGAAGCTGAGCATGGTGGCATGCACCTGTATTCCTAGCCCTCAGGAGGCTGAGCAAAAGGATCCCAGCAAGTTCATGGCCAGCCTCGACTTAGTGAGACTCTGTCTCAAAACTGTGCCCCCCCCCAAAAAAAAAAACAGGGGCTGGGGTTATAGTTCAGTGGTAGAACACTTGCTTGGCATATAGGAAGGCCTGGATTAAATCCCCAGCACTACAAAAAAAAAAAAAAAAAAAAAAGGTAACAAAATTCTGATACATGCTACAACATGGATGAACCTTTTAAAATGATAGTGAAATAGACCGTGTAAGGATGAATATATGACTACACTTATGGGAACTATCTAGAATGGACAAACTCATAAGGACAGAAAGTAGAATAAAGGTTATCAAGCAGCTGCAGGGAGTGGAGAATAGGGAATATTGCTTAATAGGTACAGAGTTTCTGTCTGAGATGATGAAAAAGTTCTGGAAATGGTGGTGGTTACACAACACTGTGAATGCCACTGAATTGCACACTTAAAAATAATTCAGATGGTAAGAAATTTTGTTTACCATTGTAAAAATAATATTTTTATTTTTCTAACAGTAAAGTTTGAGAACATCAGTTACTAAGTCTACACTGGTAGTAAATGAAAATGTCTGAAAACTTGCAGGGTGATTTTCACCACTTAACTGGTCGAAATAAACCAGTGTTTAAACCAGTGTAAAAATATGCTACAGTTTGTTTATCCATTCATCTCAGTGGACATTTTAGCTGATTCCATGTTTTGGTTATTGTGAATAATGCTGCTATGAATATTGGTGTAAATATCTGTTTAAGTGATTGTATTCACTTCTTTTGTGCAGAACTAGAATTGCTGAGTGATGTGATAATTTTAAAGAGCTAAAAAGATAATTTTAAAGAATTTGAAGATAATTTTAATTTTCAAAGAAGCAGAAAAAAATGTTTCTGCATTAGCTGTACCATTTTACATTACAGCCAACAATGCATTAAGGTTCCACTTTCTCTGCATCCTCACCAACACTTGTTCTGTGCTTTTTACTGTTACTTTTTAAATGGTAGCTATCCATGGGCCGGGGATTTGGCTCAGTGGTTCTGCCGCCTGCCTCACAAGCACAAGGTCCTGAGTTCGACCCCGGGTACCAAGAAAAACAAAAAAACAAACAAATAAATGCTCTCCAGTTGAGTGTGAAGTGGTACCTCTGTGATTTTGATTTCACATTTTCCTTATGACTAATGATGTCAAAATATCTTTTCATATTCTTACTGCAATTGGTACCTTCTTTAGATGAATGCCTCCTCAAGTCACCTGCTCATTTTTAAAGTAAGCTGTTTAAAGTAAGCGTTCTTCACACACTCTGCCATGTATTTGTCTCGTTGGTTATTGGTAATGCTGTCTTTATTGAATGAGTTAGGAAATAGTCCCTACTCATAGATTTGGAGGGGGTGAGGGATTTTGAGAGACTGTATGATAGTTCTTTATGTTTGTTGGAATTTACCAGTGAAACCATTTGTCACTGGGCTTTTCTTTGTTGGAAATTTTTGATTACAAATTCAGTCTCCTTACTCATTTTGATTTGTTGTTGTTTTGGGGATGGGGTGTTTTTTGTGTTTTTTTGGTGTGGGCTTTTTGTTTTGTTTTGTTTTTGTTTTTTTTGAGACAGGGTCTCACTATGTAGTTGAGACTGACCTGGAACTCACTATGTAGCTCAGGCTGCTCTCGAACTCAGTGATCCTCCTGCCTAAGCCTCCCAAGTGCTGGGATTACAGGTGTGCACCACCATGCCCGACTTGCTTTGTTTTGTTTTTTTGAGTCCTTACTCGTTATAAATATAATCAGATTATTTTTTGTTGAGTCAGTTTTAGAACTTGATGTGTTTGCATTAGTTTGTCCAGTTCATCTAGGTTATCATATAATCCTTTTTTATTTCTTTAAAATTAGCAATCATGTCCTTGGTTTTTCTTCTGATTTTAGTAATTTGAATCTCTTTTTCAATTTTTTAAAAGAAGACCCAAATTACGATCCTTTTAATTGAGCTACATAAGTCTTAGAGTCAGAGCAAATGAGTGAAGGTGTAAGATCAGCTGCTTCGAGGTTTTGGGTTTCTTCTCAGAGTCCATACTTTGTTGATTCTCAGGATGCTGTAGAACCAGTTTTGTTTTGTTTTAACCTAGTTGTGGTACAGAGTTCATAACAGGAAATCCATGGTCCTGTTTTCCTGTGAGCCTAACAGCAATATTAGATATTGTAAGGAGTTAAAAATATTCCGAAGTACAATATAAATATATACAAAATGTACAATAGTGAAAATAAGTGTTATCTTCCAAAAGAAATTAACTCTAAATAATACTGTTTTTCTGGAATTTTATGATCCTTTTATTTTGGCTGTAACAAAAAATTATTTTGAAAAAAACAGGAAAAAGGGGAGTTACTAATTTATTGAATTAAAGGAAAGCTTAAACAACTAACGTGAGATGGGCAAGGTGCAGCAAAGTCTGAGGAAGAGCTGATAGGCTCTCATACCATTGCCATCTCTCCTTCCTTCTCTTTTGTACGTAGGCTTTGTCTTCTCTCACCACACACTTGCTCCCTCCTTGTGGCAGAAAACATGGCTGTCAGTAGCATCAGAATTTTATCTCTGATAGATTCCATAATGGGAAAGGTACTGATCTAGATTCCAAGTTCTAAAATCTTAGAAAAAATATATTAACTCAGCAAAATGGTACTCACTCTCTATGAACAGACTCCGGCCGGTGTTTTGAGGAAACATTGGCAGCTCCATCAATAGCCATGCAGAAGAGTGTATAGGCAGGTTCGGGAAGAATGAAGTTCCCAGGAGAATGGGGCCGGCAAGTGGACAGGCAGTCTCAGGATGCCCATGATATTGTATCAGAACTTGTTTGTAGTATGAGATGACCAAATGAATGGTACAGTGACAGTGACAGTGTCTCCTGTTGGACCACTTTTCTCATAGGGATTTAGTGCACTTATCGGCGCTTATGTATATGCTTAAGTTATTCTTGGTTAAATAAAACCTTCGCAGATATTACACAAGAGCCATAGGCTTGCCAAAGGAATAATTCCAGAGTGTTCTTTTTAAAACATTATTTTCTTTTATATCTTGCTTTTACTTGGGTAACTCCACCCCAGGTACTAAGGATTGAACCCAAGGCCTTCACACTGAGCTATATCCCCAGACCTATTTTAAATTTTGAGATAAGGTCTCAGTCATTGTGTTGCCCAGGCTGATCGATTCTCCTGTCTTGGCCTTCCACAGTGGTGGGATTACAGGTATGCATCACCATGCCCCACTTGTGTCACTTTTTAAAAGCAATTTGAGGGACTAGGTATTTAGTTAAGTGGTTCTGCTGCCTGCCTTGCATGCGCAAGGTCCTGAGTTCAATCCCCGATACCAAAAGTAAATAAATAAAAGCAACTTGACTTTTTTTTTGAGACAGGGTCTCACTATATACTTTAGGCTGGTCTTGAACTTACTATGAAGCTCAAGCTCGTCTCCAACTTGTGGCAGTACTCTTGACTAGTGTTGGGATTACAGGGCTGCACTACCATGCCCAGCTATAAAGTAACTTTATTGAGACATACTTCACAAACCTTAAAATTCACCTATTTAAAATATGTATAATTCAGTGGTTTTTAATATATCCATAGTTGTGCAATCATCATCACAATCTAATTTTAGAACATTTTCAAGACTCCAGAAACATACATATGCCCAGTAGCAGTCTTTACCCATACCCGCTACACCCTTTTCTCCAAGGTCCTAGCACTCACTCATCTACTTTCTGTCTATATGGATTTACCTATGCACATGCGTGGAGTCCTACAATATATGGTCCTATGTATGTCGCCCCTTTTCAACTAGCATAATATTTTTAAGGCTCATCCATATTGTAATATGTATCAGTACTTCATTCCTATTTTTTACTGAATAAATTTTCATTTTTGCATATATACCACCTTATAATTATCAATTAATGGATATTTGGATTGTTTATAGATGATGGCTGTTACAAGCAGAGCTGCTACAAACATTCATATATAGGTATTTGTCTGGACATACATTTTCAGTCTGGTGCATGCCTAAGTATGGAATTGCTGGGTCATGATAATTCTATTTAATCATTGAGGAACTTCCAAACTCGGTCCTAGTGGTTCCACATTTAGCAGTACTACACTTGTTATTGTGGCCCTTAACAGAGGTGAAATCTTAAGGTTTAAATAAACTCTTGAACGATGAATTTTGATTTTTTTTTTTTTTTTTGCATACTAGGGGTTGAACCCAGGGCTGTCACACTGAACTACATTACATCCCCAGTCCTTTTCAGTTTTGAGACAGGGTCCTACTAAGTTATCCGTGCTGCCCTCAAACTCAGAATCCTCCTGTCTTGGGCTTCTGAGTAGCTGGGATTCAGCAAAATTGACTTTTCTTCTTCTTGGTACTGAGGATCAAACTCATGACCTTGTGCTTTCAAGGCAGGTGCAGTGCCACTGCCAATTCTGTAGCCCCAAAATTGATTTTTTTAAATGACCATATTATTGCCAAGTTAGAAGTCAGTTATATACCACTAAGATGAAAAAATAAAAGAAAAATATATACCCATTGAGAAACATGCACTTGTACTTTGGAGGAATTACTATATTTTGGTAGAAAGAGATGAACAACCAGGCAAAGAGAAAGGTACAGAGAAGTAAGTAAATAAAGAAGTTTTAGGACCATAAAAATAGAAGTGGAAATTTTTTGTTTTGTTTTATCTTTGTTTTAAAGGTAGAAAGTTTTAGAAAGTGACACATGGTGGCACATGCCTGTAATCCCATCACTGTAGGAGGCTGAGGCAGGAGGATCTCAAGTTCAAGCTCAGCCTGAGAAGTTCATCAAGACCTATATCCAAAAATGTTTGTTTTGTTTTTCAAAAGAATTTCAGAAAAGGGCTGGGGATGTAGTTTACTGTGAAGGCCCTGGGTTCCGTTCCCAGTACTGGGAACAAAGAAGTAGTGAACAATGGTATATAGAAGATAAAAGTAAGACAAGAATGTTTGGATTTGTTGATCAGTGGATCATTGCCTTCCATGGCAGTTCTTACTGACAAAATCATGTTTAAGGGGTGATGGAGAAATAGACAGAATGCATAAACCTGACAGTATCACCTGACAGTAAATGGAAGGAGAGGAGAATTCACTGGGTGTAGATATCTGGACAGATAAATGTATTTTTAAGACTTGAAAAGTGTGTGAGTGTGCTCTGGGAAAAGAAAGCCGAACACCAAAAACCAGATTGTAGATTGATAGGAAGTGGTCATCTAATTAATTAATTTTAGCCAGTGAAATGTTTGTTGTAGGTGTTTTTTTGTTTTTGTTTTTGTTTGGTTGTTGTTGTTTTGGTACTGGTGATCAAACTTGGGACCTTGTTCTTGCGAGGCAAGCAGCAGAACCACTGAGCTAAATCGCTGGCCCTGAAATGGTTTTTAATAGGAGCAAAATGTATACAGAGCTGGTACAGGTTATCTTTGCTTGGCTTTCCCTTACTTTGACAATCAGTGTATTTCTATATAAGTGGCTATTTATTCAAATGAAATTCTCTATGTTCTTGGAATTAAATTTGGCCTCAGATGGCCAGGTATTAGGGAGTTGGACTCTCTATAAAGCTTGAAATATGGATATAAGTGTTCTATGATATCAAATGCAATGTCTCTAGCATAGGAAGACTGAAGAGCTCCGTAGAGGGAGGGGGTATGAAACGAGGGTCTGAGTCAGAAGAGTACCCTTTGACATAGAAATATGGACAGTTATGAAAGGTAGAATTTTGTGTTGAAAAGAAGGAAGCCAAAGATCTAGCCAAGAAGATCTTTTATTTTCTAAAATTAAAGAGCTAAGGAAGGAGGAGGAAGTTTTCTAATCTCTACTGAGAACCGACAAATTATCCCAATAATAGTAATATCCTAAACTTTGAAATTTGAAATAGACTCATGGTTTTAAGGCAGAAAGTAAAGAAGTTGGGACAAGAGGGCATATGGATAAAAATAGGTGTTACTTTTTTCTGGCCCTGATAATTGGCACAGTAGAAATTAGATAAAAGAACATGTTGGTTGTCGTGAATGAATCTGAATTCGTAGCCCATAAAGCCCAGATACTGTAGTCTGGCCTACATAACAAGTTCAAGGCCAGCCTGAACTATATAGCAAGAACCAGCTTTGAAAACTCAAAATAGGGCCCAGGATTTAGCTCAGTGGCACCATGCCTGCCTCACAAACTCAAGGTCCTGAGTGTGTATCCCTGGTCCCCCCAAAAAATATACTCAAACAAATTTAAAAAATTTAAATCCCTATAGAAGTTAAAGAAGCCAAAATAGTAGTTGAAGGCTAGGTAGTAGAGTACATTTTGAGCATGCAAGAGACCCTAAGGTCAATCCCTATCAAAGTCAGGGGGAATGGGAGTGTATATGAGGAACAGAGACTATAAAGGTAGTGAATAGGAAACTTTCCAGAGATGAGAGAATACAGTATTTTTAGTAAGAGTAAAAAACTAATAGGAAAATTTCAGAATTGAAAATCCTGGGTGCTTTGCTAAACTGTAAGGTTCATTCTATATAATATGCCAATATTTTCTAAATAATTACTTTAGTTAGGAATATAATTGCTGGCCAGGGATTTAGCTCAGCAGTTTGGTGGCCTGCCTTGCAAGCGCAAGGACCTGAGTTCAATCCCCAGTACCAAAAATATATATATATATAATTGCTGTAGTTTAAGTTGTAGCTCAGTATCAACTGCTTGCCTAGCATGAGCAGGACTCTTAACTTCTATTTCCAGCACTACAAAAATCAAAATTTCATATAATTTTAATGTGGGTAGTCAGGACAAACCATAGACTAGCCCAAAATTTATTAAGCAGAATAAAAGAATGTAACTCTCAGAGGCACAGAAAGTAGTTGGAAACTTAAATACCCCATTGCAAATAATAGAACAACCAGACAGAAGATAAGTAAGGAAATACAGGACTTAACACAATACATCAACTAGATCTAACACATATACAGAACACTCAACCCAACAACAGATACACATTTTTCTTGAGACACGTTCTCCAGGATTGGTAATAGATCACAAATTTAGTTTTATTGGACTTACAGATACTTGTAATAGGGCTCTCCAGAGTGACAAAACCAATAGGTGAGGATGGGGGAGGGGTAGAGAGAGGAGAGAGAGAGAGTGTGTGTACACAGAGAGGGTTTCTAAGGATAATTGGTTCCCACTAATTATGGAGGCTGAGAAGTTCCTGAGCAAGCCACCTGCAAGTTAGGGAATCAGGGAGGGAGGCTGGAAGCATGACAGTCTAAAGGCCTAAGAACTCAGACAAGGTGAGGGTTTCTGCACGTCCCAGAGTCTAAAGACTATAGAGTTCTCCAAGGGCAGAAGAAAGGGTATCCAACTTGCATGAAGAGAGAGTGAACTGGCTTTTTCTCTTCCTAAAATTAATGGTTACATATAATAAAGGGATTTTCTGTGCTCACAGGATGACTGGAGAATTCACAAATTTATAAAATTAAATAACAAACTTTTTTTTGGTTCCAGGGATTGAATTCAGGACCTTGCACTTACAAGGCAGGCAGCAGCACCACTGAGCTAAATCCCCGGCCCAGTATCATACTCTTAAACATCTAATGATGCAAAGAAAAAAATACTTAGAGATGAATGAAAACAACAACAAAAAAAAATCCTCAGCATATCAAAATTTACAAATGTAAAAGCCGGGCTAAGAAGGGAAATTTAGCCAGGTGTGGTGGTGCACACCTGTAATCCCAGCACTTGGGAGGCTGAGTCAGGAGAATCACTGTGAGTTTGAGACCAGCCTGAACTACATATTAAGTTCCAGGTTAGTCTCAACTACATAGTAAGACCCTGTCTCAAAAAAAAGGGGGGGGGAATTTATAGCTATAAATACATCCATTAAAAAGTAAGAAAGATCTCAAATTAACAACCTAAATTTATAATTTAAGAAACTAGGAAAAGAACAAACTAAATCAACACCTTTGTACTTTAAAATAGTATGGCATTGTTTTTAATGTATCTTAATCTTAAATTGAATGCTTCTCAATAGTTTCTCAATTTCTTTTTAATTGTTTATTAAGGGCTGTAGTTCCTATAATATAGGTCCTTTTGTGGGTCCTAAGCATGATGACTGGCATTTCATGCTGGTAAGTAAAATTTGCCTCCCTCATACCTTGTTACAACATAGGCAATTACCCATCTGCATGGCACATAAAATTAATAACTTTTCAGTTATTTAATTAGACTGTTCTGAAATGTATGGTTGTAAAAGTCAAATGATTTGTATCTTTAAATATGTCATTTTATTTCAGGCTACAGTGTAGAATTTTGGAAGTCCTCCCTCCATCACATCAAAATGGTTTTGCTAATGGACTTGTTAGCAGTGCAGATGGAGAAACTATTATCATCAGTGATAGTGATGATTCAGAAACACAGAATAGTTCTTTTCAAAATGGGTAAGTGATTTTTCAATTCATTATTAAGTTATTTATCAAATTGATGGTGTTCCGTTGAAAAAGTTTTTCCTTCATCATTTCCTTCTTACATTCCTTTCTAGTCATACTATGGTATACTACCCATTTGAGCAGTCTGGTCTAACAACAGATGTTAGAATTTTCAAAATTGAAACCTACCTTGTTAACCCTAATTAACTGCCTAAGTACAGTTTTAGCTAAGCCTGTTTCTATTACATTTATACATTCTATTTTTGTTAACTTAGAACCATTCCATAATTAATACTTATGCTTTGGTGCATATGGTAAAGTAGCTCTGTAACTGTCTAAAATTGAGTCCTTTGATGGCCTGTGTCAGCTGAGTGCTGGTGGAGAAAAATAATATGAACTTGTAGATCTGTTGTAATTATTTATTTGCCATACTGGGGATCAATCCCAGGAGCTTGCCTCTTGCTAGACAAGCACTCTACCTCTAAGGTACATCCTCAGGCCTGATACGTAATTGAAAATCTCAGGTGAGTCTACTCCTGATTAAGTCCTCTATGTTTCATAATGCCTATATTCCTCTACTCTGTTCCCCTTTAGGCATCTTTGAAATGCTTTCTCCAAGCTGGGCGTGGTGGCACACATCTGTAATCTCAGCACTCTGGAAAGCTGAGGTGGGAGGAATGGAAGTTCAGAGTCAGCCTGGGTGATTTAGCAATTTAGGCAGAACCTGTCTCAAAAAATAAAAAAAAGGATTGGGGATGTAGCTCAGTTTGAAGAACCCAGTACCAAAAAAACAAAACAAAACAACAAAATGAACTATGGGCTGGAGATTTAGCTCAGTGGTACCACTGCCTGCCTCACAATTTGAAGACCCTGGGTTCAATCTCCAGTACCATCAAAAAACAAAAAAATAAAAACAAAACAAAATAAAACTTTCTTAAGCTTGTTTTGGGGTTTGTTCTTTGGTTTTACTTCCCTATTTTAGTGAATAGTACTATAATATTCAAGTAAGAAACCTGAGGCCCTCTTAACTACGTACTTTGCTCCTGAAATATCAATGACTATCAAGTCATGTCTCTCAGAACCCTGCAGTTCTCATTCTGTCTGATGTGAACTATTGTTAGGTAGCTATAACTAGTATTTTTAAATTAGCTGTACCAGGCACTGAATAAAGTATTTTGTATGCATTTTTGTTTGTCTTGGAAAAATATTGTTATCTAATAAGGAGAAACCTGTGGCTTAGGACAGTTAATTGTGGTATTGCTGAAAGAATAGATAAATAAATCAGCAAAACAGAATAGACAGTCCAGAAATAGACCCTCATAAATACGGTCAACTTGATCTTTGACAAAGGTGCAAAGGCATACCATGGAGCAAAGATATTCTTCTCAGCAAATGATTCTGGAGCAATTAGACATCTACTTGCAAAAAAATAAATCTAAATGTAAAGCCTATACCCATCACAAAAAGTTAGCTCAGCATGCATCACAGAGCTAAATGTAAAATACAAAATTATGAAAACCCCTAGGACAGTGGTGGTGAACCTATGGCATGCAGACTGCAGCCGGGCTATTTGTTATCATTGAAACCTCTAAAAGGTTCCCCATCACTGCCGTAAGAGATAACAAAGAAGAAAATCTGGATGATTTAAGTATGGTGAAGACTTCTAAGATACAACACAAAAAGGGATACACTTCTGATCTGTCAAAGACATTGTTAAGAGATGACATGCCACAGATCTGAAGAAAGTATTTGTGTAAGATATCTGATAAGGCCAGTCATGGTGGCATATGTCTGTAGTCTCAGCACTCGGAGGCTGAGGCAGGAGGATCACTTCAAGTTTGAGGCCAGCCTGGCCTACATAATGACTTCAAGGCCAGCCTGAACTACATAGCAAGACCTTGTCTCAAAAAAAATCTGATAACTCTTAAAACTCTTACAAAGAACTCTTGAAAGTCATCAGTAAGAAAATGAGCAACTCAGTTAAAATAGGGTCAAAAGACCTGAACAGACCCTTTGCCAAAGAAAATATGTAGGTGGCAGGTAAGTAGTGTGGAAGTTCAATATCAATTATCATTGGGGAATAAGAGGAAATTAAAATGAGAAGCTACCTTATAGTGGCAAAAATCTAAAACATTGACAGCACTAAACACTGGGGAGGATGTGAGGCAAAGGAAAGGAACTCTTACTTAGTTGCTGGTGGGAATGGAAAATGTTTTAACCACTTGAGACAGTTTGTCAGTTTCTTACAAAATTAAATATTCTTTTATTATACAGTCCAACAACTGTACTGTTGTGTACCAAATGTGTTGAAAATTTACATCTACATAAAAACTGGCACATGGATGTTGATAGCAGCTTTATTTGTAATTGCCCAAACGTGGATGAACTGTAGTACACAAAGACAATAGAGTATTATTCAGCACCAAAAAAAAGAGCTGTTATGTTATGAAAAGACATGAGGAAACATAAATATATTAAATGAAAAAGCCAATTTTAAGAGGTTACAAATACTGTATAATTCCAACTATCTGACATTTCAGAAAAGGTAGTACCACCAAACAAAAAAGCCAACCTAGCTCTCACATTCTGTATTTTGTTTTCTTTATAACATTTACTACCTGTCCATACACACACACACACACACACACACACACACACACACACCGCACACATTTGTTTGTAATATATTTATGTGTGTGTGTATTTTTTTCTTGTCTTGTCTTTTCTTTTCTTTTCATGGTCTTGCCATGTCACCCAGGCTAGTCTCAAGTGATCATCCAGCCTCAGCCTTCTGCATAGCTATTGTATTCATTTTTGCTTGCCTCCTTGCTATGTCTTCTTACTATCTTTTCTGTTTTGGTGACTACTAAATCTTTGTTGTTTCCAGTAGTATCTGAAATATTGCAGGCTGTTAAATATTCAATGAATGAATGAGTGAATGGATTAAATATACCCTCAAGGGGAATAAAAATGAGAAGTTTTGGGTTTGGGGATTAAATGTGCAGCCTCTTTATCAATTCTTAAAACAGAGTAAACTACATTATACCTGTCTTTGCTCTAGGGTCCTATAGCTATGACAAAAGAAAGTTTTAAAAGCAAGCCCAAGAACTCTTTTATCAATTTATTTAACCTAAATTGAACGCTCAGTGTTTATCTCGTTTAACCAACTTAACCAATAAAAATTTATTGACTGAGTAATTAAAAATACCTACTGTCTTAGTTACTTTTTGTGTTGCTGACACCCAAAGTTAAAGGAGGGAAGAATTATTTGGCTCACAGTTTGTAGAGGTTTCAATTCATAGTTGGCTGACTCCAAGGCAAGGTGTAATGGCAGAGGGGCATCTCAGAGTAGAAACAGTATGTGGCAGGCAGAAGGCAGCAAGCTACAAATGACAATAGCAGCTCCTTCATGTCCCTTTATATTCTATCAAGGCGACCCGCCCATAGCACTCACACCCAAAACTATACCAAACCCTAATTGGTGGATTAATTTAGTAATCACATACCCTTAATCCCAGCATCACACACTTTAGATCCAGCCCCACCTATGACCACGTGAGGCTTTGGAGGGACATCTAGACACAAGGCATAACACCTGCCAAAATTAAATTGTGCCTTGTGCTATTTTAGCTAATAGAATGAGAAAAGTAGTTAATATATATGATTCTTTTACAGTATATTTATAGAAACAAGGTTCCCACAAATCTCATGTTTCCAAATTTACTGATTTGTGTTTTTTCCTCTTTTCTAGAAAGAAAAAAGATTCAATTGATCCCTTCTTGTTCAAGTATAAGGTGCAGCCCACTAAAAAGGAATTATATGAATCTGCAATTGTTAAAGCAACACAAATCAGGTAAAAATTAGTATCTTCTCTATTGTAGTTTAAAGTGAAATGTGTGTATTAGAATAACAAGGTTTGATTTAGAACAAATGGGTAGTGTTGCAAGTGATTGCTTCCTTTTTTTTGTTTTGTTTTGGTTTTTGAGACAAGGTCTCACTGTGTAGGCTCAAAACTCACAGCAATCCTCCTGCCTCAGCTTCCTGAGTGCTAGGATCATAGGCATACATCACCATACCTGGTGGCTGGCTGGCTTTCTTTCTTTCTTTCTTTTTTTCCATTAAATTTATTGGTACATTTTAAGTATACAGTACAGTTACATTCATCACTAGGATCTTGTACCTTTACATGATGTATCTTGGTTCTTATTTTTTCCCCATTCCCTGCCCGCCTTTCACCCCCTGTACCCTTCCCTATTTACAAAGACTTTTTCATTTTTTTCTTTTTCTCATACTTTTTCCCTTCTTTCCTTTTCCTTACCCTTCCCAATTCCCCTACTCCTTTAGACCTTTTCTTCCTATTTTGCATTATCATTTATATCATTTGAACCTTATTTACACTTTTAGTTTTTCACACCAGAGAAACTATTTGATATTTATACAAGTGTGTCCTATTTATTTCACTTAAGAGTATGGCCTCAAAGTGCATTCACTTAGCTATAAATGTCTCTAGTTTCTTGTTTTTTATGGCTGAGTAGTATTCCATTTTATAGGAAAGCCACATTTTCTTTATCCAGTCTCCGGTTGATGGCAGTTGGGCTGATTCCAAGTTTTAGCTATTACAAACTGTGTGGCAGCTTCCATTTTTATTTGTGTTTGTTTGTTTGTTTGGTACTGGGGATTGAACTCAGGACCTTGCACTTGTGAGGCAGGCGGCCAAACCACTGAGCTAAAGCCCCAGCCCCTCGTGACTTCCATTTTTAAAATGAATGTAGGGGCTGGGTCCTGAGTTCAATCGCCAGCACCAAAAAACAAAAAATAAAAATAAAATAAATGTATATTTATATGTTACTAGAGTGATTAAAAATAAATCTGAATGGACTCCTTGAGTCCTTCGTTTAGTAATTACCCCACAGTGGTCTTCAAGCCAAAGAATTAAGAAGTATTCTATTTATGAAGTATTTCTCATAAGAGAATTCAACTCTCAAAACTGAGAAATTTTGAATGTACTTATAAAGATGTCACATTTGTAGTATTTTAATCATTAAATACAGGCGTCTCTTTCTGTTCCTTGAGAAAGTTAAATAGGGGCTGGGAATGTAGCTTAGTGTAGTAGAGCTCATGCTTAGCATTTGCAAAGTCTGGGGTTCCATCCCCAGCACAACAGGGGTGGGGGGAGGAGAGAGAGAGGGAGAGGAAGAAGAAGAGCGGGGAGGGACGGAGTTACATAATAAAATATAAATATCCTTTAAAATTTCTGTTTTGAGACCCAGTCAGAGGAAAGAGAGAGATGGTCCCTAATATATAAAGAATTGGCTGTGAGTATCATAGATTTATTTTGGGAGAATTCCTTTTGTTTCCGATTGTGGTTAGGTTCTTAGTCATCTGAGAATAAGGTGAAATTATCATCCTCCTAGGAATCAGTCTTACACATCATTTGATGTAAAATAATTTTACTTATGCTCTCGTGCTATTTATCCCATATATACGTGTATATACAAAGAAAAGTGATGTGTGTGAAGTAAATCCTGAGTCAGATTACTTTCTGTGTCTTTATTGAGGTATGTGGCTTGTCATTTGGTTTGTTAGTTTTGAAGGGTATATCACTAATTTAAGATTTCTAAACAAAGCATTCTACATTTTAGTATATTGAAAAATAATATTCCTAATCTAGAATTTGTATATTATTGAAACTTTTGTTTAGTTTATGAGCTAATGAATAGTAATGACTGAGTATTTTCCATAATAAAATGGAGTTTTATCTTTTTTCTTTTGCCTTTAGTTTGATACATTATTTCTATACTGTAATCTAATTTTTAATTTTCAATCTACTTTTTTCATTTTACTGCTGTACCTTAGTTATAGTGTTATTAGTCCATTTTCTTCTTAACTGGTAAGCTACATAGTTATAAAATGAGAACATTATATTTGGCAGTTGAATTCTTTAAATGGCCTATAGCTCTTTATTTTTATTTATTTTTATTTTTTGATACCAGGGACCAAACTCAGGACCTTGCACTTGCCAGGCAGGCACTGTGCCACTGAGTTGCATCCCTGGCCCTATAGCTTTTTATTAGCATAAAAAAAAGAGTAATGTTCTTTGTTAATAAAGAGGTAGTAATATTTCTCTAGTAAAGAACACTTGATATGCTAGAATAGTACTGACAAATTGAACTTTCTATGATAATGGAAATGTTATATATATACACTATTCAATATGATAGCCAGTGGCTGTTGTCTGGCTGTTAAACACTTTTAAGTGTGGCTGTTTAGAATAAGAAACTTGAGTTTTTTTTAATTTACTAAAAAAACCCACATGTAAAATTGGGTGTGGTGTTATGCACCTTAACCCCAGCTAATTGAGGTTGAGGCATGAAAACGGATGAGTTCAAGGCCAGCCTTGCCAATGTGCCAAGAACCTGTGTCAAGACAACAAAACTCACATATAGTTAATAGGTATTATATAGGACAGTGCAGTCCTTGAGAACTAGTTACTTATACAGTAGTCAACAATTTCATGTTAGCCCAGTCAGAATGGCTATCATCAGGAACAAAAAACCAATACACACTGGCAAGGGTAAGCAGGAAAGGAACCCTTCTACATTGTTGGGAATGTAAGCTAATGAACAACTATGGAAAATCAGAGTGGACACAAGTTCCCCCTTCGGGGGGGAAATAGAAATTTTGTACCCAGCTATATCTCTTCTGAGTATATTCCCTAAGGAATTAGAGACATCATACTATACTGATATTTGCATATTAAGGTTTGTAGCAGTGTAATTCACAATAGCTAAGCTCTGGAAACAGCCTAGACGCCCATCAACAGACAAATGGATAAAATTTTATATGTATAAAATTTGGCTGTGAAGAATTAAATCATGTCATTTGTAGGAAAATGGATGGAAGTTGAAAGTATGTTAAGTGAATTAGGTCAGACACAAATTTCAATTTAAATAGCATGTTTCCTCTTACTTGAGAAACTTGAAATAAATAAGTAAAATAAAGGCAAGAGAGTAGGAACAAGAAGGCAGACTTTTTCCAAGATGGAGGAGAGGACTGGAAGAGAGGGAAGGTGAGTAAAGGGTTTGAAAGTGATCGAGATAACACTAGCTATATTCATGTACTAATTTCCCAGGACAAACATAACTACTATCTATTGCAGAGATATGCTAAAAATATCCATAATTTTACCTTGTCTTTGCCAGCTACTGTGTGTGCTAGAATATTCTAGTGAACCCAAGTCCTTACTGTCATGAGACTTAAAGTATGGGAAAAGAATATACATTTTTGGAAGGCCACTACTTTAAAATGTTGTTTAACCACACATTGTAGCTTTTAACTTGGCTTTTTCTTGATGAGAGTACATTGAATTTAATTAAACATTAAACATTTTCCAGAAATACTTTTGTAGTTTTTATTTAGTAGACATTTTATAATAGATCCATACAACTTGTAACTTCCAACATTATGTATAAAGTTCCCCATAACTTTTACATAAATACCATTGGAAGATAAAATACCTTTCATTTTCTAGTTCTGATTATAAATTTACAGAGATTATGGAGTTTGTGTTGAATTCTTTGATACTAACACTATCTCCTCTTTCCCTCTGTAGCCGGAGAAAACACCTTTTTTCTCGTGAAAAACTAAAGCTGTTTCTGAAGCAACACTGTGAACCGCAAGATGGAATCATTAAAATTAAGGTAACCAGAATAGTGAAATTATTTGTTGAAAGGAAAAAAAACAATTAGAAGTGGATAATGTGATAAAGCATTGCAGAAATGTTATTTCAAAGATGGTTTTAGATAGCCCTCCGAGCTTGGTGGCGCACACCTATAATCCCAGCACTCAGGAGGCTGAGGCAGGAGGATCGCTGTGATTTCAAGACTAGCCTGGGTTGCACAGTGAGTTCTAGAACTACATAGTGAGACCCTGTCTCAAAAAAAAAAAAACAAACCTAGATCGCCCTCTTTTTATTCAATTTTTAGTACTTTTTTTTGGCACTGGGGATTGAACTCCAGTTCTTGCTCTTGCAAGGCAGGCAGCAGCACCACTGAGCTAAATCCCCAGCCCAATTTTTAGTACTTTTAAAAAATGTTTTTGGGTGAAATATTATTTTTGTGATGGCTAGAATTATTAGATGGCTCATTTACCACTCCTTTTTTGGGGGGCGCTGGATACTGGGGATCGAACTCAGATCCTTGTGCTTGCAGGGCAGGCTGCGGAACCACTGAGCTAAATCCCTGACTCAAAATTCAAACCTAGTAATTCTTTGAGGGCAGGGGAACATACTGAGGATCGAACTTGGGACCTTATGCTTGCAAGGAAAGTGATGGAACCACTGAGCTAAATTCCTGGCCTTTTTTCTTATAAAAAGCATCAACCAGGACTGGTGAAATAGATGGAAAACTTGGAACAAAGAAAAATTTAGAAGTGGGACCACTATTGATTTCTTTTTTCTTCTTTTTTTTTTTTTGGTACCAGGGATCAAACTTGGAACCTTATGCTTGCAAAGCAAGCAGCGGAACCACTGAGCTAAATCTCTGGCCACTATAGATTTCTAAATGTGTGTTTCTGGCTTATAAGTAATAGATGGGTTCAAAGAATAATTTTAAAACATTCTACCAAATAAGAAAACAATGTATTAATAGAACAACAAAGGCCAATAACAAACAGATTATATTTCACTCCTAGTCATTAAAAGGGAAAAATTGAGTTTTAGACCTCACATTGTACACTAAATGAAAAAAGTTAAATGGTAAAACTAAAATTGATTTTTTAAATGTGAAATACCTAATACACTGGGATAAAGAAGCACTAATTTAAAAAGCAATAGAATGAGTTAGAAAGATATATGTATTTGTCAGAAATCAGCTAATGATACTTAATGGGCATTTCCTTCTGTGTAAATATAAACTTCAAATGGAAAGAAAGAGCTGGGTGTGGTGGTGTGTACCTGTAATCCCAGCACTTGGGAGGCTGAGGCAGGAGGATTTTCATGAGTTGGAGGATAGATGGGGCTACATAGTTCAAGGCCTTCCTGAACTTTGTAATGAGGCCGTGTCTCAAAAAAAAGAAAGAAAAAATATGAGCTTATGTAAAAAGGAACATTTAACATCTCTATAGGTAAAACAAATTATGTAATAAAATCAAACTATGCCATGGTTTAACTATTTGGAAAAATATTCCTGATACAAAAAAAGAACTACATAAAATGAAGCAAATTTTAAATACTTAAGTGGAGCAATAGAAAATAAATACCAACAATGAGATTGAGTTGACAATATAAACATATAGATTTTAAAATGTATGAACAGATTTCAAAAGCAAGTACAGTGGTACCTTGGTTCATGAATGCTTTTATTTGCAAACAATTTGATTTGCAAATGGAAGCTTTTGGCAAAAATTTGTTTTTGTTTGCTGACTCTGCATCAGGTGATAAACACACCCACAGTTGTCTTCCCCACATAATCGCAAGTGTGGCCATCTTTTCCAAAATTGTAGAACAAATTAAGTTCTTGATCCAAGGTACCACTTTAGTACCATAGAGAAGAATATCTGCAGTGAACACAATGAAGAGCTAAAATCAATTAGGAAAACATTAGCACTCCAGTAGAAACATAGAGCCAGGTATGGTGCACAGGCCTATAATCCCAGCACTTGGAAGGCTGAGGCAGGCAAGTTCATAGCCAGCCTGTGCTACATAGTTCAAGGCCAGCTGAAACTACATAGCAAAACCCTGTTTTGAGAAAAGAACAAAGAAAGAGAAAAGAGGCCAGGCATGGTGGTGCACATCTGTAATCCCAGCACTTGGGAGGCTGAGGAAGGAGGATCGCTGTGAGTTTGAGGGCAGCCTAGTCTGCATAGTGAGTTTACGGCCAGCCAGAACACATAGGGAGATTCTGTGTCAAAAGAAAGAATGAAAGAAAGAAAGAGACAGAGAGAGAGAGAGAGACAGAGAGAGAGACAGAGAGAGAGAGAGAGAGAGAGGGAGAGAAGGAAGGAAGGAAGGAAGGAAAGTAGATACATAGACATGATTAAAATTTACAGGGAAATATAAAAACTTGAAAACTGTGTAAGATAGTCATCTGAAAGAAAAATTAAATGTGATTATGTGTCTGTCTTGATAAGGGAATACCTAGAACTATGCTCTTATTTTTGTTGTTGTTGTTTTTTTTTTGTTTTGTTTTTTTGAGATGGGATCTCACTATGTAGTTGAGACTGACTGGAACTCACTATGTAGCCCAAGGTGGTCTCAAACTCACAGCAATCCTCCTGCCTCAGCCTCCTGAGTGCTGGGATTATAGGCATGCGTCACCACGCCCAGCCAGAACTATGTTCTTAATAGCACTGAATATTAGAGATCCATATTAAGTGATACTTACAAAAAGTTTTAATGAGTTACGTACTTGTGATAAGTGGCTAGAACAGTGCCCAGTAATGATGGGCCATCAGTGATTCTGTGAATAATTATACATTTTTTTAAAGTACAGGTTACCAGTATCAGTTATATATCAATGCGCAGTACAATCTAATTGGGAAAAGGTGGTAAAAGACATCAACATATATTTCAGTCTAATAAACAAATGAAAACTAAGGCTATAGTAAACATTTTTTACTGAAAGCATAATAAAAGATTGCCAGTAGATATTTTGGTATACTTGCACATACATATACATGAAAACAAAATTTGATTCCCTATGGTTACCATAGGTAACAGTCAAGCCTATCTACAAGTACACAAAAATATGGGCATTTTTTTTGTTGTTGTGGTTTTTGTGACAGTTTTTTTGGTTTTTTTGGTACTGGAGATCAAACTCGGGTCCTTGTGCTTGCGGCAGAACCACTGAGCTAAATCCCCAGCCCTGGTATTTATGTTTATTGTATGTTGTATGTATTTGAATAAGGAGTTGGGGGCAATTAATATATTAAAACCTATTTTGGCCTTTTTTTGAGTATATAGGGTTGATCATTCCTAATTTGAAAATCTGAATGCTGCAGAATCCAAAAAACTTTTTGAGCACTGACATGACTCTACAAGTATAAAATTCTGTATCATGAAACTTTGTTTCATTCACATAATTATTTAAAATATCATATAGCCGGGTGTGGTGGCGCACACCTGTAATCCCAGCACTCCGGAGGCTGAGGCAGGAGGATTGCTGTGAGTTTGAGACCAGCCTGGGCTACTTAGTGAGTTCCAGGTCAGTCTCAACTACATAGTGAGACCCTATTTCAAAAAAACAAAAACAATAACAACAAATCATATAAATTACCTTTAGGCTACATGACTAAGGTATATATAAACCTGTGTGAATTTCATGTTTAGATTTGAGTTCCATCTTCAGCTTATCTCATCATGGATATGCAGATTTTCTAAAATCTTTTTAAAAACCTGAAAACACCTTGCTTCTAAGCATTTTACATAAGAAATACTCACCTTATGTTTGAGAGGAAACCATCCTTGTGCGTTACATTCATACCTAATAGGCAATTCTGCCTACCCAGGGTCATGAGGGATGACATACCATCATCCTGAAAGAGTTAACTTACAAAACCTTAATAGATTCTTTATTAACTATGGTGACCAGAATTGACTGAATGTTAGATATTAGAAGTTGTGTTCTACTGAAAAATATTCTGTAGAAAACCCCAGGTAGAAGTGTTCCTGTTTTGTTAATATTTAAAATTTTTGTATCATTACTTTCTTTACATGTTTCCTAAAAGATACTTCTGTAAATGGCACTTGTTTTCTTTGAGAAAAATAATGATGTTGGCCCTAAGGTCAAAATTAGTAAAATGTCTAGGATTGGGCCAGGCTGACAAATAAACAAGCTCTAGATATGAGGAAGAAGAAAGAAATTCATGAGTTTGGAATTATAGTCATAGAAAATCTTAGGGAAAATGAGTCAGAAGCAAAACAGACAGATTATTAATTTCATGTAATTGTGAAATAGTTTTCAGAAATCTGGAAACATTCTTAGGAATTTATGGTAAAACAATCATTGAAATAAGTTTCCTTCTGGGAAAGCTAATTATCTGAATTAGAAAAGGCTCAGGTAAACCAATTAAAATGTATTTCACTAGATAATAACATGAAATTCTCTTTTTGACCTGGTCTTTAGCAGCAATAGCTGTGATTATATGACTTAGCATCTTTGTATTTAGTTTACTAACATGTTGTTATTGTATCCACCCCTTTTTGTTAAGGCGTCATCTCTTTCAACATATAAAATAGCGGAACAAGATTTTTCTTTCTTCTTTCCTGATGATCCACCTACGTTCATCTTCAGTCCTGCTAACAGACGAAGGGGGAGACTTCCCAAACGACTCTCTGTTAGTCAGGTAAAGAGAAGAATTTAGAAACATAAAAAGGGCCGGGGATTTAGCTCAGTGTTCCGCCGCCTGCCTTGCAAGCACAAGGACCTGAGTGTGATCCCCGGTACCAAAAATAAATAAATAAATAAATAAATACATACATACAAACAAACATAATAAAACAAGGGGCTTTGGATTTAGCTCAGTGGTGCCATGCCTGTCTGTCAAGCTCAAGGTCCTGAGTTCAATCCCTGGTACCAAAACAAAAGCAAAAGCATAATAAAACAGTACTGAGGGGAAAAAAAGCAATATTTCTGTTCCTGTCATGCTCATAGCCCATAGGAAGAAACCTGTTGCTTCACACAAGAAAATGTGTGTACTGTATATTAATAGCTACTCAGCAGTTACAGCTTGTAGAGGTTTCAAGTACAATTTAGATATGGCTCTCAGGCCACAGAGATTGATTACCAAGTAGAGGCAAGCATATAAGCAGTTACTGAAATGTAAAGCAGGATGAAATGCAGGGAATAAACTTTTGCTTGAAAAGTGAAGAGCAGTAAGTTCTGACCTGATAAAATGATGAAAGACTTTAAAAATGCAGTACTTGGGCCTGGGATTTAGCTCAGTGGTACCACTGCCTGCCTCGAAAATGCAGGGTCCCAAGTTTGATCCCCGGTACCAAAAAACAAAACAAAAACCAAACAAACAAAATGCAATACTTCAGCTAGACAAAACACAATTTCTAATAATGAAACAAAAAGATAGAAAAGATATTTGAGGTAGAAACAAAGGTTACAAATTATTCAGGATTTAGCTGGGCATGGTGGTACACACCTGTAATCCCAGCACTCAGGAGGAAGAGGCAGGAGGATCACTGTGAGTTCAAGGCCAGCCTGGAGTACATAGTGAGCTAGTGAGCTCAAGACCAGCCTAGACCGCATAGCAAGACCTTGTGTCCCTAAAAAAAAAAAAAAAAAAAAAAGTGATTCAGGATTTGTAGGGCATCACTGAGTAGTGAATACGGTGTGGCTAATCTGTTAGGACATGTGAATATATAATGAGAAATGAGGCAGAAAATCTGTAGGGGTTCCCCACCGCCACCACCTATACTTTGATTGAACTAAGGCCTTCACACTAAGCTACATCCCAGCCCTTTTTATTTCTTGTTTTGAGGTGGTCCTGCTAACATGCAGGCTGAGCTTGAACTTGCAGCCCTCCCACCTCAGCCTCTTTGAGTGCTGGGATTATAGGCATGTACCACCATGCCATACTTATAGTTACTCTTGTGGGCTCTCCAAGTCCTGTGTAGTGACAAATATTTATGAAATGTACTTTTCATAATATCCAATATATTTACATATCTTTCGTACAGACTGAAAATAGACTTGAACCAAAAAGTGGCAGCCTAAATGCAAGCAAGTAACAATGTGTGCTGATACAATGTATGTATGAGTGGCCTCAGAATGCAAAATGAATCTTTCCTAAGGAACTTCGAGACAGAAAGGGAAAAGCAGTATAAGTTGAATTATGTATTTAATTCTATGCTCACTTCCCACTTTTTCTTACCTTTAGCAATAAGAAATTTTCTTCCCTTGAGTTATTGTTATTTCTCAATTTAGGGAGCAAGAATACCATGAAATTTTCTGAAACTGTGTAAAGTAATAACCCAGTACAGTTGCCTGAGTTGGAAGGAATTTATTTGGGATTATTCTGCTTGTTTAAACAGTTTCCTTTCTTACTGTACTTGTATTTTCTCCTACCCTTATTCTATACATTCTCTTTTGTTCTCTTGTGCTAGGTAGGGATTGCTCATGACTGTAATGATTAATAAACCAGGTTCTAAGAATCTTGTAGCACAGTCAGCATGATTAAGAAATTTATTGAAGAATCTTTGAGAATCATTTCCAAGTTTCATTTAAGTGTTGGCTGAAAGAGTTGTTTGTGCTGTAAGACGAACAAGCAGAGGACATCTTTTTATTTCTTCCCTGATGGAAAACCTTAGGTGGAGACTGTTCTGTTGTTCTCTTCCTTTCTCAGTGCCCATGTCACTCTTCTCAGTACTTTCTTCTCCCCCAAAAGAGGCCTATATCCTTCTTCCAAATAATTTTAATATAATAAGCTGCTTTTTATTATATTGCTACTGTTAAATACTTTTTATTATATATAGTATCTTCAAAATAGGTAGGGTCCCATTTACTTTGCTTTCTCAAAGTAACAAAGAAGTTGGAATTTGAACTGCAGTTCAAAACTAATCACTTTTTTGCCTCGCTGAAGAGATTCAGGGTGATGTTAATAATAAAGTCAAAATGACTTACCACTTTTATTTTCCAACTCTGACTCAATTGTAGCTATCTCTGGGCTATTCAGATTTTGATTTTGGCACTTAGCCAAATTCTGAGATTTTTGTTTACTCAGAATGTTGAATGTCAGCTGTAATAAGCCTTCTCTCATTTTATTTACTTAAGATCTGACTTGCATGATAAACTATCTGTGACAGAAGGGTCTAAGTTTCTTGTTTATCAGCATGTTTAGTACTGTGCCTCGTACATGGTAGGTACTCAAATATTCAAATGAATTAATGTTTTATTGCACTTAAAAGAAATAATATAATGCACAATAAGCAGGTTAAAGACATTTTTATGAGAAGCAGAGTAAAAATAAAATTGGCTACATTGACATTGGCCACAAGAATATTTCTGACCTGTCTCTTCTCTGCCTCTTTCATATTTGATGTCTCACCATCTAGTTTATAAATAACCTAGATTTGTTTCTGTAATGCATTATTTTAAAACTTTATTGATGTATTACTAGTTTTTTCCTGAGATGTTGTTCTACTAATTTGTAAAACTATAGAATTATCTCATGTTCTATATATTATCATGATTAGTTGTTAAACATTCAGTAATATTTTAATAACAAACCAAAGAAATGATCTCTGAAAGCATGTATTAATACTTTAGAATAAAAACTCTTTTGGGCAGGGGTACCAGGGATTGCATTTGGGATTGGAACCTTGTGCTTGAGAGGCAGGGGGTAGAACCACTGAGCTAAATCCCTGGCCCTTCAAATTCTTTTTTTTTTTTTTGTACCGGAAATCAAACTCGGGTCCTGGTGCTTGCCAGGCAGGTGGCAGAACCACTAAGCTAAATCCCTGTGCAAAACTCATTTTAGTATGAAGAAGGTAATTGGTGTTAGCTTTTAAATTTTTTGTTTTTTATTCTTGCTATAATAGACAGATCATCAGTTTGTGTAGTGTGTGGTTTATAACATTAGTTTCTTGATTTTTTTTTTTTTAGGAAGACAGCATTGCTAATAAACAGACTATTGCAGGTTATAGGAACAAAGCTACTAAAGAAAGAGACAAACTTTTGAAACAAGAAGAAATGAAAACACTAGGTGAGTTTTAACATTCTCTGCAGCCAGGTAGGATGGCATATGCCTGTAATCCCAGCACTTGGGAGGTGGAGGCAGGAGGATCTTGAATTTAAGGCCAGCCTAGACTATGTAGTTGGGACCCTGTCTAAAAAGTCTCTCTCTCCCCCTCTCCTCCTTTCTCCCTGTCCCTCTCCCCGTCCCCTTCCCCTCTTCTCTCTTACTCTTTCCCCCTCTAGCCCTCTTTCTCCCTCCCTTTCCTCTCCCTCTCCCTACCTCCAAAAACTTTTTAGAGACTACAAAGACTGTTTCTCTTTGTAGAAGATATTTCTAATTTGATAGATATTTCTAAAATAACATATTTCTGGTTTACTTTTTATTTTTTTAATAAGTGAGACCTATTTGTCTCTTAAAACAATATTTTAAAGTATAGCATATCTCCTATTAAGCTATTTAATCTAAATTAATCAGAAATAGGAGTTTCTAGGAGTTACAAAATGTTTTGGACCATTGTGTTTAACTTACACAGTCTTTTAAAGCATTGCTTTCCCTACTGGAATGTGTACATGAATCTTGCTAAAATGAAGATTCTGAATTAGTAAGTTTGGGTTGGAGCTAAGATTCTGTATTTTTAACAAGGTGAAAACCTTATCTTTAGAGCCTAATTTTGAGTATCAAGGCTTAGAAAAGCAGGTTACGATTGTCCTAGTATTGTAGTTTGTCTTAAACCTACCCGATTTTCTTTTCCAATTTTAATCAGCCATTAAGCCTTTCAGGAATTTTATGAGTTCCTATTAATCTCTTTTTACAAATAAATTATTTCAGGGCATCTTTTGTTACAACAACAAAAAAATGCCAAGTGTTTTTCTCTGTATACATTTTCAAGTTTGATTTTCTCTACAGCTTTTGAAAAGGCTAAATTAAAAAGAGAAAAAGCAGATGCCCTAGAAGCCAAGAAAAAAGAAAAGGAAGATAAAGAGAAAAAGAGGGAAGAACTGAAGAAAATTATTGAAAAAGAGAGATTAAAGAAAAAAGAAGAAAAAGAGAGGCTTAAAATAGAAAGAGAAAAGGTATTCATTTGAATTTATTAGCTATTCTTTCAATATATCATAATATTATTTCACATAATGACTGAAGGTTCATATGAATTGCCTATAGTTTCTTGAATTAATTTCAAGTAGTTTCACATATGATTTTGGAGAGGTGGAGGGGTGTGATACACATTTACTCTAGAAAATGTAAAGATTAGTAATTTAATGGCAACATTTAAATGTAGAATTAATCCTTGATTTATTTTCATTCTTTATTCTGGGCCTTAAAATATTAGAGCATCTACCATTTAAATTTTAATATACTAGGGCCGGGGACTTAGCTCAGTGGTTCTGGCGACTGCCTCACAAGTGCAAGGACCTGAGTTCGATCCCCGGTACCGGGGAAAAAAAAAAAAAAAGATTAAATTTTAATATACTAGGGCCGGGGACTTAGCTCAGTGGTTCTGGCGACTGCCTCACAAGTGCAAGGACCTGAGTTCGATCCCCGGTACCGGGGAAAAAAAAAAAAAAAGATTAAATTTTAATATACTAGGGCCGGGGACTTAGCTCAGTGGTTCTGGCGACTGCCTCACAAGTGCAAGGACCTGAGTTCGATCCCCGGTACCGGGGAAAAAAAAAAAAAAAGATTAAATTTTAATATACTTTTTTCACTTAACATATAAACATCCCTTTATGTTATTAAATAATTTAAGTGAAAATTTTAGTTACAGCATAATAATAATTCATCAAATAGTGATAGTTAATTGCTTTGCAATTTTTTGCTCAGAAATCCAAATTCTGAATTTAGACTAAGTCCTTTTTTGGACTATGTCCCTGGATAAATAATATAGATGTAGAAATAATTGGTCAAAGGATAAGAACATTTTAAAAAAAACTTTCATATACATACATAGATAAGAGTTTGCCAAACATGTTCTCATTTACACTCTTAGCAACAATGAATAGAGTATCCATTTCATTACATTCTGTAAAAACTCTTTTGGGAGAAAATTTATTTCAGGTAAATACTCAAAACACAGTTATGTAATGAGACATTTCATGAGGAAAATTTGATAAAGTGCACATCTGTTTATATTTGATGTTTTCTAAATTTTAGGAGAATAGTAAATGTAAATATATTTGCTAAAAAGTAATAATGAAATATTTATGCTCTACTTTATTAGAGGCCTTTGAGGGGGTCAGCATTTATCTTGTACTTTCAAATATCAGAACCAAGTGGTAATGGCTTCAAGAGACTAAGTGAACAGAAGAAATGTGCTTTAATGTACATTCAAGACACTAGACACACTCCTTAAAATACTAACTGCTGGTCCTAACTCCAGAATTCCTGGTTCAGTAGGTCTGGAGTGGGGCCAGAGTCTTGTCTTGTCTTGTCTTTTCTTTTTTTGTTCTGATACCAGGTATCAAACTCAGGACTTCGCACTAGCAAGGCAGGTGGTGGATCCACGGAGCTACATCCCCAGCCCTGTATTGGCATTTCTAAAAAGTTCTCAGGTGATGTTAATGTTGCTTAATAAATTTCTTCTAAGAATTTTTATTAACATTTTGTTAGGAGAGAGAGAAATTACGTGAAGAAAAGCGAAAATATATGGAATACATAAAACAGTGGAATAAACCCAGAGAAGATATGGAATGTGATGATCTCAAGGTATAAGTGTGATGTGTGATGTGTGACATGCAATGTTTTATATGTCATTTGGCTTTGCTGATGAAATGTTTCTTTTACCTAATAGCAGCCTCTTTATATTTAACTAAGAAGAAATAGCCTATTAAGCATATATTCATACTTAGAATTTCAATTTAGCATTGGCAGTGTTTTGTGATAAGTTTTAATGATTGCTATTCTGTAGAAATAATTGGTCAGTTTTTTTTCATCATTGACAATCCAGTTACTTCTGTAGCCAGGCATGCATTTATGTTAGTTAGGTAAGGATTCTGCTTCTTTTCAGAAATAACCAAAGTATTTAAAACAAACTCATTCACTTCATTTTATAAGGAAGCATTTCTAAATTAGCAGTAGATAATGTTCCATATCATAAGGAAGCATAGCATAGAAGACAATATTTGTGTAGCTAATTTGACTTCAGAATCTATGTCAAATGAGAAGGGGAACAAGGGAGGAGGGGAGGAAGAAAGGAAAGAAGAGACGAGAAAAAAAGGAAATAGAAGGAAAAAATGGAAGCAAAGCTTTTGTATTTAAGGAGGGGAAGAAGTGTTGAAGCAGGGGAATGTGAAAAAAAGAAGCCAGATATATACAGGTACAAATTCCCTGTGAATGTTATCATTTATATCTATGTCTATATATGTATAGATATAGATATATATAAAATGCATCAATAATGTTTTGTTTTTAAAAAAACTGAAAATAAATGAATTTTTAAAATCCCCTTAACTAGGAAATATAGTCAGGAAATACACTTCAACTTAAAGTTATATTCTTAGTTTGAGAAAGAAAAATTGTTTTTTCCTTGTAGTCTCCTCCTAGGGCCTGTGACTTAGTAAAGATGGAATAAGTCCAGGACATTTTTACAGTTCCAGGGATGATTGTCATAAATATTCAGGGTTGAAACACATTAAGCTACATTGGATAGTTCTTGCTAGGTAAAGAGTATGTCTTACTTTTTAAAATTTTTAAATATTTGAACTGTAATTAGTTCAAATATTTATATAAATAGTTTAATCTTACAGGAACTTCCAGAACCAACTCCAGTGAAAACTAGACTACCTCCTGAAATCTTTGGTGATGCTCTGATGGTTTTGGAGTTCCTCAATGCGTTCGGGGAACTTTTTGATCTTCAAGATGAGTTTCCCGAGGGAGTAACCCTAGGCAAGTATTCTACTTATGCGTTGCTGTGTTATAGTTCATCCTAAAATTAGGGACTTAAAAAAAGTCCCCTCAAAGTTCTTTAGGGTTACTGGACTTAGCTGGCATTCTGTCTTGGAGTCTCATGTGGTTAAAACAGTGGCTGAAACTAGAGGAGTCATTTAAGGGACTGACTAGTTGGATGTTCATGGTGGCCTCTCCATGGGCAAGTTTGATTCCTCATCACATAGCCTTTCACTGCTACTGCACTTCTCACATGGTAGCTCAGGGCTCCAGGAGGCTGGAAGCAGAGACAGCCAGCCCACCCTCTGAAACTAGGCTTGGAACTGCTCGGGTTTGCCACATTCCACTGGTCAGAGAAATCACAGGCCACCTGAAACTGAAGGGGGCGGAGAAGTAGGAGTAGTATGTGCATATTTACAGACAAATGATTGCCTACTTGCCATTTGTATTTGTTTGCCTATGTATTTACCAAGTTTTACTTTGTAAAATCAATTTTAAGAGTTTAGTATGAGAAAGAATTGGGTCCAATTTTGAATTTTAGCTGTCAAATAGCCATGTTTCTTTAAGATCCATGTAGGGACCTTCAAAAGTAAAATGATGTCACTCTTACTTTAATGAGAATACTGTATATTCATCAGGAGGGCTTTCAGTTTTTTCACTTTATCCTAATAAGTTAGTTGAGTTATGTATCACTGCATCTTAAAAATCAAGACATTCTAAACTATGCTGATATGAGTTAGATGAATTAGATAAGAAACATTTATTTAACACTTAAACACAATATTAGGATTCAACCCAAAAGTTAACGGGGCTGTGAGTGTAGCTCAGTGGTGGAGTGTTTGCCTAGCATGTGCAAAGCCCTGTGTTCAATCCCCAGCACTTCCAAACTGAAACAACATAAAGCCATAAAGCTAGCAATTACCTCTCCTGTGCTGTGTATGTCCCATATAGCTTTCAAGAAAAGTGAAACAACACCTTAGGCATAGTGGCACATGCCTGGAATTGCAGCCTGGAATTGGGGAGATTGAGGCAGGAGGATCAACACAAGTTCAAGGCTACCCTAAACTACATATGTAGTAAGACCCCACCTCAAAAAAAAACGTAAATAAAACAGACAATAATGGATCTTTGTATTATTAATAGAGTTTACATGAAATGCTGATGTACTGAGGTTCGTTTGGCTTAATCAAATGCAGTCACTTCGGCCTATGATTTTATTGTACTCAAATTTTGGCTCAAATAAATACTTAGCTTTGCTTTCTGTTGTTGATTAAATGTTTATTATTCCACTGGAGTTTTCTCAGTCATGAACAGAACTTTAAATTTATTTTAAATATTTTATTCACAGAAGTATTAGAGGAAGCTCTTGTAGGAAATGACAGTGAAGGCCCACTATGTGAATTGCTTTTTTTCTTCCTGACTGCAATCTTCCAGGCGATAGCAGAAGAAGAAGAGGAAGTAGCCAAAGAGCAAATAACTGATGCTGACACCAAAGGTCAGAGTTGAACATTATTGCTGACTGAGCCATAGTAGTTTGTAGTGAGACTAATTTCTGAGATTATTTAAAATTACATTGGCTTTTACAGTTAGAAAATATAATTGTTCTTGTTATCTGATGCTAAGTGATACACTAACAACATATTACCAGTTGTTTTATAAAAACTTTATTTTAATGTGACCTGTTTCTAACACCCTTTAAGACATTCCCCCCAATGTCTTGTTTTTATTCCTTTAAATTTTTCTTCGAAGAGTATTGCAGGGCCGGGGATTTAGTTCAGTGGTGCCACTGCCTGCCTCACAAGCGCAAGGACCCAAGTTTGGTCCCTGGTACCAAAGAAAAAAAGAGTATTGCAGATTTTATTGGCTAGTATCTATAATCCTAAAATATTCTGCTAAATAGCACTCATTTTTTTTCTACCTGAGGAAAATTTTGAGTTGTTATTGAGGACCTGGGGAAAACTTGAGTCATTTAAATTGAGGACGGGGTGTAATGTTGCATATCTGTAATCCGAGCCCTTGGGAGGCTGAGGCAGGAGAATCACTGCAAGTTTGAGACCAGCTGGGCTACATAGCAAGACCCTGTCTCAAAATTTTAAAAAAAGCCTTAATAAATTGGAAAATACTACTACTGATTTAATTTCAGATTTGGCAGTTCTTAGACCAGACTTAGGAAAATTTTTATTTTATTTTACTAGAAGTTTTGGGCTATAAGTTCTTAAAATTAGTCCTTTAACTATCTAGAGTCAGCCGGGCGTGGTGGCACACGTCTGTAATCCCAACACTTGGGAGGCTGAGGCAGGAGGATCGCTGTGAGTTCAAGACCAGCCTGGGCTACATAGTGACTTCCAGGTCAGTCTCAACTACATAGTGAGACCCTGTCTCAAAAAACCAAAAACAAAAAGCAAAACAAGTATCTAGAGTCAGTAGTCAGTGTATGGTATGTTAATGTAGGCATAATTTTTAATTTTTAAAGTAGTTTGTTCACTATTTTGTTTTAGGATTTACCTCAGTGAAAGGAAGTGCTTTGGCTTCCTCAACTATGGACTATTAACTTTGCTACATATGGGATTTAGGACCAGAAGCTTGATTAAATGACACTTTAGTAGATTGCATAATAATTCACAATAATAACTGCTGGGTGACAAAGATGGAACATTTTTGCATTCAGATAGTTTTGTCGGCCTTAGATAATTTGAGCTTCAGGGCCTGGAGCAACAGGATATTGAGTATGCTTCTGATGTTTGTTGCCTTTTAATTTTAGTCTAGGTTCCAACAAAATATATTCAGCCTGAATGCTTTATCAGTGTCCTTTATCAAGGCCATTTTAACAATATGACACTCACTGTCACCTCAGATAATTTAGTCAGTTAAATAGAAGTATTTATTCTTTTAGCCATTAGGTCAGATTAATATCCAGGAACATAATAGAGTTATTGATCAAGTTCTGACCTTAACAGAAGACATTATGCTATATTTCATTCATTATTTAAAGCAAGTAAATTTTGTCATTTTGGAAGTCCTCATGAAAAAAAGTGGAGTGAAAAAGAAATTGTGTTGGAAAATCAGTGTAAAGGTGAAAATATATGAGATTGTTGGTGTTTGTATTGCCATCTTATTTCACATTCATGATTTTTTGGCTCTAATTTTTTAAGCTTTATTCTTACACAGAGCTGTCTATAAATATAAATAGACACAAGATCTATCTGAATAAATGTTGACCACTGAATAAAGGTTTCCATGTTCCACTTGAAAATATTTAAATGTTGGGAAGAAAAAAACAGTTTAACATTTTCACCCATCTTTCCTTATTACTATTGATCCCATTTTCCATGGCTACCTCAGCTTCAGTAAGGGCCCTAGACTGTTCCCCCAAATGTAACTTCACTTTTCCTCACATTTGTTCTCGGAAAAGTTTTCCCGTAGTCTTCCTGAGAGTTGAATAGTCCATTGGGATTAAATATTCTCTTACTGCCTCCATAGGTAGTTTTACCACTAGTGCTTCCTGCAATTTCTACCTAAGGGAGAAGGTGGGCAGAAGAGAAAAGAATGAGTTTGTCTTAGTGATGAGAAAACTCAGGTTCAGTGATGATATTTACTAAAGATTGCATAGCTAGTCAGTGACATAAGGCATGATTGGTCTTCATACTGTCTTTGTGAGATAGATATAATTATTTTCTGTATTTTACATATAAAGAAACAAAGATTCAGATTAAAGAAGCATGACTAATCAGGAGGTAGGGGGATACAGTTCAGGCAATCTGATCTACCACTTCATAACAATTATACAACATTGCCTCAAAAGATGGCAACAAAGTTGAAATTTCGAATGTGTCTCCCTAGCACTGTCTATAAAATTATCTCTCTTAAAGATCTGACTTTTTTGGCTCTTGGTTGCCCTGTTTTTATATCAAATCTTAGAAACTTTGACTAGTAATTTTTATAATCTTACATTAAATATAGTTCTTAAAGCCCTTCAAAATATGGGAACAAGGCCTACAGGTATAGCATAATGGGAGAGAGTAGAAAGAGTGGTAGGACAGGTACAATCCACAGCACCAAAAAAATAAGAAATATGGGAACAAGAGCAGCCTCTTCATGTAGAACAGTTTGTATATTTGATGGGATATAATTGTTTAGTGTTGGAATTGTGTGTATCTAATTCTAGGTGAAGAGCTGGGGATTTAGCTCAGTGGTGCAAGGTCCTGAGTTCGATCTCTGGTACCAAAAAAAAAAATCTAGATGATAATAAATGTATCAGTTTCCAATATTAATAACATACTGAATACAATTAAATTATAGTCTCTTAGTGTGAAGTCCTAAGTGACTATAAACAAATTTCTAGAGTGATAAAAAGAGTGCCATATGGTATACATTTGAGTTAAAGAATACATGTTTTAACATGTTGCTTTACTCAATTTAAAATACAAGGAGCCGGGTGTGGTGGCACATGCCTGTAATCCCAGCACTCGGGGAGGCTGAGGCAGGAGGATCGCTGTTTGTTCAACCAGCCTGGGCTACATAGTGAGTTCCAGGTCAGTCTCAATTACATAGTGAGACCCTGTCTCAAAAAACCAAAAAATAAATAAATAAATAAAATATAAGGTATGATTGAAATAACATGGTGAATATTTAAATTTTATTATAGTAAAAAACATATTGCCATTAATTACCCTCGACACGCCCAAGCCCCCCCCCATTGCTTTGGGGGTTTTTTTGTCTGTTTGTTTGGTTAGTTGGTTAGTTGGTTGGTTTTTTTGAAGCAGGGTCTTGCTATGTAGTTCAGGCTGGCCTTCAACTCACTGTGCTGGCCTCAAACTCCCAGTGATCCTACTGCCTCAGCCTTGAGTGCCAGGATTATAGGCATGCACCACCACGCCTGGCTCCCTCCTTCACTTTCAACTCATATCCCATCTTTCTTGCCACTTCTGAAGCAGTTCTGGAATTCCTTTTTTCATGTGTTTATGAAGTGATTTAAAAATACAGCAACAAAAAACAAACAGCGAATGTGCAGCTACTGAGTTGCCGTCCAGTGGGAGGGCAAGCTGATAAAAATGTTCTGGTATACCTTCATCCGCCTGATTTACCAGGTCTAGCACCATGATACTCCTGGCTCTTCCCCAAAGTCAAAATGACCACGCACGGTAAATGTTTTCAGTCCATTCAGGACATCGAGGCAGCCATGATAGTGCAATGTAAAGACATGAAAGTGAACTTCAGAACCGCTGCCGAAAGTGGCAAGAATGGTGGGATAAGTGTTTGAAGAAAGCAGGAGCACTTTGAGGCAGATTAATGGCAGTGTGTCTTTTACTGTAATAAATTTTAAAATAACCATTCATCGTAATATTTTATAATATCATAACTTATCCTGCTGGGCTGAGACATAGTTCAGTGGCAGGGTTCTTGCCTAGGTTTGATCCCCAGTGCTACAAAAAATAAAAATAAAAAAACATCTGTCCTTTCACCAGTGGTTCATTTCCTTAGGGCTTTATAGCTTTTGTCCTAGGAAATATAATTTTTTATAGATAATACAGGTTGGACAGGGTGATTACTGAGGAGGAAGAGAGCCAACACACTTTACAGCTATTAACCTAGGACTGTTGTTAATTTTATGGTGACTATTACTTTTGTTTGTTTGGTTTTATGTGTAAAATGAAAATTAAGAACATTGTAGGTCTAGTATTTTAGTGGTGAAGAAGATACATTGTCTGTCACTTGGGTGTCACTTGGGCTAGATTAAGCCTGGTAAGCATGACTTTGGCAGTTATATATGCTAGGGTTAGTCAGGTAACTTCTGTGTAGTCCTGTTCATGCTTTAAATTGCTTTGAATATCATTAAATAATCAAAGATTGTAATCAGCTGTGATCTCAGAGCTGCTGTTTAGTGAAGGACAGCAATTCAGTTCTCTAAGGTTAATCTTGTTAGCATGTAAACTTTGTAGGGAAATCATCACAAAGCCAGTGTAGCCTAGTGATTTTCAAACAAATGTAAAGCACCCTAGAAGTTGTTCAGAGATTCCTAGGTACCTGTCAAGAAGAATTAAAAGGATGAATGGACAAAAAATCTCTTCTTTCTGTCCTACTTTAACATAGACATCTTTTTATCTCTCTTATATTGGGCTTTCAAGAAATATTTTTGAAAACCACTGACCTTACTCTCCCCTTTAAGAAAAATGAAGATATGAAGATTAAATAATTTGTCTAAAGGGTACATAACTAGGTGCTGGTGGAACTAAAACTTAAATACATAATGCGTGATGCTTAGTTTGAAGCTGTGGGAACTGAGCTCTCACAAACAGCATTTTTTTGTTTGTAAGCTTATTCTTTATAGCTGACCCTATCAATCTGTATACAGGTGTGGGTTTTTTTGGTACTGGGGATCAAACTCTGGTCCTTGCACTTGCAAGGCAGGCGCTGGAACCACTGAGCTAAATCCCCAGCCCTCAGTATTATATTAAGAAAATTGTTCATACTACTATATTAAATACATTTGTACCAGTGTATGTGCTGTTTAATCCTAATTGTAAACTAACTATTGTTTTTAATGCTAAAGCAATTCATTTAGAAAATACAGAGATGTCTTCTCGTTTCTTGGGTTGGAGAATTTTCAAAATAAAAAAAAGAAAATTTTAGTGAAAAGATAAATCAGTAATTAAGTGAGGGCAGTGCCATCTTTGAGTTATTTTCTCTCCTTCTGATATGACTTTATGATGATTACAACCTATACTTTGCTTATAATTCAACCTTAAAATATTTATAAAAGATTGAATATTTTTAAATAGATTGCCAAATTTCAAAGTAGACTTTTTCTGAGGTCATATTGAGTGAATGGATTTGTTTCTAATTTTAAAAGCATTTTACTGTTTTTCATAATATAAATGCATCTTGTTGGTAATTTGGAAATTGTCTTGTGTATTATGTGAAGAAAATGTTACTGTCAAGTGCATGTTTTAGGTGAAGACTAGACAGACTGTGAGTAATAGTGTTGTACTTAGTATTGATTTTTTTGGAGGTTCTTGACCGTTAAACTGCTTGCTGTTTCTTTCATCATTTTAAAAGGGCAGTATTCCCAAAGTTTCAAGCTTTGATTTATACTAGAATAAAGTATTTATTTCCTTAAAGATTTAACAGAGGCTTTGGATGAAGATGCAGACCCCACAAAATCTGCACTGTCTGCAGTTGCATCTTTGGCAGCTGCATGGCCACAGTTACACCAGGGTATGTGTGGGTTTTATTTTTTTGTTTGTTTGGCTTTTGATTTTTAATTTATTAAGGTACATTTTACATTGCTAAGTATTGTTTTATATTCTAAGTTACTATTTTCATTTTTAACAACTATAGGCTGCAGTTTGAAAAGCTTGGATCTTGATAGCTGCACTCTTTCTGAAATTCTCAGACTGCACATCTTAGCTTCAGGAGCTGATGTAACATCAGCAAATGCAAAATACAGATATCAGAAACGAGGAGGGTTTGATGCTACAGATGATGCCTGTATGGAGCTTCGCTTGAGCAATCCCAGTCTACTGAAAAAACTGTCAAGCACTTCAGTGTATGATTTGACACCAGGTAAACTTTGCATTTGAAATTTTTATAACCTGCCTACTTCCTACCCTCTTATGCCCAGAAAACCAATGGTAGCTGATGAGAAATGCTTGACGATAAATCAGTTTTAAGACGGAGAAAAAGCTGTTAAGAAAAAAAGGTTGGAAAAAAGAGTGACCTAAACTAAAGACTGTTATCATTCATAATAGCTTTAGGTATTTTATATTTTAATTTGGATTTTCTAATATTTTCTTATAAAACTTTACCTAGAAGGATAAATGAAAATTAGCTTTATCTTTTATTCAGGAATGTATCAGAAGCTTAAACGATAGCTGCTAAATTCTGCTACTTGCTTGAATAAGAATGAGGTATGAAAAACAGTATACGAGTGAGGTTAAAGTGAAATTATTTTTTTACCTGCTTTTTAAATGATAAATTTTTAGGTCTATGGATGTAGCTCAGTGGTACAGCAATTGCCTATCATGTGCAGGCTCCTGGGTTCAACCCCCAGGACCACAAAAAATAATAATAAAGTTAAGAAATTTTAATGTACAAATATAACTTAATGAACTTCAAATACTATATAATAAACGTATAGTACCATAATTCCTAACATTCATAATAGTCTTTATGGCAATGTTTTTATGCTGTCTCTTCAGAGAGGCAGTTTGCCTGTTGCCATTTTTTAAATTCATGTGATTATGACATTAACTTCATCAGTGAATTTAGAAATTGAAAAATAGTCAGGCATGGTGACACACGCCTGTAATTCCAGCACTCCAGAGGCTGAGGGGAGGATATCTAGAAATTGAAAAATAGTCAGGCATGGTGACACACGCCTGTAATTCCAGCACTCCAGAGGCTGAGGCAGGAGGATCGCTGTGAGTTGGAGACCAGCCTGGGCTACATAGTGAGTTCCAGGTCAGTCTCAACTACATAGTGAGACCCTGTCTCAAAAAACCAAAAAAACAAAACCAAAAATTTTTGAAAAATAATTCTTTACCATCAGAAAGTATTAGTACTTGAAAGGCCTTTTATATCACACAGCTGTTTAATTGAATTCAAAGTTGCTTTGAAAAGCTGCCCTTGACGTTGCTTGACTGTGAAACCACTCATTCTTTATTAGGCATTTTCACATTGAGTCACAAATTTTAAAATTTCCAACACAATTCCCTTTTCTCACTGATAATACAGAAGTTGTTTACCAATTTTTGACAGGAGAAAAAATGAAGATACTTCATGCTCTCTGTGGGAAGCTACTGACCCTAGTTTCTACTAGGGATTTCATTGAAGATTATGTTGATATATTACGACAGGCAAAGCAGGAGTTCCGGGAGTTAAAAGCAGAACAACATCGAAAAGAGAGGGAAGAAGCAGCTGCTAGGTAAGTCGTAATTACAGTCAGTCATCCTACTTAAAGCTATTTCTTTCTCTGCATCTGAAAGCCATATTTCATACTGTGATATAATGCGGTATTGGCTTTACAAAGAAGTGTTTACTGTATTTTAGTTTTGTAGTAATACTCAGCAGTTCCCATAATTTGATGATTAAAGGCAAGATGCTAACCAGTAGTGTCTTTCCATCAGTTAGAGTGTAATATTTTATTTTGACTTTCAGAATTCGTAAAAGGAAGGAAGAAAAACTTAAAGAACAAGAACAAAAAATGAAAGAGAAACAAGAAAAACTAAGGGAGGATGAACAAAGAAATTCAACTGCAGATACATCTATAGGGTATGATTTGAATTGCACTGCTCATCTGGTTTTATTTTTTCATCATAACATTTATAAAGAATAAAAATTTTAAAAATAAAAATCAGATACCTTGAAATTTAGAATGCTTTGAAATTTTTAGAAAAGTAGTTTTCTATAAGTACAGATGTATTAACAAGTCTATGCGATGTATCTAGACAATCATCAAGTATATGTATTATATTAATTTTGTTTTAGGAAATCTAGAACTCATATTTCATAGAATTGGTGTTACAATGTTAATTTCCCATAAAGCTTTCAATAGCTTTCAATAGTTTTTTGTTTGTTTGTTTGAGACAGAGTCTCGCTATGCAGTTCAGGGTAGTCTTGAACTCTCAGTGATCCTCTTGCCTCAGCCTCCCAAGTACTAGGATTACAGGTGTGCACTACCATGCCTGGATTTCAGTAGGTTTTTAATCAACAATATTTCTTTCATAAGTACTAGTTTATTTTATTTTCCCCTTCCTGCACCACCACCTTTACAATTTTCATAGTTCTGAGCTTTAGAGGCGGCATAAGATTGGAAGTTTGGTAGATGGTATGGAGAGAGAATGGCAGTACTTAAAGTATTTAGCAACTGCATGAGTATTTCGTTGCTTTTCACAATATTCGGGGTATAGCTTAGCTATGAAAACAAGTAGGAGTTTTTTCATATTGTAAATGGAAAATTACATTCAAATTTAACGAATAATTTTTAAAACAAAAAAGCTCTGAAAAATATCACTATTCCAAAACAAGTATACCGGTGTTATACCTACACATAAAACTGCATTAAATCCTAGGATCATAGGTCACAACTTGTGACAGCTATATTTAATATACAGCCAGCCATAGATAACTTAAGAAATTGAATTTGGATACTTAAGGAAAGTTAACTGAATGATGTGTAAAGCACCAGCAACCAAAGAAAAATTAACTTCTGAGCTTCAGAGGACACCATCAAGAAAGTGAAAGGGCAACAGGGTGAATGGGAGAAAATATTTGCAAATTATATACTTAATAAGGTACTTATACAGAATATATAAATAATATATATGAAGAGTTCTTAAAACCAACAATAAAAAAGAACCCAATTTAAAAGTGGTATAAGATTTGAACAGACATTTCTTCAAAGAATAATAAGTGCATGAAAAGCTGCCCAACATTACTAGCCATCACATCAGGGAAATGCCCAGTAAAGCCACAGTACCACTCTGCCCCATTCAGATGGCATTAATCAAATTGTATGACATCAGGTGTTGATAAGGATGTGGTAAAATTAGAATTCTCATACATCCTTGTGGGAATTGTAAAATGGTTCAGCTGTTTTAGAAAACAGTTTGGCAATTCCTCAGAAAGAAAAGTAAATGAGTGGTTACCAAGAGCAGTATGGAAGAGAAAATGAGAAGTAAATATAAATGAATATGGAATTTTTCTTTTGGAATGATGAAAATGTTCTAACATTAGTGGTAAAAATTTACAATCTTGTGAATGTACTAAAAACCACTAAATTATACACCTTAAAATGGTGGTTTTTATGGTATATAAATTATCTCAACTAGATTGACTGCTTCCCCAATATTTGTCTGTGAATATCCTTCCCACTCTGAGCCCCCATCACCTAGCCAACCACCTGCAGTCAAATAGTGGCTTCATATTTGGCTGGTTTCAAGGCAGGGTGGCAAATGGCAGAGGGGCAGCAGTACATGGCCGCAGAAGACAGCAAAAGTAACAGTGTCTTTCTGCCCCTTTTTATCTTATCCAGACTACTGGGATTAGGGCGATGCCAGACCAATCAGTGGAATGATTTGGTAACATACACCCTTAATCCTACTTGGCACACACTCTACATTCAGCCACCTCTGAAAAAGCCCATGAGGCTTTGTGAAGACATTTAGACACAAACCATAACACAGGATCTTTCAGTGTAACCCAGGCATTGAACTCCCTCTTGCCTCTGTCTCCCAAGTGCTAGGATTACACCACCATGCCTAGTTTTTCCACGTGTACTTTCTAGCCCACATAACTTTCCACAGAGCACCTAAAGTGCTTTCTAATCTACTATTTCCCTTTTCTACTTAAGGTTTTTTCCTATTGATTTTTGGATAACATACTCCAAGGCCAAACGTGATCTAATTCTCTTTTTTCCTTCTCCTTATTTTGGATTACTGCATTTTCATTTACACTTAAAATTGTGAGCTCCTTCCTTCTTCATTCAGCTCCATGCCTTTGTACATGCTCCTCCTCTGTAGGACAGACAAGCTTCCGGTTTGCTGCTGCCTGCTACTGTCCCAGTTCCCTTGGCTTGCAGTTTAAATATCCCTTCTTCAAGCCATCCTTTCTTGATCCTGGAGACTAGTTTTGGTTCTCCTTGAAGTACTTTCTAGCACCTTGAACTTCTCCTGTTTCAGTGCTGCCTGTTACATAAATGTACCTTTACAATAGTTTGTGAAATTATCAAGACTGTAAACTCATATCATATGGTCCACTACTCCCTGAACATAATGTCTGGTACTTTGTAAACAAGTAGTAGTATTTCATGAACAGAATTATATATTCACTAATAAACATCACCTTTGTTTGCATCCTAAAGTGAGGAAGAAAGGGAAGATTTTGATACTAGCACTGAGAGCAAAGAAATAGAGCAAAAGGAACTTGATCAAGATATGGTCACCGAAGATGAAGATGACCTAAGATCACATAAAAGAAGCAGAAGAGGTAATAATGAGGTTTCTTAAGGGCATGCTTGTGTATTTATTTTTTATTGATAAGATACTTTACTAACTATTCTGAAATATATATTAGATTAATTTCATTTGTGGTCCCAGGATGTGTGTTTTAAAATGCCACTTCATAGTTCATGATGAGTTGTAAAAATGATGACACTTTGTTTTTAAAAGGTGTAGTGAGCCAGGGATTTAGCTCAGTGGTTCTACCCCCTGCCTCAAAAGCTCAAGGTCCTGAATTCGATCCTGAATTCAATCCCCAGTGCCAAAAAAAAAAAAGTGTCATGAAGTCATTAGTATATTTATGATTAAGTCTTCATTCACGTGTCATTTATTCTGTAGGCAAGAGAGATAATATTCCTGTATCTTTACTAGGTCAGTTTCTCATAACTTTAGTTTCTTAACCTTTCCTTGGCAAGTTTTGTTGAGTTTTTTTTTTTTAATTGAGCTATTAGGGCCTTTGTACTGAGCCAGAGCCTTTGTACTGAACTACATCCTTGCTCTGTTTGATCTTGTTAAATTGCCCAGGCTGGTCTCAAATTTGCAATTCTCTTGCCTTGGCCTCCTAGTGCTAGGATTAAAAGCACTGAATTCCACACCCATCCAAGTTTTTGCATAAAGCCAAACCAAAATTTTAATTCTATAATATAATTAATTCATTCAGCATTACCAAATGCCTTCTATGTGTTAAAGATCCGAAGATCAGTAATGTTCATATTATTTTTACATTGCTTAGAATGGAAATCTCTATCACCTTAAAATAATTTCATAAATTATTGGACCAAAGGGAATGCACTTTTATAAAGCTGTTGGTACAAATTAGTTTTGAAGATCTTTAATGATCCCCACTTCATAGCAAAGGGAGTCCTTAAATTAATTCTTTGCCTATAATTTGGATGGGATCTTCTGTGAGTAGAAAATTGCCCATATCATGGAGGCCAAATTCAGTTTCAAAATCTGAAACAAACTTTGCTTGATAGAGTTTTAAAACTTAATTCTAGCCGGATGTGGTGACGCACATCTGTAATCCCAGCCCTTGGGAGGCTGAGGCAGGAGGATTGCTGTGAGTTCAACCAGCCTGGGCTACATAGTGAGTTCCAGGTCAGTCTCAACTACAATGTGAGACCCTGTCTCAAAAAAACAAACAAAAAAAACCCCAATTTAATTCTAAGTAATGAATCAAAGGATAAAGCTTAATGGCAACTAGAAAAGAGTTGAATACCAACACTTATTGGATTCTATCCCTCTACTTAGAGAAAAATTCATAGCTTTTAATGTATACTAGAAAATAAACATTTTGAACTAGGTGTTCATTTAAGAAGACAGAAGGAAAAAAATAGTACCTCCCTGACTAAAAGGAAGTACTAGAGAAGAGTAGGAATTAGTAGATAATAAAAGGGCAAAAGAGAACAAAACCAGAAGTTATTCTTTAGAAAAAGGTACAAACTAGACAAATACTTGTTCATATTGATTTTTTAAAAGAAGGGAGGGTCACAATAAATGAAATTAGGACTAAAAAGTAGAACAGCGTAACTAGAGATACATTAGAAACTTGACAATAAGAGAGGCAGACTGTATAGCACTTGCCTAACCATGCAGAAGGCTCTGGTTCAATCCCAGCACCACCGCCACCAAAAAAGCAAAGGCAACATATATATATAGTTTTCTGGCAATTAATTTGAAAATGTAGGCAAAAATGAGCAAAATCCTATGAAAGTATAATTTATCAAATGGATTAATGAAAAAGTTTTTAAATGTGTATAGTCTAAAACTATTAAAGTTTAAAAAAACATTTTTTTTTTTTGTTTTTTTGAGACAAGGTCTTACCTATGTAGTTGAGACTGACCTGGAACTCACTATGTAGCCCAGGCTGGTCTTGAACTCACAGCATCCTCCTGCCTCAGCCTCGCGAGTGCTGGAATTACAGGTGTGTGCCACCACGCCCGGCTTTAAAGTTTAAAATTTTTGAATCAGTACTAAAAATCCTCCACAAAGAAACCATCAGTCCTAGATGGTGTTATAGGTAAATTCTGCTGTTTTAAAGAAGCAGATAATTCCACTTTTCACGAACTCAAGCAAAAGACATAGGAGAAACATTGTCCAACTATTAACCAATTTGACAGTGACAGAAACAACAGAGAAGTTTCATTGCCCTATGTATTGTAAAGTCCAAATATATAATTAGGGATCCAGGGTCTTTTCATGTTGTTGGAACTGCCATACTTTGGGTCTTGCTTCTATCCTCATGTGCCAAAATGACTTCACCGTGTGTCTATTCTAGCTAGTAGGAAGGGGAAAAAAGAAAGAAGCACAAACCAGTGGATACATGTGTTTCTGCTTCCACCTTGTATGGGCAGAAGTTCCTCCCGTAGTCACGCCTGCTGTGGGAAGTGTTAATTCTCTTTTGCATTGTATGGTGCCCAGCTAAATATTAGTGATTCTGTTACCTTAAAGTAGTGATTAGAAAACGACAGTTCATGGACCAAATTTTACCTGCCCTTTTGTTTTGTTTTGTTTTGTTGAGACAAGGTCCGATGTCACTAAACTATGTAGCCCAGGCTGGCCTTGAACTCAAGGTGATCTTCCTGCCTCAGCCTCCCAAGGGCTAAGATTATAGGCATGTGCCAGTGTACCTGGCCCCGTTTTTGTGTAACTAATAAGCTAAAAAATTATTAAAGCCAGGTGTGGTGAATTTGTAGTTACATGGAGAGATGTACCTTCAGTGTATGAATTTAGGGTAGAGGGAGCACAATTCAGTCTATAATATAATTTGGGATAGCTTTGTATCTCATTTTTCTAATGAAAATTTAAAATATAATGATAAATTTTCAACTACAGGCAAAAGACAAGATGGATTTAAAGAATTGACAAGGCCAATAGAGCTCAACTGTGTAATGCAAGAGCCTCTTACTGCTGATGAGGAAGAAGCTTTCAAACAGGAACAGCAACGAAAAGAGAAAGAGCTCTTAGAAAAAATCCAAAGTGCCATAGCATGTACCAATATCTTTCCCTTGGGCCGAGACCGCATGTATAGGCGCTACTGGATTTTCCCTTCTGTTCCTGGGTTGTTTATTGAAGAGGATTATTCTGGGCTCACTGAAGACATGCTGTTGCCTAGACATTCATCATTTCAGAATAATGTGCAGTCCCAAGATCCTCAGGTACCCACTAAAACTGGAGAGTCTTTGATGTCTGAACCTACCTCCAACAAGGACCAAAGTCCATGTGACATTTCTATACAGCTGCCAAAACCAGTGCGTAAGCCAAATCGGTGGTGCTTTTACAGTTCTTGTGAACAGCTAGACCAGCTTATCGAAGCTCTTAATTCTAGAGGATATAGAGAAAGTGCCTTAAAAGAAACCTTGTTGCAAGAAAAAAGCAGAATATGTGCACAGCTAGCCCGCTTTTCTCAAGAGAAATTTCATTTTTCAGGTAAATTTTCCTTTTTTTTTTAAGGTAAATTTTCAGTGAAACCTATGTTCTTTTTTTTTGTTTGTTTGTTTTTGTTTTTTTCTTCCTATACTCTGGTCATTTAGGATTAAACATTTTTCATGCCTTTAGAAATAGATCTCAAATATTTCCTTTCATTTTGACCGTGCTGTCAGTTTGTGAGGCAGGTTGTGCTTGTAATTCTTCATAGAGTCAAGGTTCTTGCGCCAAGTGCAGGAGTCCCTGCTATTCGAGAGGCTGAGTGACATAGGAGGATCACTTGAGCTCAGGAAATAGAACCAAACCTGAGCAATGGTGAGGAAAGAAAAGAAAAGAAGGTTCTCTAAATTCCTTTGGGTTCTATTTGAATTATGCAGAACGATCTTTAGTGTGATTTGGTAGATGTTCTTCCTGATCTCCTCAGTTCTTGGTCAGTAGATGAAATGCCCACTGCTCTAAGGCTGCCATCAGTTTTGGAGATGATATAGTGCGTAAAGTTACTAAGGGTTTTGGCAAGAGTCTAGGAATAGAATTCGTTAATGATCTCTTTGAAGATTGGCTACAAGGGCAGATCAGGTAGCAACATCTCCCACTTGATGGCTGGCCTCTTGATTATAGATAAAGGAAAGGCATTTTTAGATGTACAGTTTCATATTATTAGTGAGATTCTCTTGGTAGAGAACTGTTTAAATTTGGGGGCATCTTACCATGGCTACTTTAGATCGTCTCAGAATTACAATGAATAGATCACTCCCCCACCCGCACCCCCAGTCCTAGGAATTACATCCATAGCCCAGCCCTTTCCTGCTTGGTTTGGTTTGGTTTGGTGTTTGTTTGTGTGTTTGTTTGGTACCATGGATCAAACTTGGAACCTTATGCTTGCAAGGCAGTTGGTGGTTGGTTTGGTTTTTTGAGAAAGGGTCTCACTGTATAGTTCACTGCCTCAACCTCCCGAGTGCTGAGATCACAGCTGTATGCTACTACACTTGGCTCCTATTTTTTATTTTAAAACATATTCTTGCTAGCCGGGCATGGTGATGCACACCTATAATCTCAGCACTCAGAAAGCTGAGGCAGGAGGATCGCTGTGAGTTTGAGACCATCCTGGGCTACATAGTGAGTTTCAGATAGGTCTCAACTACATAGTGAGACCCTGTCTCAAACAAACAAAACATATTCTTGCTAAATTTCTGAATTGTCCAATCTGAGCACAAATTTGTGATCCTTCTGCCTCTGCCTCCAAGAGTACTGGGATATTACAGGCACATGCCACTACACCTGGCTAGATAACAATACTTTACATACTTTACATTCCTTAATATGTCATGTAACTCACCTATTTAAGATATACAATTTTGGGCCAGGAATGTAGCTCAGCAGCAACAGCACCTGCCTGTCAAGGAAGAGGCCCTGAGTTCAATTCCTGGTACACACAAACACACACACACACACTAAAATATACAATTTAGTTGTTTGTTATATTCACAAATATATACAGCTATTACCACAATCAATTTTAGAACCTTTATTTACCTCAGAATGAAACTTGCACCCTTTATCTACCTCTCCCCTATATTTCTATCCCTGTCCTCTGGCAACCTCCTCTAACCCTAAGCAACCACAGATCTTTGACTCTGTAGAAACCTTTTGTCCTTGACATTTGCTATGAATGGGTATATAATACTGTATGTGATCTTTTGCAATTGATGTCTTCCATGTAGCATAATGTTTCCAAGGTTTATCTGGGGTGGAGCATGTATCAGAACTTCATTCTTTTTTTATGGCCAAATCATATTCCATTGTATGTATTCATTCATTAGTTGAGAGACATTTGATTTGTTTCTACCTTTTGGCTGTTTTGATAAATGCTGCTACACTATTCACATACAGGTTTTTATATTGACATTTGTTTTAAGTATATACCTAGGAGTGGTATTGCTGGGTCATACATCACAAGTTATTTGAGAAATTTCTAGATGTTCTTCCACAGTGGCTGCAGTATTTTATTTTCTCATCTACAATATATGAGGGTTCCAATTTCTGCATTTCTTTTCCAACACTTAAAATTATCTGACGTTTTGATTATAGCCCATCCTACAGGATGTGAAGTGGTCCCTCACTATAGGTTTGACTTATCTTTCTCTAATGGCTAATGATGGCAAGCATGTTTTCATGTGCTTATTGGCTATTTATATGTCTGTCTTTCTTTCGTTCGTTCTTTCTTTCTTTCTTTTGCTTTTTTAAGACAGGGTCTCACTATGTAGTTGAGACTGACCTGGAACTCACTATGTAGCCCAGGCTGGTCTCGAATTCACAGAGACCCTCCTGCCTCAGCCTCCCGAGTGCTAGGATTACAGGTGTGTGCCACCATGCCCAGCTCTATATGTCTTCTTTAAATGTCTATTCAAATACTTTGCCTACTTTTTAGTTGGCTTATTTGACTTTTTGTAGAATTATAATAGTTCTTTATATATTCTGGATAAAGAACCCTTATCTAATATATGATTTGCAAATATTTTTGACACTTTAATTTACAAATTGCTTTTATGTCCATTTTCTCAAAATCATAACAGTATCATGGAGTGATTGTATTTTTATTAATAAAATTATAACAAAGGTATTCAATTATAATTTCAGATAAACCTCAGACTGACAGCAAACCCATATGTACCCGGGGAAGAAGCTCCAGTGCATATGACCCATCTCAGATGTCAGCAGAGAGGCAGCTTGAACTAAGGCTGAGAGATTTCCTTTTGGATATTGAAGACAGAATCTATCAAGGAACACTGGGAGTGATCAAGGTTTGCACCTGCTTATATTTTTAGGTTAGCTAATTTGCGTGACCAAGAATTTAGGTAATATTTAGTTATTTGTGGGTGCAAGATGTGTGTTTTGAATAAACAACAGGGAAGAATATATTTTTATGAAAACTAAGTTTATTTCCCCACATCAGAAAGTTTACATATGGACTTAACATCTTTCTTAAATATACAACTTGACTGTCTGCTTTCTGAAGTGGAACTTAATGAATATAACTTACCTTAATATTTTTAAAGATCCATTTTGTGATATTTTCATCGGATGTTGAAATGTGATCTTTTCTCCTTCCTTGACCAGCTTCTGCTTTCTTTGCAGATTTTGGTTTGTTTTTCGGCGTCTGTATTGCCTCTTTAAACTCTGTTAGCAGTTCTCACTTGATATACAAGTTCTGTTTGTGCCTTGCCATCTTCTTTCACTTGCTACTACCAAGACAGCAGTCTTAAAATTGTTTATGATTGTTTTAGACAAGCTATTAAAGCTTTTATCTATTAATGCTGTAAATTCCAGTTTGGCCACTTAGTAGCCTTATTTTTTATCCTATTTCTATCTGTTCTATATGTTCTATCTGTTTTATATGAACATTAAACTTCATACCTTTTAGGAGCACATACTCCATTTTTCAGGATTAGTAAGCTTGGATTTTATTTCAGGTTGTGGACCGCCATATGTGGAGATCAGCCTTAGAAAATGGGTGGTATGAGTTGCTAAGCGAGGAGAACAAGGAAAACGGAATAATTAAAACTGTGAATGAAGATGTAGAAGAGATGGAAATTGATGAACAAGCAAAGGTCATTGTGAAAGACAGGTACAAAATAAATTTTTCTAAAGTAACCATCAACCTTGCCTTGCTGCTTTAAGGAGAGTTTTTAGTAAATGTATTTGGATTTTTCCTATCTTATAAAAGCTTAACATTTCTAAATATTGATCATTTTCTAAATCTTGGGCTCTTTGTTACTCCACTTTGTACTAATGCTGCCAAAAGACGACTCGGTAAAATATTTTTTTCCAAAATTATTTTGGCCAATATGGACTCTTAGGATTTACCTAGAAGGGAATGGCGGAGAGATACGAGTCGAGCTAACAATTATGGAGCAAGGCAGGGGCTGTTAGAAGACAGACTCCCAGTGTGGACGTAAGTCATGGAAGGAAGGGCTACTTGTGTGGAACAGACGTGGACGACAGTAAAGGAAGTGCTAGAGGAAGCTCCTCGCTGCAAGGCTGAGCCCTAACTGGGAGAAGCCATCTACAGAGGCCTTCGGTGAATGCGTTGGTACTTTTAAATGACTGTTTTAGCTGCACTGTGGCAATTTCTTGCACAGGGAGCCAGGCTGGAGGCTAATGAATGGTAGAGAGATAAGCTGCCCAAGATACACAGGCTTTAAGGTCTGTCATAATCATCATCTATGTAAAACCTTTCCCAAAGCTTTCCTTCTTCTACCTAAATGAATCTTCCTTCCCTACCAGCACATAACAGCTCCTGGAGATTACACAGGTGTAAATAAGCATTTGAAGGAATGAGTAGGTTCACGTTTCACTAGAGTGTTTTTAAGTGCCATAACTCTTCATTGTTTTAATGTAGACTTCTGGGGATAAAAACAGAACCTCCGAGTACTGTCTCAACTAATGCAAGTACACCACAGTCAGTGAGCAATGTGGTTCACTACCTGGCAACAGCACTCTTTCAGATAGAACAGGGTATTGAGCGGCGTTTTCTCAAAGCTCCACTTGGTAAGTATCTGTAATTGATTTTGAAATTGACCTTTAATGGAACTTTATTGGCTGACATAAAATTATGACTAATATGAAAAACTTAGATTGTTTTCATATTAAGGGATGAATTCTTTCAAATGAGATTTATTTTTTTAATAATGCCAAAATACTATTTTTCTAATTTACTCATTTTAGTGAATGTTCTTTAACTATTTTAGTCTCATCTTTTGTGAAATGTTTCACCCAAAGAAAGATGACAAAGCCAATCACAGTGGCACATGCCTGTAATCCTAGCACTCTGTGAGGCACAGGCAGAAGGATATAACTTCTCAGCCATCCTGGGCAATTTAGTGGCAAGAGACCTTGCCTCAAAAATAAAAAATAAAATAGGTATGGAATAGTGGCCTGGTATGAAGGACCTAGGTTCAGTCCCCAGCACTGAAAGGCGATTGGGAGAGAAGATGGCTAAACCCTATGGCCAGACCTTAAATACCAAATTATACATAAGTAGTTTTTCCTGGTGACTTAAATCTCTACCGTTTGGGATATGGTTTAGGCCAGGCATAGTAGCGAGTGCCTGTAATCCCAGCACTTTGGATATTGAGGCAAGAGGATCGCCTTGAGTTTAACAGCAGCCTATATAGCAAGATCAAGATCAAGATCAACTATATAGCAGGATCCTGTCTCAAAAGATAAAAATAAAAATATAGTTTAGTAACAGAGCACAGTATAAAAAGTAGTAAATCATAATTACCAAGTGTCAAGGTTAACAACACAGAGGAGGAAATGCTCCATAATTTATAATTTGTTTTGTTTTATTGGGTTTTGTTTGTTTGTTTGTTTGTTTGTTTTTTGAGACAGGGTCTCACTATGTAGTTGAGACTGACCTAGAACTCAATGTGTAGCCCAGGCTGGTCTCAAACTCACAGTGATCCTCCTGCCTCAGCCTCCCGAGTGCTGGGATTACAGGTGTGTGCCACATGCCCAGCATGTTTCATTGTTTCATTGACCTCAAACCACAGTGGTTTTCCTGCCTCAGCTTCCCAAGTGCTGAGATTACAGGCATGCACCACCACACCTAGCTAACTTTATAATTAGAATGATAATAATACTATAATTTTTTAGCAATTTAGAGACCAATCTAGGAACTTAACATTATGTCTATTATACAAGTTTTAAGTTCCAAAACACTTGATGTTATGACTGCTTCTATTTCCATGTTTTGCTTTGTTTTGTTTCATTTTGGGTGGGGTTAGTGGAATTTTTTTGATTTTTGAGATAAGAGTCTTCATGTAGCTCAGGCTAGTTTCAAATGTACTGGGTACCCCAGGCTGTCCTCAAACTCACAATCCTCCAACCTATGTGTTTGATTTGATTTGGTTTCAGATGTTGAATTTATAATTCATCATATTAAGATAGTTTATAACTCAGTAATGGGGTGATGATATAGCTCAATGATAAAGTGCTTACCTAGCATGTATGAGAGGCCTTGGGTTCAGTCCCCATCAGTACCACCCAAAAAAAACTACCTGTTTGACCATAACCCATAGTGTTTCACTACTTTTGAGTTTTAAAATATTTACAGACTTCCAGAGTTATAAACATTTTTCATAATTTGTCCTTTTTTCTTCTCTTCTACATTGACCTTACTTCTTGACATTACCAATAAGAATGTTCTCTGATTTGTTGGAAAGGATTTCTTCATGATCTTTGAACTAGCAGTTTCCTTGGAGGCCCCATTGAGGTCAGAGCTTTTTGTGAAGTATTATACAAAAATCAAGATAAATAGCACAAAATAACAACAAATCAAATACATTTAAATGCTTTATACTCTCCAGACTAGACTAGAAATAAAATATTCAGCTACCATCCACAAAAGGCACACATAGGGGGCAGGGATTTAGCTCAGTGGTTCTGGCATCTACCTTACAAGCACAAGGACCTGAGTGTGATGCCTGATACCAAAAAAAAGGCCCACATAGGGGCTGGAGAGTAGCTCAGTGATAGAATGTTTACCTAGCATGTGTAGAGTCCTGGGTTCAATCCCTAGTACCGCACACACACAAAAAGACATACCTACAGTAAAAGGTTATTGTCTTAGTTACTTTTCTCATTGCTAAGACAAAATACCTGATACCCAAAGTTAAAGGAGGATAGGTTTTTTAGCTCACAGTTTGTAGAGGTTTCAGTCCATAATCCAAAGTAGGGTGGCATCACAGAGGAGAAACAGTTCATGATGGGCAGAAGCAACAAAGGGAAACCACAGCTCTTTTTGTCCCTTATATCTATCTTATCCAGGGTACTTAGTGCGGGTAGCACTCACACCCTTAATCCTAGTGCCCTTGATCCTAGCACTGCATCATGAATCAACCCTAGTGTCACACACTCTAGATCCAGCCACCTCTGAAAAAGCCCCACCTGTGACTAAATGAGGCTTTGGGGGGACATCTAGACACAAGCCATAACAGTTACAGAAAGATAAAAGTGGGAAAATACTCTCTGAATTACATTCTAACTATCTTCACACTTACCTCCACTTCACACCAGGAGTGGTAGCACTCACCTAGCACTGGGGAGCCTGAGGCAGGAGGATTGCCATGAGTTCAGGGCTACACTTGATCTTAGCCAAAAGGCCGAGAAGCGATTGAGTTCAGGGCTATACTGGGCTACATAGTGAGTTCAAGACCAGCCTGAATTACAGGGCAAGACCCTGTCTTTAAAAAAAAAAAAAAATTCCACTTCACTATATTTCTCTTTTTCTTTGAAGAGCCATTTGATCAATCCATTGAGTTTTTCCTTCTCCCATTGAATTAACTACTTTTAGAAGTTCCAATATTTTTTTTCTTGGGGTTTCTTTTTCCTGCTTTTTTATTTTGAGACAGGGTCTTGCTCAGTAGTATCAGCTAACCTCAAAATCTTCAAACCTGAAACCCTCCTACCTCGGTCCCTTATATGCTAGGATTATAAATATGTGTTAAAATGCCTGGCTTTTTGTTTTGTTTTGTTACCTATGCTGAAGGTAAAACCCAGGGCCTCATGCATGCTAGGCAATCACTCTACCACTGAGCTACACCCCTACCTCCTGATTCTTTTTAAAACTTAAGTTACTCATATTTTTAAACTTTCTTAAAACACTAAACATAGTTATTTCCTATTCCGTGTCTATTTCTAGTATCTGAAGTCTTTTTGTTTTGGTACCGGGGATTGAATTCTGGTCCTTGTGCTTGCAAGGCAGGCCACCGAACCACTGAGTTAAATCCCCAGCCCTATCTGAAGTCTTTATGAGCCTGATTCTGCTAGCTCTCACAGTGTTTTTTTTCCACAAGTGTATTGTGGGAGAGAAGGGATACACTCACTGGGGAGCTGGGATCAAGTGAAGGGCCCCACACATGCTAGCCAAGCGCCCTGTGGGTTTAGTTAAGTCTCATTCCTCAGAATTGGATCTGTAGAAATGTTTTCAGAGCAAATTTACAAAGATCTGTATTGGTTTCTGACATTCACATGAGCAGTTTGACTGCAGCCTAAACCATTTTAAAATCAGCCGGTGTTTCTTTCAGGTTTATAAACCTGTTCAAGCCTTTGCTTGTAGCTTCAGAGTCTCAGGCCAGGTTTAATTCTCTTTTCTACCCAACCCCAATCCCAAATGAGTACATTTCCTTTCTTTGTGATGTGGTACCCTTTTCTACCCCAGCTCCTGAAGGGGTTGCCTTTTAGCATTCTCACTTTTTAGAGAGTTATTTACTACCTTGGATGAATACTTGCTTCTATGTCCTGTCTGGGTCACCTCATAGTCAAATGAAAGCTCAAAGCCCAAGGCATTTGGCAGGTATATTGCTTTACAGTTGTAACTCGTGAATATTTTCACCTTCCTAGCTATACTAAAAAATGTTGAAGGTAGGGACCATAGAAAAAACTTGTTTCATAGGTCTTAAAGTGCTGCACATAAAGGGAATATTGCTACCGACCGTAGGGGAGCAAAGACTGGATTTCACGAGGAGAACAGGGATCTTCAGAAAGGTGGGAGCAGGTTCGGCAGTGACAGTCAGAAACCACACAGCACTGAGTAGTGAAGGTAGTAGCTGCTGCAATTTTATTTCTAACTCTAGATGTATATATACTAGTTTCAAGGGCACACTTCAAGAGTGATTCCAGTCACAGGCAGGCATGAGAAAGATAGACAATAGTACTGTAAAAGCTAAGACCACAAGGTCAAGGTAAGACCACACCTATATACAATCACAAAAGCCAAGACCACTAAGTCAAGGTAAGACCACACCTATACGCAGTCAGAAGGGGAAGTTTGTAAAACAAAGGACTGGCTTCAGCATGTCACCTTCAGAATCACCTTCAGGACCTCACAGTCCGGGGCTCAGGGTCAGCACTTTGGCCGCCCGCGTCCTCTTGTGCCCCAACACCTCCCCATCTCTAGGAACATCTAATTGTTCCTGATCTTTCCTGGGCCCAGAATACAATTCTACAGATAATGAACAAATAGTAATAAAGACAAAATAGAACAGAATTATAAATGAATCCAATGTCCCCAAACTGCAGGCAGAGAGGCCAGCTATTCTCTTCACGGCTGACTTCGCATGCGGTGTGTGCCAAGGACCTCCAGGAGGCTTAACCCCGTGGGGACGATACCTCGGGTCTGGTTTCTGCCAGGTGACCGGCATTGTCACGCAGACTCCACTGGAGTGGTCGTGGCAGAGTATTATGTATATGTACAGTGGAGGAATAATGACATCAGTAATTGTATTTACTAGCTGAGCTTGGTGGCAACTCCTATAATCCCAGCACTTTGGGAAGCAGAGGCAGAAGGATTGAATAGTTCAAGCTCAGCCTGGGCAATTTAGCAAGACCCTATCTCAAAATAAAAACTAAAAAGGGGCTGGGATACAGCTCAGTGTAAAGGCCCTGGGTTCAACCCCCTGTACCACCATCAAAAAGTAAATAAAAGCATTTAATCTATGACAGGCACTTTACATGCGTCATGTGTGTTACCTGATTTAATGTATCCAGCCACCCTCAGAGGTAGAGATACTATCCATGTATTGCTATTGAGGAAACTTATGCTCATATAAAAGATCTAGTACTCAACTCAAACCAAAGTAGACAGACTTCAGAGCCTGGCATTCACTTAACAATTAGTCTACCACCCAAGAGGCTTTGAGAAGAATAGCATGAAATATGGCATTGCCGAACTATATATATATAT
>NW_022900929.1:57411953-57437296 GCF_012274545.1 Fukomys damarensis | reverse complement strand
GCCTTGCAGAGTTTTTTTTGTTTTGTTTTTTGTTTTGGTTTTTTGAGACAGGCTCACTATGTAGTTGAGACTGAACTAGAACTCACTGTGTAGCCCAGGGTGGTCTTGAACTCACAGCAATCCTCCTGCCTCAGCCTTCCGAGTGCTGGGATTACAGGCGTGCACCACCACACCCGGCTTCACCTTGCAGAATTTTGACATGACATAGAAGGCTTTTCATAATTAGGAATAATATTTTAAGCAGGTGGGGGGGATAATATTTTAGGAGCCAAAGGCACATGCCTGTTATTCCAGCACTCAGGAGGCTGAGGCAGAAAGACAGGGAGCTAGAAACCAGCCTGGACTAAATAGTAAGATCCTGTCTCAAACAACGCCCCTAAAAAAAACAGTTTTAGAGGGCCAGGGATTTAGCGCAGTGCCACTGTGCCTGCCACTCAATCACAAAGTCCTGAGTTCGATCCCTGGTACTAAAAACAAAAACAAAACCATTTTAGGAAAATTAATGTGGACTCAGTGTTAATGGAAATTACATGCCAGTGTAAAATGATGGCCTGATTATAGATTGATAGTTTATAGCATATAGTCAAATGACTTAATTTTTTCCAAAGGAATGGTGATACTATTGACCAAAGGCTTTGAATGTTTCTAGATAAATAATAGTGCTGAAATTTCTTCAATGGGAATATTAACATTGTTTTATTTACCTTAGTTCTGAAATATTTTCTTAAAGATTAAAGACAATTTGTATTTTACATAATTAATAAATTCAGTAACACACCTGCCAAGATAAAATTCACACATTATAAAATTTGCTCTTATAGTATACAATACAGTGTTTGCTAGTATATTCACTGATTTGCAGCCAAGCCCTCTGTCTAATTTTGGAACATTTTCATCACCTCAAAAGATAACTCATAATATATGCTTCATATTTAAGACAGCAGTCCATTTTTTATCTAAAAAAGAAACATACTTGAATAGTAAACTTGTGTTCATATTGAGCCAATTTTTAAAATTCAATCAAGATTTACTACAAAGACTACATGAGAAAACATTGCAAAAGTTATTTTCTCTTTTAATAGTTGAAATTCTCAAACATTTGATTTATGGATTTAAGTAATTCCTTATGTCATAAACAAGATGGCTCGGCAAATATTTTCTTCAACATGAGATTTTAAATCAAGCATAGTCTTTTTGTTAAGTGTTAGAAGAAATATAAAGTCTACTCTTTAAATTGCCAAGAAAATACTTCTAGGAGGCGTCTAAGTTTGCCTAGAAAACTTGAATCACTTTCTCCTTTCATTGAAGATGCCAGTGACAGTGGACGTTCTTATAAAACAGTCTTGGACCGCTGGAGAGAGTCACTCCTTTCCTCTGCCAGCCTATCCCAAGTCTTCCTTCACTTATCCACCTTGGATCGCAGTGTGATCTGGTCTAAATCAATACTTAATGCTCGCTGCAAGATATGCCGTAAGAAGGGGGATGCTGAGAACATGGTACTTTGCGATGGCTGTGATAGGGGGCATCATACCTACTGTGTTCGACCAAAGCTCAAGGTATTTTTTTTCTCTTCTCAGATTAGAATTAAGACACTGAAATGTTGAGCAGTAGGTGATAATGATCATTTATGTGATTTGTTCAGACTGTGCCTGATGGAGATTGGTTTTGTCCCGAATGTCGCCCAAAGCAACGTTCTAGAAGACTCTCTTCTAGACAGAGACCATCCTTGGAAAGTGATGAAGAAATGGGAGAGAGTCTGGAGGGTGAGGAGCATGAAGTCGATGATGATGAAGAGTACCAAAGTGAGGAGGAAGAATATGAGGTAGAACGAGATGAAGATGACTCTCAAGAAGAGGAGGAAATCAGGTAAGTCCTCATATGCAATTGAATGAGTCTGGCAGTCTTAATTAGTTTTTTTTTTTTTTTTTTTTTTGTACCAGGGATCGAACTCAGGCCCTTGTGCTTGCAAGGCAGGTGTGGTGCCACTGAGCTAAATCTCTAGCCCAATTAGGTAATCTTTTGATTAGTCACACGGAATAGTTGATGTCCATAAATTTTTTCTTTATATATATATATATATATATATATATATATCATATGATAAACATTCTAAAACATTCCCAAGGGGTATTGTTTACCTTGGTAGCCCACAGAGAGAGAGCCAAGAGCATGTGCTGTCAGGATTCTTCCTTCTGCTTGTTCTATCTGGGTGGACTCCTATCAGATTAAATGGGGCCGCCCACATGCAGGGTGGGTCTCCCCATCAGTCTGCCTTCCTCATGACAGTCACCTGGAAACATGCTCACAGACACTCCCAGAACAGCTTTACTGAGTTCCTGGGTGTTTCTCAAGCTAGTCAAGTTGACAAGAGTGATCATCATACTGTGTTGCTAGGCCTGCTAAATGAGTATGGAGCCTGGATTTGCCTGCCCTTGCGGCACTGAGACACTTTCCCCTTATTTGACCATTTGTTGCAGGGCTGAAATGAAGGGGCATTTAGTTTTACTAGGGATTTTCTGTGAGCAAGCCTGGCTACAGCCATACCTGGGGAACTGCTTTTTGTTCTTTTTTGCTCCTTTCCCTTTTCAAACATGTGAATCCTGCTGTTGTGGAATCATGTTTTTAATTAAAGGAATTAAAAGATTACATCTAGTTTTATATTTTATAGTCAGAATCAGAATGGAGCAAAAAGGTTCTTGGCTTGGTATTCAGGAAACCACAAGTTGAAGGCTCACTTTGGGGTCAGCCGTTGGCTGCTGCTAGCTACCTCTATATCAATGCTAATGAAAATCCGTAGAATCCTGGGCCAGGGATTTAGCTCAGTGGTGCCCCTGCCTGCTTCACAAGCACAAGGTCCTGAGTTGGATTCCCAGTACCACGAAAAGAAAATTAATAGACTCCTGCTACAAAAAGAGACAAAATAATTGTACTTTATGATTAGCTTATCACTCTCAGGTTTTTCAGGACTGTCGGCTAGGTCTTTTGATTCTCCTGAGGCTTTATTTTAGCTTGTCATCATTTAGGACTTGATTTCCATGATGATATCCTGCAGTCAAAAGTATGTTCATCATAATTTTGTACAATAATTGTGTTTTCTAATGATATTTGTAGCCCACCAAAACGAGGAAGACCACAGGTTAGATTGCCAATTAAGACAAGAGGGAGATTTAGCTCTTCTTTCTCGAGTCGCGGCAAACAAGAAGATCCTAGAAGATACCCTTCAAGGAGTCACCAGAGTACGCCCAAAACAACTGTTTCCTCTAGAACCACTGGTAGAAACCTAAGAAAGATAAGATCTGCTCCTCCTGCAGAAACGAAATCTTCAAGAATTGCCAGTCGTTCTACTCGTCACAGTTATGGCACAGAGCAAGCAGATGTATTTGTGGAACTCCTTAGTCCTCACAGAAAACGCAGAGGCAGAAGAAGTGCCAATGACACCCCAGAGAACAGCCCCAGCTTCCCCAACATCAGAGTTATCCCCGTTAAGGCAGGTGAAGAGTCAAGATCTTTAAATATCACTTCAAGACTTTGTCTCCAGGATAGTGAATCCAAGAGGAGAGGCAGGAAAAGACAATCCACAGGTACAAAATTTAACTTAAACTCTTTCTTTAAAAAGCTGATTTGGAAAAAAAATAAAATAAATGAAAAACTGATCTGGGGCTGGGGATTTAGCTCAATAGTTCCGCCTTCTACCTTGCCAAGTGTGAGGTCCCAAGTTCGATCCCCAGTACCAAAAAAATAATAAATAAAAATTTTGGGGGCCTGGGATTTAGCTCAGGGGTTCAGTGGCCTGCTTCACAAGCACAAGGACCCGAGTTTGATCCCCGGTACCAAAAAAAAAAAAAAAATTTTTTTAACTGATCTTCCAGGTGCAGTGACACACACTTGTAATCCCAGCACTCAGGAGGCTGAGGCAGGATGATTGCCATGAGTGCAAGGGTAGCCTAGCCTACATAGTGAGTTCAAGGTCTGCCTGAGCTACATAACAAGGCCCTGCCCCCCGCCAAAAAAAGAATGATCTGAAAATATTGAATGCTGACATACTTTGGGTCATTTTTAAAGGGCTATACTAAGATACATGAAGTTGGGCCAGTGATTTGGCTCAGTGGCACCATGTCTGCCTCACAAGTGCAAGGTCCTAAGTTCCATTCCTGATACCAAAAAAAAAAAAAAAGATACATAAAGTTATTAGGGAGCAGTCTGACCTCTAGTATACTATTGATTGAAGAGGCAGCTATTTGGGAAATAAAGGTAAACTAACTATCATTAGGCTTTCTACTAGTGTAGCAGGGTAATGCAGTACACTTGCATATAGTGTTCTGTTTCTAATGGAGGTATCTGGCCAATATTTTAAAAGTTTTACTGTTACATATTTCGGTCTCTCCCACCTTTTCTTCCCTCAAACATGTATCACCTAGGCAAGCTCCATTAGGCTAAAGATATGGTGTCCATCGAAGTACTAGCTCCTGGAGCAGGTTGAAGGCAATAAAATGTTTAAGAAGTGGTCACCAGCTATCTTTTTAATTGTGATTTTTGTTTATAGTAATATTTATCAGCTGGGTGTGATGGCACACGCTTGTAATCCCAGCACTCAGGAGGCTGAGGCAGAAGGATCTCTGTAAATTCAAGGCCAACCTAGACAACATAGTGAGTTTAGGGCTAACCTGAACTACAAAAGGAGATCCTGCCTCAAAAAGAACAAAAAAAGCCAGCGATTTAGCACAGTGGCATCATGCCTGCCTTACAAGTACAAGGTCCTGAGTTCAATCCCCAATACCAAAAAAAAAAAAAAAAAAAGTAAAATTTATCTATATAATAATCAACGTAGGGGCCAGGGATTTAGCTCAGTGGTTCCGCCGCCTGCCTCGCAAGCTCAAGGACCCAAGTTCAATCCCCGATACCAAAAAAAATAATAATAATAATAATCAATTTACTCATTTTTGGTTGTTTTTTTATGGTTTTTGTGCTGGGGATTGAACCCAAGGCCTCCGGCATGCTAAACACATGCTCTACCAATGAGCTACGAGCACGTTCCTCTTTATTTACTCTTTATTTCTTCAATTCTATCCTGTTTTTAAGTGAGTAACAATAAAACTTTGATATCTGCTAGGCATGGTAGTACACTCCTGTAATCCCAGCACTCTAAGGGCTGAGACAGGAGGATTGCTATGAGTTGGAGGCCAGCCTAGGCTACAATAGTGAGTTCAAGGCCAGCCTGAACTACATAACAAAACCCTGTCCCAAAAAAGCAAAACAAGCCGAGTGTGGTGGCACACGCCTGTTATCCCAGCACTCAGGAGGCTGAGGGCAGGAGGATTGCTGAGAGTTCAAGACCAGCCTGAGCTACATAGTGAGTTCCAGGTCAGTCTCAACTACATAGTGGGACCCTGTCTCAAAAAACCAAAAAAGAAGTCAAAACAAAAAACTTTGATATTTTAAAAAATGAAGTTAAGTGTTTTTTTTAAATGCTATTGTTTTTCAAAATAATTGTGGATAAGTTGTATTATTCACATACAAGAAGGAATTCAGTGGTATAAAAATGGCACATACTCTTTTTATTCAGGTACCAGATGGTGGTTTGGGTTTTGTTTCTAGTTTTTTGGTTTTAGCTTTTGATAGTACTGAGAATTAAACACAAGGGCTTTGTACTGGACTGCATCCCAGCCCTTCTTTTATTCTTTCTTTTCATTTTGAGACAGTTCCTTCGGGCTGGTTTGAACTTGGGATCATCGTGCCTCAGCTTCCAGAGTGCTGTAATTACAGGTGTGTGCTAACCACACCGGCTAGATTATAAAGTTTTTTAGGGGAAATATTAAGTAATTTTGTGCCAGGAAAATCTAATTTAGCTTTTATTACATTCTTGTCAATTCTGAATTTCTTGCTATTTAGTGAAATAATCCACTTGAATATTCTTATTCAAAAAAACTCTGCAGAAGAAAAACATTTTTGTTATTGATTTGTGGAACTACTAACTCTATTCTAGCAACAAATAATGGGGAAAGTGTGTGGCCTACAAGGAGAGAATTTAAACACCTGAATTCCTAAGAGTACATGGACTATACTGCCTTTTTTTGAAACAGGGTCTCAATATGTAGTCCAGGCTGACCTCGAACTTGAAAATGATCCTCCTGCCTCAGCCTCCCAAGTGCTGAGATTACAGGTGTCTGCCACCACACCCAGCATATACTACCCTTTTCTTAGGTTTCATTATACCTTTCTTGGATCTGTGAAAAAGTATTTTGCCTTAAGAAAAATTTTCATATACTGAAATTAAGATTTTTTTTTTTTAAGGATAATCTTTGCCAGGCATGGTAGTGCTCACTTATAATACCAGCACTCTGAAGGCTGAGGCAGGAGGATCATCACTAGATCAAGGCTAGCCTGGGCTAGTGAGTTCAAGGCCAGCCCAGACTATATAGTGAGACCCTGTCTCAAAACAAAGAAACAAAAAAGAATAATCTTTTACTTTATTACCAATCGCTTTTCTGCCATGCAAAGTAATTTACATAGAGACCTGGTTTCCAGATCTGAAGTGGTTACTTTCTTGGTTTTGTTTTGTTTTGTTTTGTTTTGTTTTGTTTTGAAAGATGTGTTTATTTAAGTATCAATTTATATTCTGCCAAAATCTACTAAGTGTGAGATTTGACAGATGCCCAATCATGTAACTACCACCCTAATCAAGTAGAACAACTGTGCTTCACTTCTCAGACTTTTGGCTAAGATTAAGTGAAGTAGAACAACTGTGGAACAAGATGTGAACATGAAAAAAAATCCCTCATGTTTCTTTGCATTCAACCTCTCCCTGATTTCTTGAAATCTATTCATGTTGCCAAAAGGATAAAATCTAATCACTAAAATGACCTTTTCATATAAAATACACAGGACTATGTTTTTTAAAAAGCAAGATACTTTAAATAGTTGTGAAATAGCTAGTTAGAATTGTTCTAACTGACCTTAATAAACTAGTCTTTGTAGAATATATGAATCAAGATAAGTTTCAGACTAGGGCTAGTTGGTTAAAAAAAAACTAAATAATGGAATTTAATTCTACAGAAATTAGTCTCTGTGGGGCTGAATGTGCTAAAAGGCAAAGAGGCACAAAACTCTCAGATACATGTTTCTGTGTATAATTGGATCTTTGTCAAAATTCACCCCTGCTACAATAGGCGAAGGGTAAAATCTCTACTTTGCCTGTAGTCAGATAACACCTTATCTACTTGAAAAGCTTCACCAATTCTTCCAAACACCAGACCTTATGTTTATCAGCATCTTGAACTCCACTGAACCCAGGAGCACATGCAGCCAAAAAGCTAAATTTTAATTTTTTTAATTTTATTTTATCCCATACCCCCTCAAGCCCCTCCCAAATGTACAAAAGCATTGTTTCCATTTGCCTTCTATTTTCATTTTTTTCTTGTCCCTTCCTTTCTCCTTCCCTCTTCTCTTGCTCCCCTTCCCATTTGAACACTTTCTTCTGATTTCCCAACGCCCACTATTACATCTCAGTCCTTATTTCCATGTTCAGTTTCTCACACCAGAGAAACAATATGGTATTTAAACATGTGTGTCCAATTTATTTCCCTTAAGAGTAGGGTCTCGAGTTCCATCCATTTAGCTATAAATGTCTGAAGCTGCCAGGTGTGGTGGTGCACACCTGTAACCCCTGCACTCGGGAGGCTGAGGCAGGAGGATCGCTGTGAGTTCGAGACCAGCCTGGGCTACATAGTGAGTTCCAGGTCAGTCTCAACTACATAGTGAGACCCTGTCTCAAAAACAAAAATAAATAAATAAATGTCTGAAGCTCATCCTTCTTCGTGGCAGAGCGGTATTCCACTATATTTTTAAAAATACATCTTTTTTATCTATTCATCAGTTGACATGCATATGAGCTGTTTCCAATATTTAGCTATTACAAACTGTGCCGCTATAAACATGGGTGTGCATATATCACTGTGGTATGATGCTTTTGATTCTTTTGGAAAGTTACCAAGAAGAGGAATAGCTGGGTCAAATGGAACCTCTAGTTTTAGTTTTTTGAGAATTCTCCACCCTGATCTCCACAGGGGTTGCACCAGTCTGCACTCCCACCAGCAGTGGAGCAGGGTTCCTTGTTCTCCATGGTCCCTCCAGCATTTTGTTTTGTTTTTTGAGACAGGGTCTCACTATGTAGTTAACACTGCTCTGGAACTCACTGCGTAGCCCATGCTGGTCTCAAACTCACAGTGATCCTCCTGCCTCAGCCTCCTGAGTGCTGGGATTACAGGTGTGCGCCACACCACGCCTGGCTTCAGCACTTGTTATTGGTTAATTTCTTGATAATGGCCATTCTTTCTGGAGTGAGATGGAATCTCAGCATTGTTTTAATTTGCATCTCTCAAATGACCAGTAATGTTGAACATTTTTTAATATATTTATTTCCCATTTCTAATTCTATATCTGAGAAGTGTCTTTTTATTTCAGATGCCCACTTTTGCACTGGGTCTAAATTTTGGGGGTCTGGTTTTTTTTTAGTCTTTATACATTCTAGATAATAGTCTTTTACCTGAATAGCTGTGTTTTGAAGTTTTATTAAGAATATAATATGCTGTAAGAAATACTAAAGAATTACTTTATTTCATTTTATTGTAGTTGAAAATATTTTTAATAAAATGGAGTAAAAATACATAACCATTGTGTTCTAGATTTTTATTTTGTACCATTCTTTTTATGATCTATTCCTATAAATGTTTAATTCAGTTGAAAATTTTTAAGATCAAAAAGGAAATATGACTTAGTGGTGCTGTGCCTGCCTAGCAAGGGCAAGTCCTGAGTTCAGTCCCTGGTACTGCAAAAAAAAAAAGGAAATACGAGTATTGGTCCAGATTTTCAAATTTCATCAAAAATAACTTAGTTGTCAACTGTTTACAGAGTATCTATTTTGTTCGAGTTTAGCTTGTACTTATTCACTGTAGCTTGTATGATCAGTGTTTTATTTGATATTGTCTAAAAAGTCTCTATTTATTCAGAGTCATCTCCAATGCCACTGAATCGAAGGAGCTCTGGCCGACAGGGTGGTGTTCATGAATTGTCTGCTTTTGAGCAACTTGTTGTGGAATTAGTACGGCATGATGACAGCTGGCCTTTTCTGAAGCTGGTCTCTAAAATCCAGGTAATATAACTGGACTTTGTGAAATATGTTCATCTGTGTTATCTGATTTATCCTCCTGCAACTTTGAAGCTGTCAGAACACCTGTATTTTAAAAAGGCATACATCCTGGGTAGGTTAGTTTCTTGAAAGTAGTTAGCATAGTCCTGAATCCCTTGTAATCCTGTGACCAATTCTTTGTAAACAATGACAATATGATTAAGAAATCTGTATTTTTATTCTATATAATGAGTATATCTAGAGTTAATACAGCTAAATATCATCAGTAGTATTTTATGCATAACAGTGGTTCTCAAACTTCAGCATGATCAGAACCACGAGGAGGGCTTATTACAACAGATTCCTAAGCAGTCAGGATGATGGTGCATGCCTAAAATCCCAGTACCTTGGGAGGCTGAGGCAGGAGGATCACAAATTCAAGCCCAACCTGGGCAGTTTTTTAAGGCTGAAGATGAAAATGTAACTCAGTGGAGAGGTCCTTATATTAAAAAAAAAAAAAAATAGAATTCCTGGGCCCCACCCCAGAGCTTCTGAGCATCTGGGTTGCTGCCTGGGCATTTCACTGCATTTCTAACATGTCCTGGCCCAGAGACCATACTTTCAGAGGCACTGATAGAAAAGGGAAATGCTCTTAAAGAGCAGTGACAGCTCAGCCTAACTCAGGGATATGAAATGGTGCTGTAGTTATCTATATGTGTAGGCCGAATGTGATGTGCTGTACTGGAGAGAGAACACTACTCAGTTCAGTCATAGAAGTTATAACTGTATTATAGATACGGAGAAGAAACGAATGCTGATATGATTCTTTTTTTTAACAGGACCTAGGCAGGCACAGTGCTACTGAACTAAATCCCCAGTCCCGATTTGAATATTTCAGAAGAAGCATTTGACAGGGGAAGATGAGCAGAAATTAGAATGAGGGGGTTGAAACAGGGTCTCACTATGTACCCCAGGCTGGCCTCAAATTCACAGCCATCCCCCGTCTCGGCTCCCAAGTACTGTGTTTACAGGCATGTGCTACCATGCCCAGCCAGAATTTTTTTTAATAGAGAAGAAATATTAGGACTGCTCATTTGCACAAAAAAAAAAATCTCAAAAGTAAAAAATGAAATAAAGATGTTTTAGGAAACAAGGACTAAGTTAAACACCCAGAAATGAAAGTACGGGGAATGGTGGACAGTTTGAATGGAGTATAGACGTAGATACAACTGTATCATAAAGAGCCTCACTTGAGCTCAGTATGGTGGTACAGTACATGAGTGCAATCCAGCACTTGGGAGGCTGAGGCAGGAGAATCACTCCAGGTCAGCCTAGACTACATAGCAAGACTTTGTCTCACAAGCCAAAAAAAAAGTTTCACTTGTCACTGTTTAATGAATATTCCTGAGTAAAAATATTATCAGTATTCTACTTTGAGATTTCTGTAGCAAGAATGTAAAGAATTAATATTGAGTAGCAACTAATAAAAATTAAATTTTCATTTGACTCATTTTTCCTACATAGTTTTTATGCTGGATTAAGCTTTTTCACATACATTTTATTCCTTATTACAAATTCAGTAATGCTCATCAGGAAGATTTTATAGACATACATGTATCTATATGCAGATGGAGAGAACCATGAGCAAAACTTTAGATTTTTGCAGGATGTATCATGTACAGGTGTAAAATCCCTACAGTGAGTGTTCTGTGTGCCTAAAATGTAGCAATAAATGTTTTGCTATTTTTTTTAAAAGTTAACATTTTGAATAGCATCCAACAGGCTGCTACAACACTGTAATCGTTGAAAATGATTTAATGGAATACTAGTGCTCAGACTAACGTTAAGTTGCCTTTTTATTTGTACCGGGGATCAAACTCAGGTCCTTGTGCTTGCAAGGCAGGCGGCAGAGCCACTGAGCCAAATCCCTGGCTAAGTTGCTTTTTAAATGCAAAACCTTTATATATTTAACCACTTATTTCCAATAAATTTTTGTATGACAGATATATCGGAATTATTTTACAGGTACCAGACTACTATGACATCATTAAAAAGCCCATTGCCTTAAATATAATTCGTGAAAAAGTGAATAAATGTGAATATAAATTAGCATGTAAGTAATTTATGTTTTCCTTTGAAAATTATTTTTGAGGCTGTTTTTGTTTCAAATGATATATGCTAATGTAGTTATATAAATGACACCCAAAGAGCTCCTTACAATGTTTATCTCATTGCATAGGGACAAAAAAAGTAGATTAGGGTAGAATGTGTTAAAGATATTTTACAAAATGGGAAGGGTAGGGGAAAGGGAATAAGGGAAAAGAAAAAAAATATGAAAAAATGGAAATAAAGTGTTTGTAAATAGGGAGGGGAGGGAGGGGGTGAAGGGAGAGCACGGACAAGGGGAAAAAATGAGAACCAAGATCTGTCATGTAAAGGTACAAGATCCCAATGATGAACGTAATTGTACTGTATCCCTTAAATGTACCAATAAACTCAATAAAAGGGAAAAAAATTTTTAAAGATATTTTACAGAACCCTGTCTTACTAAAAGAAGTTCTGTATAATATGTATAATTACATAAGTGCACAATTTCAATAAAATAATTTTTTAAAATTTTTGGTACCAGGGATCAAACTCAGAACCTTGTGCTTGCAAGTCAGGCACGGTGCCACTGGACTAAATCCCTGGCCCATTTAAAAATATTTTATAGTTAAGCACTTTTAAGCCCCAGTTCTGCTAAGTTGTTTCAGAATCATCTCTTTTCTAAAGAAAATAGTGGGCTTACATTTTCTTAATAAAGTTTCCAGCTATGATGCCAGCAAAAATTGTATTTATAATTTACGTACCTTCATTCTAATCTTGTTTACTTCTTTTCATTTCTAGCTGAGTTTATTGATGATATCGAATTAATGTTTTCGAACTGCTTTGAATACAACCCTCGTAACACGAGTGAAGCCAAAGCTGGAACCAGGCTACAAGCATTTTTTCATCTTCAGGCTCAGAAGCTTGGACTCCATGTCACACACAGTGATGTGGACCATGTTAGCACACCAGCAGCTACAAAAAAGTCACGAATCTAATTTTTGTCCTTCTAAAGGATATATTTCAGGAAAAAAAAATTGTTCATGAAAATGGAACATTAAATCATGCTCTAAAGCAGATGTGTGTGTAAAGCAATAACAACTGATTGACCACTCGAAGTGTGGCCTGCACTAGTCTCAATTTTAATATTAAGCACTCAGGAGAATGTAGGAAAGATTTCCTTTGCTACAGTTTTGTTCCGTATCTAATAAGTTTGATAGATATATGGATACAGTACTGGTTTACAGAGGTTTTTGTACATTTTGAGATCATTCATGTGTGCAGATATCTTGGAAAATATTTTTTCACCCTATGATTTATTTTGTCATTGATTATTTTTAGAAGTTGTGGTATTAAGGGGGAAATATCTTCATAGATATGCCTTCTGTTATAGCACACTTTAGAAAAAAATGTGTATATGTCTTAAGAATTGTTTAATGAGCACATTCTTTCAACACTACACATGAATGGATCCAATTTTATATCCCTTGAAGTGCTGTACCAGTGCTGGCTGGACATATTAAGTCTGAGTTTATTAACTAGATATTTATTTAGCATTCAGAGTAATTTGTGAATTTGTTTTGTATTTATAAAATTTATACTTGGAAAATGTTAATTTTTTAAAAACATTTTACTGTTTTTTGTTTTATTTCTCTAATTTCTTCAATGTTCAGAAATTTCATCCTCCCTTTCCCCTGACAGTTCTTTCAGTTTTACAGAACTGTTTTACAAGTTTCTATGTACAACTTTTTAAGTGTACAAATAAAATGACTTTTTTTTTCAAGCATCCCTACTTTCTGGAATTCTTACACATCAAAATTAGGCTTGAAGGGCCAGGGATTTGGCTTAGTGGTTCCACCACCTGCCTTGTAAGTGCAAGGACCCAAGTTTGATTCCCAGTACCAAAAAAAGAAGAAAAAATTAGGCTTCTGCATGTGATATGTACAAATCATAGGAACAAATACGATATTGTGCCTGAGTCTCCAAAGCAGTAATTTGCATCTTTTTTTTTGGCCCAGATCCTTCAAGAGTAAGAAAACTTTCACTAATTCCTGTAACATTCTATAATTCTTAAGTTGTAAGAATTCTTGTATAAATTCTTAAGTTGGAAGGAAGAAAGTTTGGTAGTTAAGAAGCTGTATTAAGAATCCTAGTTAAGGAGCTATACTATTTAGCTTTCCATTGCTAGGACAAATACCTGATACAACTTGAAGGAGAAAGAGTTATTTTGGTTCACAGCTTCAGAGGTTTCAGTCCATGATCTGCTGCCTCCAGGGCAGAAACATCGCAGCAGACAAGTGTGACAGAGGAAAGCTGCTCAACTCGTCACATCCTGGGAGCAGAGAGCAGGGGAAGAGCCAGAGGCCAGATATAGCTCCCAGGGTCACACTCCTGTGTGCAAAAGTGTGCTTTGCTAATTTCCTAGGCATCTCTTGAGCCAGTCAGGTTGACAATCATAATGAACTCTCTCAAGTCCACCCTTGTCAATCTGACACCAAAACATTTTAATTTTTGTTGCTGGACTGTCCTTGGTTTAATCTCTGGATTATCACCCAAATCTTCCTGATACAGTTGCACCCTAGCTTCTGTGTCTCTAACAACCCACAGACATTCTCATCTTCATAACATCAGAGAAACAGCTCATCAAATCAACAGCAATGCTTTACCCCAACTGATACAATCAGCAACACATTAAGATCAAGCACAACTTGGACACTGACCCCCTGTGGTAGTCACTAGTCTATCACCCTTAAATCATTTGAAATAAATTGAAATCAAGAAGCAGTCCAAAACATGTCTGCAGTGAACAAACTTTTCAATATAGTATATTAACCATTTAATGGCTCAGACAGAGTGAGGATGCAAGACCCCTGATCTCAGCTGATTGCTGAACCCCCTGACGCTGACTGACCTCGGGCTGCAAGGCCCAGATTGAGTTCCCCATCCTTCTGAATGGTTGAACTCTGCAACGTTCTATTACAGGTTTCCCACGCCCTTTCTTTAAAGATGTTCAAAGTTGGGAACTCAGAAAAATACACTTGATGACCACCTCTGTCTTTGCAGAGTGGGTCCAAAGACTTGCACAGTCAGGAGGTCTGAGAGTGTAGGGGGGTGCTTATGGGGGTTCAGGGGCGCCCACGCGGCTACCTTCCCGGCGCTTGAGCGATGGCTGCTGGGTCGGGAGCAGGCGTGGTTCTCCTTCCCGTGGTGGATCAGGCCCCCTGACACCAAAACACACTTTAAGCCGTACTTAATTTCCAAACAGAGACAATAGCAAGGTCTCAACAGTTCTCAAAGTACAAGTCCAAAGACTTCTTTGAGACTTAAGGCAAACACTTAGCTGTTAGTGCCTATAAAATAAAAACACAGGACAGGGCCAGACTTCTGTGTGTCACAGCCTTGGCTTTGGATTTTAAGGGCACGAAGGAGAATTAACAGCGCCACAAGAATCCAACTGGAAGTGCCCAGGAAATGAAAGCTCAGAACAATGTGTTTTAGAATCTCTATGTGCTGTGAGAATTGGACATTCACAGCCAAAATATGAAGTTTGAACAAAACCCAATGAAAGATTAACAAATTCAACAAAAATTAGCTCAAATTGAATAGCTGATTTAACTCTAAAGCATAAAACTATTTAACTTTTAGAGACAGGAGAAAATCTTAGAATTACTCCAAGCAAAAGTTCTTAAACTTGATAGTAAAATTAGAATCTAAAACAAAATCAGTATATTGGACTTCATACAAATTAAAATTTGCAAAATCCCATATGAAGAGGATGAAAAAGCAACCTAAAGACTCCAAGGAAATTGCTATAAGCCATATATGACAAGATCCTAGTATCTAAAGGATATAAAGAAGTCTAAAAAGTCTACATTTAAAAAACCCAAATAGGGCCGGGGATTTAGCTCAGTGGTTCATTGGCCTGCCTTGTAAGCGCAATCCCCAGTACCAAAAAAAAAAAAAAAAAAAAAAAAACCCAAATAAAGGCTGGGCATGGTGGCACATGCCTGTAATCCCAGCACTTGGGAAGCTGAGGCAGGAGGATCGCTGTGAGTTCAACACCAGCCTGGGCTACATAGTGAGTTTCATAGTGAGACCCTGTCTCAAAAAAAAGAAAGCCCAAATAGCCAGGCATGGTGGCATACACTTGTAATCCCAGCATTCGGGAGGCTGAGGCAGGAGGATTGCTGTGAGTTCGACATGAGCCTGGGCTACATAGTGAGTTCCAGGTCAGTCTCAACTACAATGTGAGACCCTGTCTCAAAAAAACCAACTGGAAAAAGCAAAACAGGGACAAATATACACCAAAGTATATACTGACAAAAAACAAAAACAAAAACAAAAAAAACCTGTGAAAAGATGCTCAATAGCATTAGTCATTAGGGAAATAAAAAATCAAAAACAGTGATATATTACATATAAAATAATAGTGTTGGCAAACAAGAAAAATAAAAATAAAAAGCTGGGTATGGTGGTGCATGCAAGTAATCCCAGTACTTGGGAGGCTGAGGTAGAATGACCACTATCAGTTCAAGGCCAGCCTAGACTATATAGTGAGACTCTGTCTCTAAAAAAAAATTCTTCTGAGAGACTCAAAAGTATAAACAAGTCTGTAAAATTTAAGGTGTTGATTCAAGCATTTGACCTGCTTTTATTAGAAAAATATTACCTAACAAGTTCCCCATGATAAAAGTAAATGTATACCTAAATGTACCAATAAAAGAATTTAAGGGAAAAAAAGAAATTTATTACCTATTTCCCCAATGAAATGAAAAGTTTAATGAATTGTGATTGTCCAGAAAACAGTAAATATGCAAAATAGAAACACACCTGGTTGCCAGGTGTGATGGCACAAGCCTATAATCCCAGCTTCTCAGGAGGCTGAGGCAAGAGGACCACTGTGAGCTCAAGGCTAGCCTGCACTACATAGTAAAACTCTGCCTAAATTTTAAAAAAATACACACACAAACATACACACACACACACACATACACCTGGTATGTAATTTTTCAAATTCCTTTAGCAAAATGAAATCGTGGTGCATAAATCCTATTTTAAGCAGCTCTTTTCACTTAGTATAATACAGTGGTACCTCAGTTTTTTAACTTAATTCCATAATTCTGGTCACAAACCAAATTGGATGAGAATTTAATCCAATTTCCCCAAAAGGTCAACATTGAACCTGACCATTGGATTTGATTCAGTTCACATCCTATTTGGTTTGCTTTTTTGTTTTTGTTTGTTGTTGTTGTTGTTGTTGTTGTTGTTTGGTTTTTTTGAGACAGGGTCTCACTATGTAGTTGAGACTGACCTGGAACTCACTATGTAGCCCAGGCTGGTGTCGAACTCACAGCGATCCTCCTGCCTCAGCCTCCCAAGTGCTGGGATTACAGGCATGCACCACCACACCCGGCTTCATCCTATTTGGTTTGCGACCAGAATTGTGGAAAGAAGTAAGTTCATGAACTAAGGTACCACTATACCTAGCAGATTTCTGTATTCACCTACACACTGCCCAGTACCCCACTGCCTCGCTCAGAAACCTGCTCTCAGAGACCCTAGTCTTGGATATATAACCACTTAAGTGATGACACTTAGTTTGAAGAAAATTATAATCCCTTGGTATATTGTGGCTAATGGTTATAATTAATTCATACTTCACTAACTGGTAAGACTATAGCAGTGGCAAACTGATAAGCCATATAATACCTAGAGCAGCAACTAAAAAAGCTACAAAGAGAGATACCAAAAACACTACAGATGAATCAAAATGAAATTCTAAAAACATTCAAGTAACCCATAGGAAGACAGGAAAAAGAAAAGAGGGGCTCAACAAACAAAACAATGGACCTGATACAGAAAAGAAAATTTAAAAAAAAAATAGCAAGCCAGGTATTGTGGTGCACACCTGTAATTCCAGCGCTAGCAGGGCTGAGGCAGGAGGATCACCAAAGTTTGAAGCCAGCCTGCTTCATAGTTCATAGCCTGCCTGAACAATATAGCAAGACCTGGTCTCAAAAAACAAACTATACCATGTGAACCTATTTATATTTTTAGTTTTTCACACCAGAGAAACTATTCTGTATGTACTCAAGTGTATATTTATTTCACTTAAGAGTATAGCCTCTTTTTTTTTTTTTTTTTTTTTTTTTTGTACCAGGGATCAAACTCGGGACCTTGTACTTGCAAAGCAGGTGGCAGAACCACTGTAGTTTCTCATTCTTTATGACTGATTAGTACTCCACTTTACAGAAAAACCACATTTTTATCCAGTCTCCAGTTGATGGTCAATTGGGCTGTTTCCAAGTTTTAGCTTCTATAAACTGTGCTGTTATGAACACGGGTGCACATATATCACTGTGGCATGATTATTTTGGATAGTGGGGTCAAATGGGACCTCTGATCCTAGTTCTTTGAGGTATCTCCATGTTGATTTCCACAGTGGTTGCACCAGTCTGCACTCCCACCAACAATGGAGCAGGGTTCCTTTCTCCCCGCAACCCCATCAGCATTTGTTATTGGGTTATTTCTTGATAGCAGCCATTCTTTGTGGGGTGAGGTGGAATCTCAGTGGGGTTTTCATCTGCATCTTTCGAATGACCAGTGATGAACATTTTTTTCAAATGGTATAATTGATAGTGTGAAATAGGAAGAAAATGGCTAAAGGAGAAGTGGGTATGGGAAAGGCAAGGGAAAGAAAATAAGGGAGAAGAAAAAATATGAAAAAAGGAAAAAATGGAAACAGTCTTTGTGAACAGGGAAGGGTGAAGGGAGGGCAGGGGAATGGGGAAAAAATAAGAACCAAAATATAAAGTAAAGGTACAAGATCCCAGTGATGAACGTAACTGTATGGTTTGCCTTAAATGTATCAAACTTAATGGGAAAACAAAAAATGCTGGGACCAGGGATTTAGCTCAGTGGTGCTGCTGCCTGCCTTGAAAGTGCAAAGTCCCAAGTTCATCCCCAGTACCAAAAAACAAAGAAAGCAGAGCTGGGAATTTAGCTCAGCAGCATCATGCCTGCCTTGCAAGCACATGGTCCTGAGTGCAATCCCCTACCAAAAAAAAAAAAGTAGTATTACATTGTAATATCATAATCATATGCAGTGTGGATTCGGGGTTGGTTTATTTGTGACACGAAGGATTGAATGCAGGGCCTTCATGCTGAGCTACATCCATAGCCCTTTTTAAATTTTTTTTATTTTGAAGCCTGGTCTGGTGGTGCACACCTCTAATCCCAACACTTGGGAGGCTGAGGCAGGAGGACCACTGCAAGTTTGAGGCCAGCCTGAGTTACATAGTGAGTTCAAGGCCAGCCTGAACTTCACAGCAAGACTCTAGCTCAAAACACAACAACAACAACAAAAGCCACAAAAACAGCTTTGTTAATATTATAAAATGGAGCAAAGGAAATTTCCAAAGATCAAGATGGAAATTACATGATAATAAAATGCTCCCATCTCCCAAGAGTGATAACGTGCATGCAAAAACTGAACTAAAAACAACAGATAAGTATACCATTATAGGTGAAGATGTTAGCAATCTTAATAATTAATAGAACAACCAGGCAGAAAATAAGGATATAGAAAAAGTAAGCAATACCATCAGCCATAGGTTTGTAGAACACCCCACCAAATGAGAATACACATTTTTTCCAATCCCCACTGAACATACACTAAAGGTCAATCAGATCCTGGCTATAAAATGAGCTTCAGCAAATTTAAATGAATAAAGTATGATTTGTGGCCACAATGAAATCAAACTAGAAATTGATAATGAAGACAAGAAAAAAAATCCAAACACTTGAAAACTAAACAAACTACTAAATAATCCATGGTCAAAGATGAAGTGTCAAGAGAGGAAAATATACTGAACAGGAGGAAAACTTTAAAAATTGTTTTCCTCTTCCCATAAGCTGCCTGAGGTGACCTGGATCATGGTTCACTACTCTCTTGAGTCAGAAAACACTACAAATTCATTCAAATCAAAAGGCTCAAGGAAGGGCCAGGGATTTAGCTCAGTGGTTAAATCCTGCCTCGCAAGGTCCTGAGTTTGATCCCCGATACCAAAAAAAGGCTCAAATCTTTGTGTTCATTTTAAAGACACCTGTGAGACTGCCCAATCAGTCATCAAGGATATGCATATTTGAAAGATCAAGTACCTGAAGGAAGTCTCTTTAGGAGGTCAATGTGTGTCACTCCAGTGGTAAAATAGTAGAGCTGGTAGCCGTGCCCAGGTCAAACGCAGCTGGACACAGGTCACTGGCCCAAAAGTAGTGCTGAATTCTGGCTGCACATGTTTTTGTTTGTTTTTGGTTTTGGTTTTGTTTTTTTCAGAGTAATGCTGAGCTGAAGAGTTTAAACATAGATTCGCTGGGTATCAAACGCAGGCACAAAGTCTTCTTAAAGAGTTTGGGGTCAGGTTAACCCATCCTTGAGCTCTCCAACCACACTGAGATGATCCTTACTGAATAGGAACAAAATGTCCCTAAACCAGACAAAGAAGCTGCACAGCTGGGCATGATGGCACAAAGTCTTCTTAAAGAGTTTGGGGTCAGGTTAACCCATCCTTGAGCTCTCCAACCACACTGAGATGATCCTTACTGAATAGGAACAAAATGTCCCTAAACCAGACAAAGAAGCTGCACAGCTGGGTGTGATGGCACACACCTATAATCCCAGCACTCGGGAGGCTGAGGCAGGAGGATCGCTGTGAGTTGGAGACCAGCCTGAGCTACATAGCGAGTTCCAGTTCAGTCTCAACTACATAGTGAGACCCTGTCTCAAACCCCCCCCAAAAAAGAAGCTGCACAGAAAAAACTGAAGAAACAAAAACATATGGCATGGAAATAAATTAAACAGGAAAATAAATTTAAGATACATGCAAATGAAAGTTTAAAAAAATTCAAGCCAAATCCTTATACCCTAATAATCTCATATCATTTCAGTTCAGCTTTTTTCTTTGTAAAGTCTAACAAGGTCAGAGTCCCCAAAGTACTGCATTTGTTTTATGGGGTGGCAGAACAATGCTGTCTCTTGGGGAAAACAATGATGAAGGCTCCACCAGTCTAGACCATTTCTTGGAGGGAAATGAACAAACCAAAAGTCAGAATACCTGGAGATCACCTTGCGCAATAGAAGGCAAGAGAGTGGTAACTACAGTTATGAACTGATGGCCTCACTACGAACATGTGGCTACATCTGAGGAAATCAGAGAAGGCTGTGCTGAGTTCACTTGTTAAAAATTCCAGCAGATCCAAGACCCACCTTGAACTCTCTCAGCAGAGCTAAAACCATCTGCCACTGCCCCCCAAACTCAGAAGCTTAGTCTCTCTGCGTGTGTTACTTTGAAAGTGGAAATTCCAAAGGCAAAATCTTCTTTCTTGGCAGTGGTTCTTTTTAAGCTTATTTTTTAAATATAAAAATATAAAATACAGGGCTCAGCTATCTACATAGTAAAGGACTCGCCTACCATGCATGAGGCCCTGATTTTGATCTCCATTCAGTACTACAATTAAAAAGCAAAAATCTTTTCTTAGCTTCCAGTAACACTTGGCGTGAAATCCTAAAATTCCTTAACAGTAGAAGAGTCCCAAATTTTCTCGGTTCAAGGTGCCTTTGGTTCCTCAGTCATCTTTTCAAAGCACAAGAAATACATAACAGTTCCGCAGAGTAGTTCGATCCAAACGGTTTAATAAATATTCATGTCCTCACAGCTGACAGACACTACGTAGCTTCTCAAACCTTAGAATGGGATCTCACACCGCCATCCTCCTTTCCTGCTGCACGCCGATTTTCCGGCAGAATTTGCCTTTCAACTGAGAAAAAAATCCTTGGCTGGATTTTAAAGCCCTGAAGATAGTAGTTCCTATGGTTTCCGAAAGATGTCGCTGTGTTTCGTTAATTTTGTAACAATCCAAGGGCGCGCGTGGATTTGCTAGGGGCACCACAGACCCCCAAAGGCACAGTTTGGGAGGTGGCTTAAAGGCCTTTGTGAACGGCCGCTGACCCCTTGCTTCACGGCCAAATCTGGGCCTTTTTTTTCCCCAAGAGAGCCAAGCTCCCTATGAACTAAGCCTTTCTTCAGGATGGAGACTTCAACTCTCTCTCTCTCTCTCGCTCGCGCTCTCTCTCTCTCTCTCTCTCTCTGTCTTTCTCTCTCTCTGCCCCTCCCTCCCCCCCCCACATACCACATACCTATGTAGGGACTGTCTTTCACAGAGGCAGGGACCATGTGGGTTTTGCTCACCAACTTACACTGGAGCACAGCTCAGTGCCTGGCACATGGTGGGAACTCAAAACTTTTGCTGTTGTTGTTGTTTTTGTAGCAGGGATCCAACTTAGGACCTTGTCCTTGCAAGGCAGGTGGCAGATCCACTAAGCTAAATTCCCGGCCCAAGGGGACTCAAAACTTTTTAAGAAACATTTTTCCAGGCACACAAAGCACTTGGAAGGTTGAGGCAAGAGGATCATGAGTTCCTGGCCAGCCTAAGTAGAATAACAAAGTGATACTGACACTTCGGAAGCAGTATGACTGCTCTCAAAATGTTAACATTACCATATGGCCCACAGACTGTCTCAAACACACACACACGCACACACACACACACACACACACACACACACGTTTTAATTGATACCCTGAGAAATTAATCTTCAGGAATGAACCCAGTTGTAAAACACAAGTCAAACTTCTTTCTTGTTAGCAGTTCAACTCATTAGTAAGCAATTATGAATGTATAGTTTAGAATGATTGTTACCATATCTATAATGACATTTTAAAAACAAACTTTTTTTTTGGTGGGGGGACGGGGTCTCACTATGTAGTTGAGACTGACCTGGAATTCACTGTGTAGCCCAGGCTGGTCTCACAGCGATCCTCCTGCCTCAGCCTCCAGAGTGCTGGGATTACAGGCATGTGCCACCACGCCCAGTTTAAATAAACAAATTGAAGGAAAGAATAGTCTTTTCAACTAATAGTGGTGGAACAACTAGATCTTCCCATGCAAAAGAATGAAGTGAGGTAACTACCTTACCGTATGAAAACATCAACTCAAAATAGATCATAGAGGCTGGAGGTAGTGACACACACCCGTAGTCCCACTGGGGAGGTTGAGGCAGGACGATCCCTGTGACTTCAAGGCCAGTCTGGGCTACATAGTGAGTTCAAGGCCAGCCTGAACTGTACCGTAAGACCCTGTCTCAAAACGACAAACAAAGCCAGGCATGGTGGTACATGCCTGTAATCCTAACCCTCAGGAGGGAGAGGCAAGAGGATCACCATGAGTTCCACACCAGCCTGAACCACAAAAAAATAAAGAAAGAAAGAAAGAAACACTGATCTCATAGAAGCGGCGAGTAGAATAGTCGTTACCAAAGACAGGGAAGGGCATGGGGAGAGGATATGGAAAAATGGTTAGTAGGTTTTAAGGGTACAGCTGTGCAGGAGGAATCACTACCAATGTCCTATATCACAGTAAGGAAACTAAGGTTGACAATTAATTGTGTATTTCAAAATAGATGATAGGATTTTGAATGTCCACAACAGAAAGAAATGATAAATGGGGAATAATTACCCTGACTGGGTCATTGCACATTGTATACATGCCTTGAAATATCATACTGTACCCCATAAATATGTATAGTTACTATGTATCTGTTGAAAGTTTAAATATATGAATATTTTAAAAATCAGTGCTTTTACCTTCCGTCTACATGACACTAGCGCCAGGGTCCCTGTTCCTGCGCTGACCACAGCTGTATGTACACTGTCACGATCCTCCCAGTAATTCTGAGGGAGGAGGTGATGTCATACTCCGTACACAGGAGGAAACTGAAGCCTGGAGCCATTCAGTCATGGCATGAGACTGCACCACTGCCCGAGTCAGAGTGGAGATTCCTTCCAGAGATTCCTCACGTAGGTCCTGGGAGCTGTCTGTCGCCATCCACATGTGGCCTGGTTAAGAGCTTCTGTCCTCCTAAAGGGCTGCTCAGGGTCCTTCTGTCCCATCTGTTAATTGCTCGCCTGGAGTTGAAATTACTCAAGAAAACAAGTGTAGCAGAAGGCAGACAGCAGCTTCCCAAAGATATCCCCGTTCCAGCCCCAGGACCTGTGAGTGTGCTCTCTTGCACAGCAAAGGGGGCACTACAGGAGTAAACTGAGGCTCATGGGGGGGATTATACACAATTACCAGGTGGGGTCCAGAGGAACCCTAATGGTCTATACCAATGAAAGAGAGAGACAGAAGAGACAGCTCAGAGGAGAGGCGTGCGCTGAACAGAGGTTGGAGGAGGCACTCACTGGCTGGGGCCAAGAAATGCAAATGGCCTCCCCTGCAACAAGGCCCTGAGACACCATGACTGCAGCCTTGCAAGACTCATTTGATTTCTGACTCCAGAAGATTCGTTGGTGTTTTAAACTAATAACTTTGTGACAATTTGTTACTGCAGCAAAAAGACACTAATAGACATTCAGATCCCTCTTCTCCACACAGGCCAAAACTCAGGCAGCAAGGCCTGCAATGCTGTCACTTTACCAAGTACAACAGTGATGAGTTTTGGCTATACTTTGGGAGGAGAGCAAGGCAGCTACCACTCTCCTGAGTTCTTAGAGCTGTCTTTGAAAATCATGCGCGAAGGCCTCCCAGTGGTCAAGAGCTTCCCTTGCGTTCTCTTTAAAGCACCAGGGCAGGCATTGAAGCAGCCTAAACAGATTAGTTTAGCATCTATGGACACCTACTGTGCTCCAGGCTCCAGAAATTCAGACATGAGCAGGACCTCCATCCTTAAGGAGCTCACACCAGCATGGGCTGCAGAACATATAAACAAGTTAACACTGTAGAATACAACAAAATATATATGTTTGGTTTTTTTGTTTTTGTTTTTGTTTTTTTGAGATAGGATCTCACTATGTAGTTGAGACTGACCTGGAACTCATGATGTAGCCCAGGCTGGTCTTGAACTCACAGCGATCCTCCTGCCTCAGCCTCCCGAGTGCTGGGATTACAGGTGTGCACCACCACGCCCGGCCAACAAAATATATATGAAGACCAAAATCTCTCTATGGAAAGACTCCTGGAGCACAGCAGGTACAAATGCCATTGAGGAGCAGAAGGGGACAGGTTGGAAAGGGGTGACATTGGAGCTCTGTGGTGACTCATATGGAATCCCCAGCTTTGGTGGGAGAGGCTTTGGTATCTGCCAGGCCTGCTGCAGATCTTCCAGGCTGGGAACAGAGGGAGAGCCAGAGCGGAAGAGTTCAGGCCTGAGAGGCGCTGCTGATATCCAAACACTGCAAATGATCCCAGGCTCTAGAGAGTCATTCTCCGTGATTTCCTTGGAAGTTCAAGAAAAATATTTCATACACTGTAATGTGCAAGCTTCTCTACTTGGGATTTATGCTTATACACTGGGAAATTTCTGTCTAAATTTAGTTTATAACTAAGTTTTGAAATTAAGAAAATAAACAATATATGGACATAAAGTAGGCTAATGTTTTATGGGCAATATCTAATTGTTCCATGTAAAATATAGTATATTAAGCTAGGTGTGACAGCACACCCATGTAATTCCAGCACTTGGGAGGCTGAGCCAGCATTGCCTTGAGTTTGAAGCCAGCCTAAGATACATAGTAAGTTCAAGGCCAGTTTTTGGTTTGGTTTGGTTTTGGCTTTTTGGTATCAGGGATCAAATTCGGGACCTTGTGCTTGTGAGGCAGGCAAGGCAGGCAGCGGCACCACTGAGTTAAATTCCCACTCCGTGGCCAGTTTAAACTATGTAGCAAGACCTTGTCTCAAAAAACAAACAAAAAAATACAGTATATTAAATTACTCAGAATAAAGCTCAGTGGTAAAGCACATATAGTTCATATGCTCATAAGTTCAATCAGCAGCAGCAAAAACAAACAAACAAATAATCAAAATAAACAGATAAAAAAACCCTACATACCCAGGTGTGGAAGAGTATACCTGTTATCTCAGCATTTAGGAGGCTGAGGCAGGAGGGGCACTGCAAATTTGAGGCTAGCCTGTGCTACACAGAGTTCAAGGACAGCCTAAACTACATAGTGGGAACCTATCTCAAAAATTATTATATATAGTGGGACCCTGTCTCCGAATAGTTAGTGTATATATATAT
>NW_022900929.1:57409731-57411741 GCF_012274545.1 Fukomys damarensis | reverse complement strand
TGCCAGGTCCCAGGTCTTGGTTCTCATTTTTTCCCCTTGTCCCTGCCCTCCCTTCACCCCTCCTCCCCTCCCCATTTACAAATACTTTATTTCCATTTTTTCATTTTCTCCTATTTTTTCTTTTAACTTATTACCTTTCCAATACCCTTCCCACTTTCCCTACACCTTTAGCCCTTTTCATCCTATTTCACATTGTCAGTTATCTCATTAGGATCTTATTATTATTATAGTTTTTCACACCAGAGAAACTATTTGGTATTAAAACAATCAACCCCCCCCAAATATAAAGACCTGATTCAAAAATGGGCATCTGAAATGAACAGACATTTCTCAGACAAAGAAGTAAAAGCAGCAATATATGAAAAAATGCTCCAATCACTGGTCATTCGAGAGGTGCAGATGAAAACAAAACTCAGATTCCACTTCACCCAACAAAGGATGGCTGCTATCAAGAAATCAACCAATAACAAATGTTGGAGGGGTTGTGGGGAGAAAGGAACCCTTCTCCATTGTTGGTGGGAGTGCAGACTGGTGCAACCCTGTGGAAAGCAATATGGAGACACCTCAAAGAGCTGGGACTAGAGGTTCCATTTGACTCAGCCATCCCTCTGATGGGTATCTTTCCAAAAGAATCATATCACAGTGATATATGGGCGCCTATGTTTATAGCAGCACAGTTTGTAATAGTTAAAACTTGGAAACAGCCCATTTGCCCATCCGTTGGAAACTGCATAAAGAAGATGTGGTTTTTCTATAAAATGGAATATTACTCAGCCATAAAGGATGAGAAATTAGATTCATTCATAGGAAAATGGATACATATTAAGGATGTACTCCTAAGTGAAATAAATAAGTCAGAGACTAAATTTTAAAGCCTAAAAGGATCTTAAAGATAACATAGCATGAGCTTGTACAGATGAACCTTAAAAGTCTGGACTGGTTAAAACACAAGGCAGTACCAGGAACAACACCGAGTTTCCCAACCCCAGGCCAGAGTTTCTGCCTGCATACCACACCGCTGGCTATTTCCTTCAGAGTTTACCTGGGCTTGTCTGTTTTGTTTCCAACCCTTTCACGAAATAACAATTCTACCTGTTTAGGCTGCGTTGGGTATGTTTGTCCGTGCCTACAATCCCAGTATTGAGGAGGCAGGAGGATCGCCATGAGTTTGAAGCGGGCCTGGGTCACATAGTGAGTTGGGGGGGGGGAGACAGAGAGAGAGGGTGGAAGAGAGACCAACAAACTACCAAGGTTACAACAAATGAAATGGTAAGAGATAAAGAAGTGCATCTCCCTTTCATTATAAACGATAAGCACATAGTGTTTCATTTGTAGCATTTTCATTATATTCATCGTGTTAAAGCTCTATGAAAAATTTCCTCAAAATAAAGAGTAGTTTTTTTTTTCAGGGCAGGGATTTAGCTCAGTGCCTGTCTCTCAAGGGCAAGATCATGAGTTCAATCCCCGGTTTAAAAAAAAAAATCAGTAACTTTTTTCTATGCTAAATGAGATACCTATTTATTGAAAACAGTCGGAGAAGTCGCCTTGGCTCGGGTGTGACCGCCCACGGCGGGACGGCTCCACTCTTGGGCCCGGCTGGGCTTCGCGAAGACTCCTGAGGCGAGGGTGGCCCCGGTCCTCGGGTCGGAACGTCCAAGGTGTCACGGAGGAGCGCTGCCACCTAGGCCCCCATCACCATTTCAACCAGAGAACTTTGAAGTTATTTTAGTTACTTTTCATCTCTGCTTATCGTTTTGTTTCTGCTAAGTCCTTAAATCAACTGGGTAAGCCCCGTCAGTGCTTGTTCTCGGTTAGCCACGAAGGATCTGAACAATTCCTTGCGAATTTGGGTCTTTCTCAAAGAGACTCGCAACGCTGAAATTCAGCCCCTTTCGGTGGTCACTGCCCGTGAAGCAGGCGACAGCTCGCGGGAGCAGGGCCCTCCGAGAGCCCAGCACTTACCCCGCCGGCGGCCCGGGGCCGGGTCTGAGCTCGCGCCCGGGATCTAAC
>NW_022900929.1:57393801-57409257 GCF_012274545.1 Fukomys damarensis | reverse complement strand
CGGGGCGGGCGCCGGGGCGCGGAGGGTCGGCGGGTGATGCCCGGCGCGTGCTGCGCTTGCCCTTCGCGTTCTCATTTTCCGTAACGCACGCCCTCTAAAATTGCTGTGCGTTTTGAAGGCGGGGGTCAGCGTCTAGATGTCCTGTAACATTAAAACCCATAGGAGAAGATTAAGGAGGTGGAATAACTCTTTTAAGAATACTTTCCCGCGGCCAAAAGCTTTCCACCAGAGCCGTTAGTTCTCCGGAGCCTGCCTGTGAGCGGCAGGGGTGATTATGTTGTAGCGGTTATGTTGGGCGGCTGAAGTCTACACTTGATTCTCTTTCCTTATGAGGAAACGGCAGTGGCTAGGATGACTTTAAAGAAAAAAAAATAGTAGAAGCATTCGCTGAAATCCAAAATGTTTTTTTACGGCCTACAGAGTTGACACAATACAGAAGGTATTTTTGCTGCTGCTCCTGAAGCTCTGACATCACCCAGTGAAATAGGAAACATTTCGGGGATGGCACAACTTGTCCCTTTCAACCCACCTTCCCTTTGGTTTTTTTCTCCACACTTTTTTAAGAAGGATGAATTAGAATCCTTAGGTGTATCATATACGGATTCTTTAAAATGTGACAAATCTGTTTGGATTACTTGCATGGATTTCTATAATTTTTAACATCTGGAGAAAAGTGAATTCTCTCTAGGCAAACAATAATTTTGCTAAAACCTAAATACTTGTTCTGAATTACTGTTCTTTATTTTCAGGCATCTGGAGTTACAGTGAACGATGAAGTCATCAAAGTTTTTAATGATATGAAAGTGAGGAAATCTTCTACACAAGAGGAGATCAAAAAGCGAAAGAAAGCAGTTCTCTTCTGTTTAAGCGATGACAAAAGACAAATAATTGTAGAGGAAGCAAAGCAGATCTTGGTGGGTGACATTGGTGATACTGTAGAGGACCCCTACACATCTTTTGTGAAGTTGCTACCTCTGAATGATTGCCGATATGCTTTGTACGATGCCACATACGAAACAAAAGAGTCTAAGAAAGAAGACCTAGTATTTATATTCTGGTGTGTAAAAACATAAGCAAAAAGTACTTTTAAAATGCAAGGATTATTATTATCATAGTAAGTTTTGCCTTTGTTTTTCTAGTAAGTGAGATTCAACAATTTTTTTTTCCTGTAGGGCTCCTGAAAGTGCACCATTAAAAAGCAAGATGATTTATGCTAGCTCTAAAGATGCCATTAAAAAGAAATTTACAGGTACAAACATTGACTATTTTGTGCAGAGAAATGACTGTTTCCTAATTGTAAGGTAATGAGATTTTTTTTTTCTTTTCAGGTATTAAACACGAGTGGCAAGTAAATGGCTTGGATGATATTAAGGACCGTTCAACACTTGGAGAGAAACTGGGAGGCAATGTAGTAGTTTCACTTGAAGGAAAACCATTATAAAATGACAGTCAAGTGCCATTTGGATCATAAGGGGCTTTCTTTTTTTCCAGCTCAGTCCATTGGAATAGTATTAGGTTTTGTTTTTTTGTTTTTTCCCTTTCCACTGGACCCTTCCAACACAATGAATGAAGGAGATACCATTCATTTAAGCAGCTTGTCAGTGATTGCCATTAGACTGTTTAACACTGTTACTTTTGTGGTTATTTTTATGTACAACCTGAGGAATGCCTTCCCATCTTACATTAGCCAAAACAACTGGTTATATGCCTTGCTTGCTGCAAGCACTACAGTGAATGTGATTGTCAATGTGACTAGCTTAGAATACTGCAAAGGATAAGCTAATTGAATGCCTTGAAAGTATTAGCCACTGGTCAGATGGTAAACTTTTTCAGTATTATTTATAGTTGCACTTGATTGCAGTTCTGTGAGGCGCGCAGCATTGGTACACCTCACCTGCCTTGGCAAGCCTATTTTTGTGACATGGCGGCACACATATAACACTATGCATTAAAAGCACTTTTTTTGTAATGAAGTTAATCCTCCGAAAAGAATGCCAATTAAGTTTCATTAACTGTGTCATCAGTTTACCCTTGTACCTCTGTTCATTCCTGTTACCTGCGTATCTTTAAATAGCTGTTACAGTATTAATGCCTTTGTGTTTTCTGTTGAGTGTACACTACTGAATAAGTGTAGAAGTTTTATGTTTACCGTGTGAGTCTTGCAACATTAAAGGTAGTCTGAATATCAGTCATGATGGCAGTTTCTGTATAAAAGAGCCTTAAATGGAACATTGTTTTGAGATCAAACTCCTTACCCTCACAAAAATGGCCACGTTGCAATAAAAAGTGTGGCATATTACAGAATGTTGCCTTGTTTTCCTTGGGAATTTTGCAAAATGTTCTGTGGAACAACTTTTAGGTAAACATCTATTAAAGTCTCTGCATTGGTCATTTAAGAACTTTTCTGTATGATGTTCATGTGTGATATTTTCCAGATTTCTTGAATTTCTTTGGTTTGAAAAAATATCCTAAAGCCACTTAATATAAAATACCATCCTTAAAGAGTGGTACTTTTATAAACATGTTTGTTTATTTTAATACAGAGATTAGAGTAGTTTCTCTTGTTTTGTTTGCACTTTTACATACGTACTCGAGTATCTTGTTCTCTGAATAAATTAAGATAGTTTTAAAATTCATATTTATATTTCTAAATGAGAAAGTTTTTTGTGCTTTGGTTATAATGAAAATAAGTTATAAAATGTTCTTCAAAAGTTTTGATATTTCTGATGTTTAGGGACATTTCAGCTACTATTCCTTAATGTATTTTCCAAATTGAATTGGCAGAAGGAATTGGTATAGCAGTCTTAAACATTAATAGTCGGTTTTGGCCTTGGTCCACATTGCTCGCCTTATAGAGAATTTGATCTACTCAGTGTGAGCACTTTGCTGTTAGCCAGAGCTATTTATGGCAAACACATGCTTTTGTATCTTGTCATAGTTATCCACAAATGGCAAAACTGGATTTGATTCTACTGGTATGCAAAACAGGCTTGCTAGTAAGCAGTCAGTCATAGCTCAGAATTTAACCCCATAGTTCTAAAGAAGGATTTTATCAGAAAACAGGAAATAGCCCTTTTTAAAAATTACATTATGTGAAAGTAATTGGAGTATAGATTTTTTCCCCCCATACTTTGAAAGATTTTTCAGGTGAGAATAATAAAATAGGTTAAATGTCTAGGCTTGCATTTATAATTGTGTGAATGACTCGGGATCTTTTTTGCCCTGAGCAATTTTATTTCAGGCTTCCAGCTGTCTCGTCTCTGAGTTGTTCTGAACATTTCAGTGGCTTTTTGGTAAAGCCAAACTAATAAGCAAAGCATGAGAATATTAATGTATCCTAACCCATATATGTAACTGATAACACATACCATGGAGTTTTTCATTATTTCATTGTTCTAATAATAAGGGACGTCTAAAAACCAAATCAGTTATGTAATATCTTTTGTTTCCATAGCTGATTCAATGTCCTGTATCTCTTTGTATAATAGAGATTAGATACTGCTTTAAACTGATAACTTTGATTTATTAGATTGACAAAATATGAATACATCATTGAGCTACACTTTTGTGCATAGAGCCACAAATAATTATATAGTTAATGATGGATCACACTTTGAGACTAATTGGCATTTGAAATGATATTTTATAATTTACAGTGAAACAACGTTTCAGTTAGCTTTAAAAAGTATATGGTGCTAATTAGTAAAATATTGACAATGTTTTACTGCTGGCTTGCAAAATTATGTTTAAAAAATAAAATAATTAAAAATACTTAAAGCTGTTGCGATGTGTTTACTTACACTTTGGAACACTAAAAGTTGAAAAACTAATATTGCAGATTAAAAGCACCATTATCCATGGCCTCCTTTTTTGAGTTTTAGTTGATGTATTTTCTCATTTACTGATTCTAGTTTTCTTTGAAAACTAAATGTCGAAGCAATTAATTTTAACATTTTCAGACAAATGTGAACAGTTGGCATTGTCCCATTCTGGCTCTCAGCTGTCATTTTCCATCATTATGTAAAATAGTGTGGCCAGCATTGTGTATTTAATGTGCCTTTTTAGTGCAGTAGATAAAAAGCCTCAGTAGGTTTGAGTTTCTCTGATAGAGATCCTCTGAAACAGCTAATTTATGGGATCTTAGCTAATAGACTTTGGGGAAAAAATTCAAAATGTTTTAAGAAAATCACCCCAATGGTAAACCATTGAAGGGCTTGAAATTTTCATTAGGTTTGCCTCTTAATCTTGTTCTGCCCTTCTTTTTTCTTTTGCTTGCAAATTTAGTAGTAGTTGAAAATGTAAAACAACATGAATATTCATTTTTCTATGACTAGTAAAGCTACTGGAGATGTGCAGGCCAGCCTCACTGAATGCTGCTTCTCAAATAGCTGAGTTTATAGATGTTTTATCTCATCTTGGGCAATAAGCGTGTCAGGCTTTCCCTTTGCTTTGGAACCACAAATGCTTGCTTTCCAGGTAGAATTGGGAGTCATCATTCCAGTTACCTTCCATAATGTAACTGGGCAAATTATTCTTTCTGAGCCTCAGGTTGATTGGTTTGTTCGTTTGGGGGGTTTTCTGGTACCTAGGATCAAACTTGGGACCTTGCACTTGTGAGGCAGGGACCAGAACCACTGAGCTAAATCCCTGGCAGCCTTGGGGCTTTTTTAATGTATAAATAACAGAAATGATAATATGTCTACCACTGCTGGTAAAAATACAGAAATGCTTTTTTTTTTTTTGGAGACAGGAAAATGCTATGTAAATGTAATAATTTATTTAAACCATGTATTCTTAATAGGTGTAAGGAGATGAAACAACCAAGTTCATAAGATTTATTAAAAATAATTGCACCTCTACTTTGTAATTATACCATGCAATCTCATTTAAGCCATCTATTTAGGACATGTGAAGTGTATACCTAATTCAGAAGTGTAACCTCTGACTTGATCATGACTTTTTGGGGGGACAAGGTCATGCTATGTACTTCAGGCTAGCCTTGAACTTGTGATCCTCCTGCCTCAGCCTCCCAGGTGCTGAGATAACAGGTGTGTGCCACCTCACCTGGCTAGATCATCACTTTTGATCTTGATAGTGTTCTGTTCTTTTTTGTTTTTGTCTTTTAAAAAAGGGGGTCTCACTATATAGTTCAGGCTGGCCTGGGTCCTCCTGCATCTACCTCCCAAGGGTTAAGATTGCAGGTATGCACTAGCATACCCAGCAGTGTTGTATTCTTTTTCATATGTGAATAGTCAGATGCTGGTCTTTTTCCCAACATAATTTAGAAGAAAAAAGAGAAAAGAGCTACTGCTTTGGAATATTTGTCATAAACTTATGATTTGGGTTGAAAATCGACTGCCTAATAATGCCCTACATTTATGTAATTTTGCCATCATTTTCAAGCTACTATAAATCTCTCTGGTCTTAGTGGGTTTTTTTGTTTGTTGGTTTTTTCGGTACTGGGGATCGAACTCGAGACCTTGTGCTTGGGAGGGCAGGCAGCAGTGCAGGCAGCAAGCCGTACCACTAAGCTAAATCCCTGGCCCTCCTTAGTATTCTTTTTTTTTCCCTCAGTATTCTTAGCTATTTCTCTGTTACATATGAGAATATTGAGGTTTGGAGACGTTAAAGGACACCTTGAGCTGAGTAAAAAGGCTAAACCCTATCCAGTATATTTTTCACTCTGAATATATATTGTAACATAAAATAAGTTTTTATATTTCTTTTTATTTTTGTCTTAAAATTTTTATTTTTATTCATGTTTGGAGTACATGATTGCATTCATTGTGGAGAGTTATGCATGACACATCTGAATTCTTTTTATTTCCTCCCTTCCCTTTTATTTTATTTTTTTATTTTTTGAGATAGGGTCTCACTATGTAGTTGAGACTGACCTGGAACTCACTATGTAGCCTACCTAGGCTGGTCTTGAACTCACAGCGATCCTCCTGCCTCAGCCTCCCAAGTGCTGGGATTACAGGTGTTCACCACACCTGGCTATATTTGTTTTTTTGTTTTTTTATTTTTTTTTCCGGTACTGGGGATCGAACTCAGATCCTTGTGCTTGCAAGGCAGGCGGCAGAACCACTGAGCTAAATCCCTGGCCTGTATTTCTTTTTAAAAGGTGGAATAAACCCATGTTTTGAATATTTTGTATATTTTTATCTGGATTTTTCAAGAATTTTTGAAAAGTGGTCTTTGAGTTTTTGTGTTCTAAGAATTATGCTTATAAAATTAAAATATTTTTATATTTCAAAAATCTTAGATGTTTCAGTATCATACATTTATGGAGTTGTAGAAAACAGGATTATGTAAACATGTTTTTCAGAAGATTAATATCTTTTAATCCTTTTTCCGAAACTTTGATCATGCCCTTTCCATGTTACCCTATCCATTTTTTTGTTGTGTTGTGTTGTTTTTTGAGCAGGGTGTCTAGTTCCCTTGAATTCACTGTGTAGCCTGGGCTGACCTTGGCCTCCCAAGTGCTGGGATTAGGGTATGCACTACCACACCCAGCTCCTGCCCACTTTGTAAGGAGAGAATATTGTAGTTCTAGTGGTTAAGTAGCAGTACTCTGGCATCAGACTGCTTGGGTTATCACATAGAGGCCTTCAACACTAGTTGAATGATCTCAGGCAAATTAACCTACAGCCTTAATTGTGACAGCTATAAAATAGGGATAGCCAGGTGTGGTGGCACAGGCCTATAATCTCAGCATTTAGGAGACTGAGGCAGGGGAGTTTGAGGTCGGCCTGAGCTACATAGCTCAAGGCCAGCCCAAACTATATAGCAAGATCCTGTCTCAGAAAACAAACAAAAATGGGGATAAAATAGTACTACATCACATTGAATATGAATTGTATAGATAAATGAAAACTCTTGGAATAATAGTTGACACATAGTAAGTGCTCAGTAGAACGATTCTATAATTTATGCCCCAGAGCAGGATATTGAGAGTGATTGGGAACACTTTTTTTTTTTTTTTTTTTTTTTTTGGTTTTTTGAGACTTGGTTTCACTATGTAGTTGAGATTGACCTGGAACTCACTATGTAGCCCAGGCTGGTCTTGAACTCACAGCGATCCTCCTGCCTCAGTCTCCCAAGTGCTGGGATTACAGGCGTGCACCACCACGCCCGGCTGGGAACACTTTTTTTTTTTTTTGGAACAATTTTTTTTAATGGTACTGGGAATCAAACTTGTCCTGGTGCTTGCCAGGCAGGCACTGTGCCACTGAGGTACTTTCCCAACCAGGAACACAATTATGACAGGACAACAGGATTAGATAGGACAAAAGCAAAGCAAGAGGTGTAGTCACCCTAGCAAGAAGGTATTGATATTAAAATATAACAAATAGGCCAGGGCATGCCTATAATCCCAGCACTTGGGAAGTTCAAAAGGATTGCTGCAAGTTCAAAGCCATCCTGAGCTACATAGTGAGCTCAAGACAGCCAGAAAGAACTGCATGATGAGAACCTGTCTCCAAAAAAAAAAAAAAACTATTAAAGACAATCATTTAGCCACCTGCTTCGCAAGTGCAAGGACCAGAGTTCGATTCCTGGTACCAAAAAAATAAAATAAAGATAATCATCTATAAATTATGTGTATAGTGACCTGTGGTTCTCATGAAGTGTATGTACTTCTAGCTTTTTATGCCTCTTTAACTTTCATACTTGGAAACTTGGAAAATATCAGATACTCCATTTTGGGATTTTTTCCTTTTTTTTTTTTTTTTTTTGGTTTTTTGAAACGGTCTCACTATGTAGTTGAGACTGACCTGGAACTCACTATGCAGCCCAGGCTGGTTTTGAACTCACAGCGATCCTCCTGCCTCAGCTTCCCAAAATTGCTGGGATTACAGGTGTGCGCCACCACACCAGGCTTCCATTTTGTTATTGTATGCTTTACAGCATACTTTTCATCCACTTCACTCTTGACTCCTGACAGATAATCTGATTACATATACAACAATTTAGTAGTTTATTTGGCAAAACAAAAAACTGGGACAGATTTTTATGCAAATGAAATCGTTTTTGTACAGAAATTGTGGCATATTTTTACTCAATGTGTTCTTAATGGAATTTCAAATATTTCCTTTGGGAAGTTGATAGTTACTGAGTGAATTATAAAATTCCTGGGCATATAGCCCAAAGCCTCCTAAAATGTGTTCCTCTGAGTTGATGGAGCCTATTTTTTTTTTATTAAAAGCACAATAAATTACCAGATAAAGGCAGCCCCCAACTTCTCATAATTAGACATCATTTTATAGAAGTAGAAATGACAATACTATTTTGTTCTAGAAATCATAGAATATTGTCATATCACACAGGAAGCATGTAAAACAGTTGTACCTCATGAAGTAAGTGGAAAAGAATTTTATGTGGAAACTAATGTTTAAGTCTTTTGTATGTAAAATAGCAATAAGTCAAAAGTCTAAGAAAAGGTGACATTCCCTTATACTCATGATTGCTTTTGGCAATTGTGTTGTGAAGAAATGTAGAAAATTTACAATTTAAAAGTCTTATGTGGGAAAAGGGGTAAGGAAGTGACAAAACTGGTGTTAACCATTTTCCTAATTTGAAATGTAGTTAAATTTTAAATGTCTTTTTTAGGCTTGACCATATAAACCTTTCCTTTTAAGTAAAGGAAAATAAAATTGCAGATTTACAAGCCAGGCACAGTGGTACACACTTGTAGTGAGGCAGGAGGATCACAAGTTGGAAGCCAGCCTGGGCTACATAGCCAAGACCCTGTCTCCAAAAAAGAAAAAAAAAAAAAAGTTGATTTACAATTTATTTTTGTTTTGTTTTTTGTGGGGTCTTTTGGTACCAGGGATCAAACTCAGGACCTCATGTTTGCAAGGCAGGCATGGTGCCACTGAGCTAAATCCCTGGCCCGTGATTTACAATGTTTAATACAAATGATACTGATTAATGTACGTACTGTGTATAATTGCTACATTAGGGTTATATTATGATTTAGGAAGTTGACTTAGCAGAACCTTCCTCCTTATTTTTGTTTGTATTTACTGTTAAATGCTTTATATTTTATTGTAAGCTGTCTTTAAAGAATACCTGGTGATAATTTAGATTGTTGTCTTGTCTCCTGGCTGTAGAAAAAAGTTTGAGAATTAATTGTCATCTGGTGTTGTTGCCACCACAAACAAGTTTCCTCCTCTGAGCTGGTTTTATTTCATTCACATTCATTGTTCAGATTTATTTGCTGCTTATTGACAATTGGGTTATGAAGAAATATGAGAAGTCTTAAATTTATATTTTTACAGTATTGCAAATGAATAGAATTCCAGAAGATGAGTCTTTAAAAAGTCATACCATTTTTCAATGGAATGTCCTTAAAAATGAGCTAATATGGTTGATAGTCTTCTAGATAACACTTGAAGACTGGTTGTCTTTATTCTTTTGCTTTTGAGGTTTTGTTAGTTTTGTCTGTTTGTGGTACAAGGGATAGCACTTGGGACCTTGTGCTTGCGAGGTAGGCGGTGGAACCACTGAGCTAAATCCCCAGCCCATTTTGGAGTTTTGTTGAGATGGTCTCACTATGTAGTTCAGCCTGGCCTTGAACTCACTATTTGAGGTAGCCCAAACTGGCTTCAGACTTGCAGCGATCCTCCTGCCTCAGCCTCCTCAGTGCTAGGACTATCACCACACATGGCTGATTGTTTTTAAATTGTATTCATTTCAAAAATAATACATTTAAGTGTGGAACTCTGCAAAATACAGAAAAGAACAAATTAGTTAAATCATGAGCAAGCTTTGTTTAAATGACTGCTTCATCATATTTCTGACTAATATGTTGGTTCATCTCTTCATAGACATTTAACTTTTTTTATACTATTGTTTTGCAGTGCTGGAGATGGAATCTGTGTCCTCATGCATGCTAGACAAGAGCTCTGCCCCTGAGCTACATCTATCAGCATGTGAGGTAGTTTTAAATGCTACAGATTGCCTGTGTTAAACCGTTATGACTGAGAGATTCCTGTCATTAAAACTGGTTTTAAATTATTTGTGTATGCTGGTAAGAGGGAAGACTTTACTTTGAATATTTGTACAGATTCTTTACTGTTTTCATAACAGAAGAAATTCTTGGGGGCTCTAGTCTTAGAAGAGCAGATTTTGTTCTCAACATTTCTGCTTACCTAGATGCTTATTACCCTGGCTGCATTACTGAGTGCCACCTGCCGTAAGTATTAAAGGCATACATTTTCCTGCATTTCTTGTGCCACCTACTTTTTTGTTGTTGTTAAATTGTAATCGATAATTGCATAATTTTTACTTTTCCCCCAAAGGAATTATTTTACCAAGTAAATAGTTTCTGGCATATCAGGATTCTTATTTACCTCCTGTTATTTGTATGATACAGGTTAATAGATGCTAGTTTTTGGTGTACAGTATAAATAAACCATCCTTTAATAAACCAGAGAGAATCTACTTTGCCACTGCTAAAGGATTTAAGATAGAACATAAAAGATATATTTTATCCTAAACCAGAAGAACTCTATATATGATTTTTTAAAAGTGATACTTATTAACTTGACTCAAATTATGCAGGCGAAACATTGACTAGTTGCCTCCTTAGTTTCCACATTTTCCAAGTGGGACTGGTAATCCTCGTGATTAAAGCAACATAAGATGTATGTTTACTGTGGAGAAATATGATCATCCCGGCCACTATGAATCACTCTGTAAACATTCCCTCTGTTTCCCAATTACTCAGATCATTAGATCCAACTCAGTTCCGTTAACCAAACACAAAGCACCTTTTTTGTCTCGAAAAGTTTACAGAAATACAGGATACAGAAAAGGTGAGCATGTCAGCATGATTACTCCACAATGTGGTAAGTCGGGCCATGGATCTCCACATACCCCAGAAGGAGAAATGGTTAACTTTGGAGTGGGCGAGGCTTGGAGAAGGCCTTGCAGAAGAAGTAGTGTTTGAGCTGGGTTGTGAAGGGTGATAGAATCCACCAGCGATCAGGACAAGATTGTTCTGGAAAAAGAAACCCGTGGAGACCCTGTCAGTGGTTTGTCACAGCTGCTGAGTCAGGGGTGAAGCCAAGTCGGAGGTGGGTGTGAGTCAGATCCCTGAGCACTGTGGATACTGTGCTACAAGGTCGAGCAAGAAACCTGTGCGCGCTGAAGAGCTCCCCTTCCTATGGAGCGAAAGAGTGACGTGATCTTTCTAAAAATCTTAGTCTCCCCTGAGGAAAATGTGTGCAAGAAGGAAGAAGTGAGAGGCCTGAAGGCCCTGGGGAGTCCATTTGGGATGAGTGTCTGAGTGGTAGGTAGGAGAGCTGAGGGGACTTGATTCATTTCATAATTAAATGGTGCAACGCTCCAGTCATTTGGAAAATTGTACTATTTTAGTATTGTTGGCATTTAAGATAACGTACATATCAGCTTGACTCAGACTAGACAGGAAGTTCATTTCTAATGGAAGTAACAGTTTGATAGCATGAAATAAATCACTGGTTTAACAGTCATAGGTCTAGCCAAGCGTGGTGGCACACTCCTGTAATCTCAGCACTTGAGAGGCTGAGGCAGGAGGATTGCCATGAGTTCAGGGCCATCCTGGACTACATAGTGAGTAAAAGGCCAGCCTGAACAATATAGCAAGACCCTATCTTTACAAAAAAAAAGTTATTAAAAAAAGTCATTGGTCTGGGATTTGAATTTATAAGCTTAAATTTCAGCAGTTTTCATATGATATTGGAAAATTCAAAACTACCATAGTTGAATCACAGAGATTCCAGGGGTGCGGTAGTCATGTTCCTTTCCACTGTCTACCGTGCCAAGAGCAAGTCACAAACCCTCCTGGTGAAAATGGTGAGTCAGACCAGGACAGATAAGACCTTCAATGCCCAAAGAGGCCGACTTCAGGAAACTGACTCTTGTTTTACGATCCAGTTGCGGGAAAAAAAAAATGCCCTTTTTGTGAAACAGAAAAAAAGTACACACTCTCTAAACAATGGATTGAAATGAATTTGAGGACTGGGGATTTAGCTCAGCGGTGCGGCCACCTACCTTGCAAGCTCAAGGTCCAAGTTTGATCCTTGGGACCAAAAGAAAAAAAAAAGAATTTGATTTATAAATGAGAAGACTGGGCCAGGGATTTAGCTTAGTGTCACCATGCCTGCCTCGCAAGCGCAAGGTCCTGAGTTCAATCTTCGGTACCGGAAAAATATAAAATAAAATATAAATAAATAAATGAGAAGACTGGGAGCGGGATTCTGATTCAGAACCCCCCACAGGGGGAAACAGCACGGCATCAACTGCCTCCTGTGATTTGAAGGATATTTTGAAAGGAAACAATGTGGTGAAAAAAGTTCTTCATATTAGGACAAAAACCATTGTATTACATTTATTTATCTTTCTGGATATTTTTATATCCCTTAATAAAAATATTAAAATAGAAAAACAGATGCTACCATAGCTATGACATCTTTGGAATGGGTAGTCTGCAGTTTTAAAAATTAGTTATATTTTTATTATTCAATGCTTGAGCTTTTATTATAAAATTTGTCCACATATAAGCCATGCCAAAATTTCTGAATTAAAGACTTTTTTTCTTGAATCAGGGTTTCACTATTTAGTTCTGGCTAGCCTTGAACTCACTATATAACTAACCCAGGATGGCCATGAACTCTCAGCAGTCTTCCTGCCTCAGCCTCCTGAGTGTTGGGGTTACAGGCATGCACCACTGTCCCCAGATGAATTAAAATTTTAGAAAGACCTTAATTTAGTAGCATTCTTTTTTTTTGGTGGGGGGGTGTTGAGACAGGGTCTCACTAGGTAGTTGAGACTGACCTGGAACTCACTATGTAACCCAGGCTGGTCTGGAACTCACAATGATCCTCCTGTCTCAGCCTCCCGAGTGCTCGGATTACAGGCGTGCACTGTCACACCCAGCTTTAGCAGCATTCGTTATCACATAATTTACAAATAGAGTAAGTCTGACCCACTCCTATGCAGGTGATAGAAACAAGATTTTCAGGGCATCTGAAAGATCATTTTGGCAGCCAGGGATGTAGCTCAGTGGCGCTGTGCCTGCTTGACAAGCACAAGGTCCTGAATTTTATCCCCGGTATTTGGAAAAAAATAAAAGATCAGGGCCAGGGATTTAGCTCAGTGGCTCCACCACCTGCCTTGCAAGCACAAGGACCCAAGTTTGATCCCTGTTACCAAAAAAATAAAAAATAAAAGATCAGGGCCAGGGATTTAGCTCAGTGGCTCCACCACCTGCCTTGCAAGCACAAGGACCCAAGTTTGATCCCTGTTACCAAAAAAATAAAAAATAAAAGATCATTTTCTGTTAAAGGAAAATGTTAAACTCTTCTTAGTAAATAAAAGCTGTTTATAAACATAATGTCATATTTCTTTCCACAGATAGTACCCAGAATCAAAAGTTCATCTTTTCTCACTTCCTTGTAATACAGTGATTTAACCATGTTGGGTTTTTTCTTTTGTTTTGTTTTTTTGTTTTTTGATATTAGGGATCGAACTTGGAACCTTGTGCTTACAAAGCAGGCAGTAGAACCACTGAGCTAAATCCCCAGCCCCCCTGTTGGTTTTTAATCTTGCTTTTATGGTAAATAGATTCACTTTTCTGAAAGGCCTGACACTCATCAGGAAGCATTTTTTGAGTGTCTATTTGTAGAACACTATTCTGGCCATCCTGGGAAATAAACTTCTCAAGGGCACTTTTAATCCAGTTGGAGAGACAAAATAGACCTGTGAACTAAGAAGTATTCAGTGATAAGCAAGTGGATAAGAATCGAGGGAATGCAAGAAAAAAGAAAAATCCAACACAGAAAAGATTTCCTGGAAATGTTTTAAACAGGAAAAACTAAATGTAAAAAAAAGACATTTTCCTTCAAGTACAGAATTATTATTTGAAACAAGTTTCCAAAAACAGGCTCTTTCTTCAGTGAGACTATTTCCTTAGTATTAAGAACAAAAAGGGCCTTTAAATCACCAAACCCATTAAATCATTTCCAAGAAGGTATAGGACCAAAGTAGAAATCTTACTTTGGGAGCTCTCTGTTCCACATGGGTAATTATTATGGAAATCTAAATTTCTGTAGGCTTTCCTAACTTTTCAAAGGTCCTTTCAGCAGCCTGATAAAGCCTGTGAACTTCTCAAAGTAGTGTTTTCGTGGTGCAAGGAATGGAACCCAGGGCCTTGTGCACACCAGGCAAGCCTCCACCACTGGGCGGCGTTCCTAGAGCTTTTTTTTTTACCAGGGATTGAACTCGGGACCTTGCACTTGCTTGCAAAGCAAGCAGAGGCATCACGGAGCTAAATCCCTGGCCCCCTTGAGCTCTTTTTTTTTTAAAAAAACTGGTACCAGGATTGAACTAGGGACCTTCATGGGTGCCTTGAATTCTTGCCATGCATCCCTCAGCATTGCAGAAACCACAGGTTAAGAAACCCTATGGCTTAGCAGTTACTTGAGAAGCGCCAGGTAATGCAAGACTTAACTGACCTTGGGCTGTCTCACATCGTTTCAGTCAAAGAAAGAAAACGCTTTATTTTGTTTCATATATTGGAATTTTGTTTTGCTTTTTGTCTTTTGGATTTTGTTTCTTTCTTTTGAGATAGGATCTCACTCTGTAGTTCAGACTGGCTTTGAACTCGCTATGTATTCCAGGGTGGCCTCGAACTCGCAGCGATCCTCCTGCCTCACCTCCCAAGTGCTGAGATTACAGGCGCGCAGCACCACACCCAGTCCACAGATTGGAATTTTTTTTCATTATGAAGAATTTTCTTTCTTCCTTTTTTCCTTTTTGCTTTATGATTTGTTTTTGTTTTGTTTTTTCATAGCAAAACATTTATTGGTACATTTTAGGCATACAAAATAACACTCATCATAGGGAATTTGCACCTGTGCATAGTACATCCCACCTGTTTTTTTCATATTCCCTCCTCCCCCCAAGCCCACTCCTCTCCCTTTGTACAAAAGCTTTGTTGCTATTTTTTCCTTGTTTTCACTCTTCTTGTCCTTTCCTTCCTCCTTTCCTCCTCCCTCATTCCTCTTCCTATTGAATATTTTCTTCCCACTTCCCAATATCTATTATGCATTTTAGTCCTTATTTCCACTTTCAGTTTCTCACAACAAAGAAACAATGAGGTATTTAAGCATGCGTGTCCTATTTATTTCACTTAAAAGTACGGTCTCAAGGTCTGTCCGTTTAGCTATAAATGTCTGAAGCTCATCTTTATGGGAAAGTAGTACTCCGTTGTATAAAAAAAATTCTCTTTTATCCATTCGTCAGTCAATGGGCATTTGGGCTGTTACTGAGATTTAGTTGTTACACACTGTGCTGCTATAAACATGGGTGTGCATATATCTCTGTAGCATGATGCTTTTAATTCTTTTTTTTTTTTTTTTTTTTTTTTTTTTTTTTTCTCCGGGGTTGTGTTCAGTCCTGCGTTTGCAA